>NW_011889116.1:4049535-4174906 GCF_000151845.1 Pteropus vampyrus
TCCATTGTGTGTTCACAACCCATAGTTAGATTTCTTTCTGTTACCACATATTTGACCTTTTTTTACTCCATCTACCTCCCCCTCCCCACCTAGGAATACATTTAACCAAGGAGGTAAAAGACCTGAACTCAGAAAATGATAAGGCACTGAAGAAATTGAAGATACAAGTGAATGGAAGTATATGCCATGCTCATAGATAGAAAGAATTAATATGGTTAAAATGTCCATACTATCCAATCTATAGGTTCAAAACAATCCTTATCAAAATACCAATGGCATTTTTCAGAGATCTAGAACAAATAATCTTAAAATTTATATGGAATCATAAAAGATCTCGAATACCATGGCAATCTTGAGAAAGAAGAACAAAGTTGGAGGTATCCCACTTCCTGATCTCAAACTATACTACAAGGCTATAGTAATCAAAACAGCATGATACTGGCACAAAAACAGACACATAGATCAATGGAACAGAACAGAGAGCCCAATAATATATGCAGGCCGATATTGTCAATCTATGATAAACGAGGCAAGAATATACAACGGAGTAAAAACAGTCTATTCAACAAATGTTGCGAAAACTTGATAGACATATGTAAAAAAAAAAGGACACTGGACCACCTTCTTATACTATATACAAAAATAAACTCAAAATGAATAAAGACTTAAATGTAATATGCAAAACCATAAAACTTCTAGAAGAAAACATAGGCAGTAAACTCCCTGACATTGTTCTTAGTAATATTTTTTATAATATATCTCCTCAGGCAAAAGAAATGAAAGAAAAAATAAACAAATGGTACTACATCAAACTAAAATGCTTTTGCACAGCAATGGAAACCATCAACCTACTGAATGGGAGAAGGTATTTGCCTATTATAAATCTGATAAGGGGTTAATATCCAATTTCTATAAAGAATTCATACAACTCAATAACAACAAAGAACAATCCAATTTTTAAAATGGGCAAAAGATCTAAATAGGTATTTCTCCAAAGAGGACATACAAATGGCCAAGAGACATATGAAAAGATGTTCGACATCATTAATCATCAAATAAATGAAAATTAAAACCACAATGAAATATCATTTTATACCTGTCAGAAAGGCTATCACAAATAAATCTACAAACAACAAGTGCCGGTGAGGTTGTGGAGAAAAGTGAATCCTCGTGCACTGCTGAGGGGATTGCAAATTTGTAAGGCCATTATGGAAAACAGTCTGGAGGTTCCTCAAAAATTTAAGAAGAGAATAACTTTATGACTCAGCAATTCCACTTCTAGGTATTGATCCAATGAAAACCAAAACAATAATTCAAAAAGATATATGTACCATAAGTTCAGTGTAGCACTATTTACAATAGCCAGTATATGGAAGCAACCTAAGTTCCCATCAGTAGACAATTGGATAAAAAAGAAGTGGCACATACATACAAAAGAATATTACTCAGACACACGAAAAATGAAATCTTACCATTTGCAACAACACACGTGGACCTAGACAGTGAACTATGTCAGATAGAGAAAGACAAATACCATATGATTTCACTTATATGTGGAGTCTAAGGAACAAAATAAACAAACAAAATAAACCAACTCATAGATATAGAGAACATTTTGAGGGTTGCCAGATGGGAGAGAGGTTGGGAGGATGGGAGACAAAGGGGAAGGGATTAAGAAGTACAAATTGGGACTTATAAGTCATAGGGATGTGAAGTACAGCATAGGTAATATAGTCTATAATATTGCAATAACTATGTATAGTGCCAGGTGGTTACTAAACTAATCAGTGGGATCACTTCATAGGTTCTATGAATGTCTGACCACATTCATAGAACCTATGAATGTGCTGTACACCTGAAACTAATATAAAATAATATTAAATGTCAAATCTAATTGAAAAATAAAAATTTAATAAATATTTATTGCTTAAGCATACTAGTTTAAGGTTCATTTGTTTGCAGTACCTTGGATGCACAAAAATGGATCCTCAATTTTGATTGAAACAGACTATCATGACTGGTTCATGTATAGTACTCTTTTATATATTTACTTATTTACTTATAAATTTATTATTTTAATAATATTATAAACCCATGATCCCACTAACGCAATCTAAGAACTAGAACATTACCAATAACTTATCAGCTTTTCTCCATCCCATGCTCAGGATATATCACACTGAGCGGTAACGAACATCCTGAATTTTATGATTAAGTTTAATATTTTCTTGTTTTTTCTTTATCTCATGGGTGCATGTGCTCACATATACATAAGCAATATAATATTTGATTTGATTTTGATTTGCACTTTATATAAAGGGTATGATACTATATAGAATATCTTTTAGGACTTTTATTTTTTACTTCACTTTGTTATTAAGAATTTCCAGGCCATTGCATGTTGTAGTTCATTCATTTTCAATACTTTTTAATATTACATAATGTCAACATATCACAATTCATTTACCCATTCTCCTGTTGATGATGATTTGAGTTACTTCCAGTTATTTACTATTATAATAAATACTGCTAGGAATATTTGTGGACATGACTCAGTTCAAAGTTGCTAAAGTTTCTCTTGGGAATCTTCCTAGGAGTGGAATTGCTAAATCATAGTGAATGTGAATATTTGACTTTACAAGATAATACCAAGTTGTTTTCCAAAGTGATTGTACCAATTTATAATTACAGCGGCAACATAAAAACGATATCGCTTATCTTCTTCAACATTTGGCATTGTCAAACTTCTTAATCATTTTCAAATGAGTTGTAAAAAACATAATCTCATGTCTCAATTTAAATTTTCCTAATCATCAGTGAGATTTAGAATCTAATATATTATTATCCTTATTTATTTCTTTGTCTATAAAATTCATGTATATTTTTTCATTTTTCTGCGATTATCTTTTTTATTAATTTTTACAAATTCTTTACATATTCTTGATACCAATAGTGTGTTGATTTTTTCTTTTGCAAATAAATTCTGAGTTCGTAGTTTGTCTTTTCACTTTTGGTAAATGCTCTTTTATTAACAAAAATTTGTAATTGAATGTAGTTTTTTAATCAGGCTTATTAGGTTTTATTCTGATTTTACTTTACGTGTCTTAAAAAATAGTTTGTTATCTCAAAATCAAAAATATGTTCACTGATTTTTTTACTAAAAAATTTAGTTTTGCTTCCAACATTTATTAATTCTCCTGAAGTTAATATTCATATGTAAACATGGAAGGTAGAAATCCATATTTTTCCATATTGAATAACAAATGTTTCCTGTTTCACTTATTTCATAGTCTCTCCTTTACCCAATAATCTCCATCCTATGAGGTTGTTCTGGACTTTGTTTTCTGTTCTAGAAGTTTATTTATCCATTCTTGACGAATATCCTACTATGTTTTACTGGAGACCATAAAACTTTATAAACTTTGATATTTGATAGCATACATTCTCTAACTGTTCTTCAAAAACTTTTTCTCTTACTAAGTTTAGGATATTTGTATTTCCATACAAACTTTAGAAACAGTTTATCAATTTCCATTTTTTTAAAAAAAAATCTTGGATAGTGATTAGATTTTCATTTGATCTATAGATTGATTTGGGGAAAACTGACATCTTTAAAACATTGAGACTACTAAATCATGAACATATTATGCCCTCCATTTGTTTATTTTCTCTCCAAAATTTATATTTTCTATTTAGAAGACTGGATCATCTTTTATTAGATTAATTCCTAAATCTTGATTTCTTGATGATACTGTAAAGATCAGTAAAATTGATCAACTTCTATCAAGAACAGCAAAAAAGAGAGAAAACATAAATATTAATATCAAGAATGAAAGGTGGGATATTACTACAGGTCTCACAAACATTAAAAGTATAACAAGCTATAATATGAAAAACTCTATGTACCTAAATTTGGCATCTTAGATAAAATGAACCAATTCTTCAGACATCACAAACTGTCAAAACTCACTCGAGGTAGAGAGATAATTTAAAGTCCTATAATTGTTAAATAAATTGAATATTTTGTATTAGAACTTGTCAAAAAATGATATCTCCAGACCTAGAAGGTTTCACTGGCAAATTCTACCAAACATTTAAAAAAGAAATAATGTCAATCTACATAACCTCCTCTAGCAAATAAAGGAGGAAGAGATATTTCCTTACTTATTGTATGAGGCCAGCATTACCCTGATATCAAAACCAAACAATAGTACAAGAAAAGAAAACTACAGACCAATATCCCTCATGAATACGAATGTAAAAATCCTCCATGAAATATTAGTAAACTAAATCAGGCAATATATAAAAATAATAAACTATATAACTGAATGGAACTTATACTAGAAATATAAGGCTGGTTCAATGTTCTAAAATCAATCAATGTAATTCAACATATTAAATAACTTAAAGTAAAAATAATCACATTCTCATATCAATGGATATAGAAAAGGCTTTTGACAAAATCCAATATTAATACATGATCAAAAAAAAAACCCTCAGCCAACTAGGAATAGGAGAGAATTTATTCAACCTGATAAAAGGCATCTACAAAATCTATAGCTAACATTGTACCTAATGGAAAGAGATTAAATGCTTTCCCTCTAAGATCAAGAGGAAGGCAAGTATGTTCTTGCTCATTATTCCTAGCCAGTGCAATAAAGGAAAGAAAATAAATAACATCCATACCAATTGGAAAGGAAGAAATTAAATAATTCCTATTTGCTATCAACAGGCTTATCTAACTACAAAATTCTGAACAAGCTAAAAGCAAACAACACCAAAAATAAAACCACCCTAATGCTAATAAGTTTAATAAGATTACAAAATAGTTGTACACATAAAAATCAATCATATTTCTATATGTTAGCAATGTACAATTGGAAACTTGAAAAAAATCTATCATTTTTTTTATTTATTTTAATTTTATTATTAGTTGCAAGTATACAGTACATTGGTTAGACATTTATATAGTTTATAAAACAATCCCCCTGATTGCTCTCTCTCTCCTGTGGCTCTACACCTAGCCATTACATTAATGATAACTGCATTCCCTATGACATGCTCTCCAACCCCATGACCATCTATCAACTATGAATTTGTACTTCTTTAACCCTTCACCCCTTGCTCCCAGCCTCCCTAACCCTCTACTCTCTGTCTGTCACCAGATTGTCCTCTATATGTGTGAGTCTGTTTTTGATTAGTTTGTTCTTTTTATTCTTTAGATTCTGCATATAATTGAAATCATATGGTATTTATCTTTCTCTTTCAGACTTATTTCACTCAGAACAATAACCTCTAGGTCCATCCTTGTGATTGCAAATGGTAGGATTTCATTTTTTAATGGCTGAATAATATTCCATTATATATATGAACCATAACTTCTTTATCCAATCATCTGTTGATGGGCATTTAGTTTGCTTCCATATCTTGGCTATAGTAAATTGTGCTGCCATGAACACAGGGGTGCATAGATCTTTATGAGTTATTGTTTTGTTGTTGTTGTTGTTGCTGTTGTTGTTGTTGTTGTTGTTGTTTGGCTAAATAACCCAGAAGTGCAATTGCTGGGTCAAAAGTTATATCCATTTTTAATTTTTTGAGAAACCTCCAGACTGTTTTCCATTGTGGCTGTACCAATTTGCAATCCCACCAACAGTGTATGAAGGTTCTCTTTTCTCCACATCTTCTCTAACACTTTTTTTTTTGATTTATTGATGATAGCTATTCTGATGATAGTTAGGTTGGTTTTAATTTGCATTTCTCTGATGATTAGTTGCCTTGAGCATCTTGAAAATAATATATCATTTAAAACAGCTCCAGAACATGAGATACTTCAGTATAAACCCTCCCAAAATATACAGGATATGTATTCTTTAAACTACAAAATTTTGATGAAGGAAATCAATAAAGACCTAATAGAGGGACAGAGCATTTTCAAAGACTCAATATAGTTTAGATGCTAATTTTCCCCTAAGTGATAAATTTAATTCAATCTCATCAGGACTTCTGTAGATATAGACAAGCTGATTATAAAACTTACATGGAACAGTAAAAAACAAGAGTAGCCAAAATATTTTTTAAGTTGTAAGACTCACACAATCTAAATTTAAAACATTCTATAAAACTACAGTAATCAATATTACTGTTGCTTGGTATTGGCAAAAGGATAAACATATAGAAATCAATGGAAGGGAAAAGACAGTCTAGAATTAGATTCCTACACATATGGTAAATTTATTTTTAACAAAAGCAAAAATGCTACTTAATGAGGAAATACAGTCTTTTTAAAAAATGGTACTGCAGGTCTCAGAGATGTTTGTACACCCATGTTCACAGCAGCATTATTCACATAAGTTAAAAAGTGGATGCAACCAAAATGCCCATCAATAGATAAACAGTTAAACAAAATGTGGTATATACATAAATATTCAGTCTTAAGAAGGAAAGAAATTCTGACACATGCTACAACATGGATGAACGTTGAGAATATTATGCTAAGTGAAATAAATCAGTCATAAAAAGACACATACTGTATAATTTCACTTATATGAAGTATACAGTAGTCAAATTCAGAGAAACATAAAGTAGAATGGTGGTAGGCAGGGGCTGGGGAAGGGTAAATGGAGAGCTGTATAATGGGTATAGAGTTTCAGATTTGCAAGATGAAAAAATTCTGGAGATTAGTTATACAACAATGTGAATATATTTAATATTACTGATATGTACACTTGGAAATTAAGATGGTGAATTTTATGTTATGGTTTCACCACAATTTAGATAAAAAATGGTATTAGAAAAACTATACAAAAAGTAAACTAGTTGTTTCCTGGAGCAGGGTAAGAAATCAATGATTAACAGAAAATGTGCATGGGGTGATGAAAATATTCTAAAACCAATTCATGGTGAAAGTTACAGAATTTGACAAATTTATTTTTTCAAAAATCATTGAATTGTTTACTTCAAAAGGGTGAAATATATGATATGCAAAATATGCTTCCATAAAGTTAATATTTTAAAAATTGATGTAGGAACACTATCTCTTAGCATATTTAAAAATTGATGTGGGAACACTATCCCTAAGCAATCTCCTATCTGTTTTCTATTATAATCAATCATTCTTAGATATGACACCAAAATTATGATCCATAAAATAAAAATTGAAAAAGTGTACTTTATGAAATTTAAAATGTAAATTTTAATTAAAAAATAAAACACTGTTAAGAGAATTTTTAAAAGTTGCAAAAGGGGAGAAAATGTGTACAAACCACATACCAAAGGACTTATGTCCAGAATTTATAAAGAATCTTCAAAGTTCAACAGTAAGAAAACAATCAAAATTTTTAAAGTGAAAAATACTTGACCAGACACTTCACCAAAGAGGAAATGCAGAGGGCAAAAAAAAAAATCGCTGGCTATTAGGGAAATGCAAACTGAAACCATGATGAGATATCACTACATACCTATTAGAATGACTAAAATAAAAAATATTGACAGTGCCAAGAGTTAGTGAGAATGCAAAGCAACTACACTTCTCATATACATATACTATTTTATGGGAATGCAAAATCATACAGTCAATCTGGAAAAAGATTTGGCCATTGCTCATACAGTTAACCATATATTTAACCATATGACCCAGCAATCCCACTCCGGGTTACTTACTCTAAAGAAAATTGGTGTTCGCACCAAAATCTGTACATGAATATTTATAGAGGTTCTGTTCATAACTGCCAAAAATTAGAAGCAACCCAAATTATTATTAACAGATGAATGGATAAACAATAGATGGTACGTGCATACAGTGGAATACTACTCAGTAATAAACAGCAATAAAAAGGAATAACCATGCACCAGCTTGGATGAATCTCGAGAGAATTTTGACGAGTAAAAGGCTAGTCTCAAAAAGTTACATAATGGGACTGGAAAAAATGGCATAGATGATAGAGGGTTGGTTCTTCTCTCTTGCAACCAAATCAAGTTGTGACAGAAACACAGAGGAAACAGCAAGAAAAATCACTTGTAATCTGGATGAACAGAAGCGCTACAACTAGGGACAGAAATAAGAAATCACTCTGCAACGGTAGAAGGTAGAAGGGAGTGAGGATGCAAGGCTGCCCGGTCTGGAGCAGCTGAGTGGGACAGAAGCTATAGCAGCAGCAACTGGCAGCTGCAGATGCCTCTTAAAGGGGCCATGTCCATGAGAAGACTTTCGTGGTGACAGACCTGCTTACTCTGAGCACCATCACCTGGTAAGCTGCACAGGTGACATCAGGAACTTAAAGGGGGATGCTGAGTTGTCCGAGTGAGAGAGGGCTGAAGGTGAGGCTCTTTCCCAGGAAGAAGTACCAGCAGTACTCACTGTTCCTCTGTTGAGCCTTACTTCCCTGCCAGTGTGTGGACGCAGCGCAGGCATAGCTGAGACATTATGAAACTGGATAACAGAGGTTGCTCCGCCCAGAGAATCCTCTGAAACTCCACCTCCCCCAATTCATGGCCACAACCAAGCCACATCCAAGTGTGTCCTCGGTGAGTCTGGTGCTCCTTGCTGAGCAGTGCCAAGACTCACACTGATGGCAGCTAGCCTCAATTTCTGCCATGGCCTCTGGAGGCAATTATAAGCACAACATCTATGGATTGCTTGCTGAATTTTAACAGGTGGCCCTAGAGAGGAATAGGTGAGGGATAAACTTGGCCTGCAGCTGAACTCCTCTCAAGACTGTGGATAGTTGCAGAATAGCAATGGAAATGTAGAGTATAGCCTGGAGAAGATGGTTAATAATGTTGTAATAAATATATAAGGGGAAAGAGGGGTACTAGATTTAGTGGGGTGGTCACTTTGGGAGTTATGTGGATTTCTGATCACTATGCTGTACAACCAAAACTGGCATATTATTGTATGCCAGCGATAATTGGAAAAAAAAATCATTGAATTGTACAATGTAAATATGAGCAACTAATTGTCTATTATATTTCAATAAAGCCAGAAAAAAGAAATTTACATAGTGTATGATTTCATGTATATGAATTCTGGAAAAGACAAAACTATAGTAGTGGAAAATTGATCAGTGGTTTCCAAGGATTAGAAATAGGCAGAGTGTAACTGTAAAGAAGTAGCACAAGGAAATTTTCAGGGGAGATGAAACTGCTCTGTATGTTCACTCTGGTGGCAGTTTCATGAATATATATATATAATCTCAAAAGTCATAAAAGTGTCCACCATAAAAGATACTTTCACTGAATAATTAAAAAAATAAAATGACAAATAAATCCTGGTTCAAATGATTAAGATGGTAAATTTCATGTTATGTATTTTTACCACAATAAAAAGTAATCAATCAATCCTATTTCAATCACTTACCAGCTCTGCGACCTTGGGCAACTTTACTTCATTTTATCTATATATAAAATGAGCCTACCTCATAGGCTTATCATAAGAATTAGATAAGAAATTTATACAAAATGCTTGGTATATCATAAAAGTTCAATAAATATTAGCTACCCGAGATATTAGCTCCAGAGAATATCTACAGTATTTTTATGCTGTAGATATTAATTTCTCTCCAATTGAATCCATCCTAAACAAATCTTTGAGAATATTTTTTAATCTCCACTTTCATTATTTTCTTATCCCTTCATAATGTGTCTGCACCTTGTCTATTCAGCAGTAGAACAGGTGGGCCCCCAGAAAGAGCCCAGATTCCTGCTAATGAGTTTCTCAATACCTGTCTTTGGATATTATGAACAAGAATTTGCTATATCTTCATAACATCATGCTTGGACAGCTGCCTACTCTTCTAGACAAAGATCTTTTAGATGAGGCAGTCCTGCCACCACTCCTGCATCCCATACTCCCCTCTATCTACAAGTTACCACTGAGGTCTCAGTATAGATTTTAAAAAGAAAAGATTCTAGATTCCTCAGGGGAGAATACCAAGAGGTAAGAGGAAAAAACAATAGGAAAGTAGGAAATTAGAGATATTTTGCCAAGTTCACAGTTGGCCAAGGGCCAACTATCTCAGCTCATTTTTGTTTAACAATCTTCTCCCCTGCAGTGAGAGATGTAATATCTTACCTCAATCCACCCTACCATGTAGGAAAATCTTTAAAACAGTGGAACACTAGGTGAGGCAATAGGATTTGATATTGGATGCAAAATTTCTGCAGGCCACAGCTCTAAAAAATCTGTTCTACCCAACAAATTATTTCCTCTCTTCAGCACATCCTGCCTTCTGCTCCACTTGTAAAAACAAGTTTCGGATGCCGTTTGCTTCACAAGGTTCAGTTGAGAAACAAGACATGCATCATGCCCCCAACAACAGCTTCCAGAGCATGCAGTTGCCTGCGTCAGAACTCATCACAGAGAAGAAAAAGAAATTTCCATCTCCCACCCCCTCATGATCAAACTGGGGCTTCAGCCCACACAGATCTGTCACTCTGAGAAGATTCCCCAGGCACAGCATCATCTTTGCCAAAAAGAACAGGGAAAATTGCATCTCGGAGCTATACAAAGTTAACTTTTCTATTCTAGCTTGTATTTGAGCACTGCCTTCGTAGAAGAATTATCTCAAAAGTACATACTTAGGTTTTACCTGCAGTGGAAACCTGACTCAGGAAAGGAATCTCCTGGGCTAAATTCACATCAGAACCTAAAATCATGTTGTAAAATAACCAAACTGTAGAATTGGGGAACTTCGAATGCAAAACTTAGCACTGCTAAAGAAACCTGCTTTAATAAATTCCCTCCTGAACTTGTCATCTGAGAAATACTCTTTGAAAAAGAATTAAATATGGGGTTTCTATCATGCCATTTGGCTATCCCAGAATATCAGCACTAACACTGGCTCACACACTCTCTGCAGTCCAAATCGCACCCATTCTTTAAGGCCCAGTTCAAATGTCATTTCTTTTAAGAAGCTTCTTTTAGTAGCCTGGCCCATATTTTGTTTCTGTCCCAACCTTCCTAGCATGGACTTATAATTGTGTCACGTGCTGCTCAGTCATGATGAATAAAATGTAAGGCTTCTCTTCCCAATTAGATGGCAAGCTCAAGAGCAAGGAGCCTGTATATAACATCCCTGTTATGCAGTAAGTATTTTGCAAGTACTTGCTGCTTAACTATAAAATGCTGAAGTGCTTATATAGCTTAAGCAACACTGACTCCCACTGGATCCACAGAGACTCATGTACATAGGGCAACCCATTAAACCATTTCAGTATTGAGAAGAAGGCACCAACAATTTATATGATCCTGAAAGCTGTTTGTTACTACCATATAAATGAAAAATGGTCTAAAATGCTCAGTCCCAAACATTTTAGTCAGGTGATTCATGTGTTCACAGGGAGACTGAGGCTCAAGCAATGTATCTCGCTGAGAACCTTAAATGAGATCTGTATTGTAAAGGAAGCGGGTTGTAGGTTGAAAAATTTGACTTGCTCATTATGTCCTTTTTCACTGCTCATATCTACAAATTAAATATTTTGCAAATAACTTAGTCCAAAGGCCAGCATTTCCTCAGGCTGGGTTCCTTTCCAACATACTGAAAGTAGGTGTTCTTCTATGTTCTTGGGAAGAAATGTTGTATTGCCACAAATCCATCTGTAAGTCTCGCTGTGTCTCCACCAGGACTGTGGGTACACACATTACATAAAAAGAGCAAGGTGTTTGGAATAGGAAAGCCAAAACAGAGATGGATATACAGTGCAAGGTGTAGGTCTAAGCAAGGGAGGTAACTGAAAGCAGAGGGTCACAGTGGACTTGAGGCACAG
Organism: Pteropus vampyrus; assembly: GCF_000151845.1. Lineage (NCBI taxonomy): Eukaryota > Metazoa > Chordata > Mammalia > Chiroptera > Pteropodidae > Pteropus > Pteropus vampyrus. Next base: position 4,061,299 of record NW_011889116.1, read on the forward strand.
ATAAACACTGCAGGTCAGAACATGGCAGAGGACAGAAATCAGACAGGCCATGAGAAGTCTAGAAGTACATGGGCACCAGAGAACAAGGCAAGGATCAAGACTGAACAATTGAAATACAAGGATGGGGAGACAAACAGAGTCCCAGTTGTGCCACTTACTAGATCTCTGGTCTTTGACAGGTCACATTGCCACTGTCTAAATCCCTGTATCTATGAAACAGGGACAATTATATCTACTTCACAATCTACTTCATAGTATAGTAATAGGGATCAAAGGAGAGAAAATATATCTGAACATGCCTTGTAAACTCCAAATCATTCTTCAAATGTGAGAGATTACTTACTAGATCATATGTATAAACAAGGAACAGAGATATGTAGAACTAACAAGAAAGGCAAACTAAGTAGTAAGTCTAGAACCTACAACAGAGATGCAGAAATGGAAAAAAAAATAGATCATAGCAGCAGAGAGAAGAGTCACAAAGTAGCAGCAACAAAGAGTCCATGAAGCTAAGATCCCTTCCACTGCAGGAAGCATCTTATATAAGCAGGCAGTACACAAAGAAAAGGCAATAACTTCTCTCTCTTATCATAGTAAAATTAATATCCACTTTTGAGCACCTACTGTAGATCTACATGGCATTGCAGGGAGGAGGGTAGGAGTTATATGAAGGAGTGGATTTGCTTGTTTCTCTGTGTTTCCTGACTCTGCGAGTAACACTACCACCCACCCAGTGGTCCAAACCAGAACCCTGAGTCATTCTAGACTTTTCCCTGTCCCTGGCATTTCTTAGCCAATCGATCACTAAGTCTTATCACTTTTACTCCTTAACAGGTCTAAAATTTTTGCTTCCTCTGAATTCCTGTTGCCATGGAACTCACTCCAAAAATCCCTCATTTCTCAACTGCTTAATCAGCCACCATGCCACCTATCAAACTTTTTCTTTTTTTCTTTTTTCTTTTTTTTTGAATTAATATCCTGTTTTATGGTGACATTGCTTAATGAAATCCAATATTTGAATATATATATATATATATATATATATATACAAATTTATTTACACTGTGTGTTCACCTCCCATAGTTAGATTTCTTTATGTCACCATATATTTGACCCCCTTTATTCTGTCTACGTCCTGCTTCCCCCCACCACCTACCCTCTGCTAACTACTAGTCTACAGTCCATGTACATGAGTCTCTGTATGTTTCTCCTGTTCATTTGTTGCCTTTAGGTTTATATCTCAAATATAAGTGATATCATGTGATATTCACCGTTTTCAGTCAGGCTTATTTGCTTAGTATGATTATTCCGAGGTCTATCCACGTCGCAAATGGCAGTATTTCATCTCCTCTTAAGGCTAAGTAATATTCTATTGTATATATGTGCCACAGCTTCCTTAGGCAATCATCTATTGTAGAACACTTGGGATGCTTCCATGTCCTGGCCACTGTGAATAATACTGTTATGAACATCGGTGTGAAATATCTCTTCAGATATTGGTTTTCAAGTCTTTGGGGTAAATAACCAGTAGAGGGATTGCTGGATCATATGGTAGATCAATTCCTAGTTTTTTGAGGAACCTCCATACTGTTTCCATGCTGGCAGTACCAATTGGCAGTTCCACCAGCAGTGTAAGTGGGTTCCTATTTCTCTGCATCCTCTCCAACATTTGTTATTATATGTCCTGTTGATTATAGCTACTCTAAGAGCTGTGAGGTGGTATCTCATTGTGGTTTTGATTTGCATTTCCCTAAGAGCTAGCGATGCTGAGCATCTTTTCAAATATTTGTTGGCCATTTGTATGTCCTCTAGGGAGAAGTGTCTGTTCAGATCATCTGCCCATTTTTTGATTGGATCATTTGTTTTTTGTTGTTATTGAGTCGTATGTGTTCTTCGTATATTTTTCGATATTAGGCCCTTATCGGAGGTGTTGCTTGCAAATACATTTTCCCATTCAGATAGTTCTCTCTTTACCTTGTTGACGATTTCTTTTGCTGAGCAGAAGCTTTTTAGTTTGATGTAGTCCCATTCATTTATTTTAACTTTTACTTCCCTTGCGTTTGAGGTCAAATTCATAAGATCCTCTTTAAGACCAAGATCTATGAGTTTAGTTCCTATGTTTTCTTCTCTGCATTTTATTGTTTCAGGTCTTATATTCAGGTCCTTAATCCACTTTGAGTTAAGTTTGGTGTGTAGTGAGAGAAAACAGTCTAGTTTCATTCTTTTGCAGGTGGCTTTCCAGTTTTCCCAGCACCGTTTATTGAAGAGGCTTTCCTTTCTCCACTGTATGTTTTTGGTTTTTTGTCTTAAATTATTTGCCCATATAAATGTGAGTTTACTTCTAGATTCTCAATTCTGTGCCACTGGTCCGTATGTCTGTTTTGCTGCCAGTACCATGACGTTTTGACTACTGTCATTTTGTAGAATAATTTGAACTCAGGCAGAGTGATGCCTCCAGCCTCATTCTTTTTTATCAGGATGGCTTTGGCAATTCGGGATCTTTTGTGCTTCCATGCAAAACTGATGATTTTTTGTTCTATTTCTTTAAAAAATGCGGATGGGATTTTGATGTAGATTGCATTAAATCTGTACGATGCTTTAGGTAATAAGGTGATTTTAACTATGTTGAATCTTTCAATCCAAGAACACGGAATATCTTTCAATTTCTTTGCATCTTCTTCGATTTCTTTTAATAGGGTCTTGTAGATTTCATTATATAGGTCCTTCATATGTTTTTTTTTTTTAGTTTTATTCCTAGGTATTTTATTCTTTTTGCTGCAATTGCAAAAGGAATTGTTTTTTCTGCTTCTTTTTCTGACAAGTCATTATTAGCTACAGTTTTTGAACATTGATTTTGTATCCAGAACTTTACTGTATTTGCTTATTGTTAATAGTAGTGTTTTTGCAGAATCTGTAGAGTTTTCTATATAGAGAATCATGTCATCTGCAAATACTGACAATTTGACTTCTTCGTTTCCTATTTGGATGCCTTTTATATCTTTCTCTTACCTGATTGCTCTTGCTAGCACCTCCAATGTTATATTGAATAACACTGGCGATAGTAGACAGCCTTGCCTTCTTCCTGATCTTAGTAGTAAGTTTTTTTAGGTTTTAACCATTAAGTATAATGTTGGCTGATGGTTTGTCATGTATGGCCTTTATTATATCAAGGTACTTTCCTTCTATACCGATTTGGTTAAGTGTTTTGATCATAAACATATGCCTTATCTTGTCGAAGTCTTTTTCTGCATCTACTGATATAATCATATGAATCTTATTTTTTAATTTGTTCATATGGTGTATTACATTAATCAATTTGCATATGTTGAAACATCCCTGTGCCCCTGGGATGAAGGCTACTTGATTGTGGTGTATAATCTTTTTAATATGTTGTTGTATTCAGTTCACTACTTTCTTATTTAGGGTTTTTGCATCTGTGTTCATGAGAGATATTGGTCTACAGTTTTCTTTTTGTCCGTTATCTTTACCAGGTTTGGGTATCAGAGTAATATTGGCCTCATAAAGTGAATTTTGAAGTATTGCCTCCTCTTCTATTTTCTTGTAAGAGTTTGGGGAGAATAGGTGTTAAATCTTCTTTGAACGTTTCGTAGTGAAGCCATCTGGTTCTGGATTTTTACTTTTTGGCAGATTTTTGATAATTGTTTCAATTTATATACTGCTGATCTGTCTATTTAGATTTTCTAGTTCTTCTTGATTCAGTCTAGGAAGGTTGTATTTTTCTAAGTACTAGTCCATTTCTTATAGGTTATTAATTTGGTGTTATATGCTTTTTCAAAGCATTCTTGTATGATCCTTTGTATTTCTGCGGTGTCTGTTGTAATTTTCCCTCTTTCATCCCTGGTTTTGTTTATTTATGCCCTTTCTCTTTTTTCTTTAATGAGTCTAGCCAGGAGTTTGTTATTTTATTAACCTTCTCAGAGAACCAGCTGTTCGTTGTATTTATTTTTTCTATTGTTTTTCCTTATTTTCAATTTCATTTATTTCTGCTCTAATTTTGATTCTTTCTTTACTTCTGCCGACTTTTAGGTCTCATTTATTCTACCTTTTCTTGTTTTTAAGATGAAGTGTTAGGTTGTTTATTTGGGCTCGTTCATGTTTTTGGAGATAGGCCTATAATTATGTGAACTTTCCTCTTATGACCGCTTTTGCTTTTTCCCAAAAGTTTTGATATGTTGTACTATCATTATCATTCGTTTCTATCTATCTCTTGATCTCTCTTTTTATTTCTTCCCTGACCCAGTTATTCTTCAGTAGCATGTTGCTTAATCTCCATGTATTTGTGGTTCTTCCTGATTTCTTTTTGCAGTTGATTTCTAGTTTCAAAGCATTATGGTCAGAGAATATGGTTGGTATGATTTCAACCCTCTTATATTGTTGAGGTTATCTCTCTATCCCAGTATGCGTTCGATTCTTGAGAATGTTCTATGTGCACTAGAGTAGAATGTATAAGCAGCTGTTTTAGGATGGAAGGCTCTGTATATGTCAATTATGTCAAGTTGCTCTAATGTGTCATTTGAGGATGTTATTTTCTTATTGATTTTCTGTTTGGATGATCTGTCCATATGCGACAGTTCAATATTTAGGACCCCTACTATGATAGTGTTTTGGTCTGTTTCTCTCTTTAATTCTGTTAGTAATTGCTTTACATATTTCAGGGCTCCCTGATTGGGAGTTTAGATCTTAATAAGTGTTATGTCTTCTTGGTGCATGATTCATTTTATCAATTTGAAGTGTCCCTCAGTATATTTCTTTACCTTTTTTTTTTATTTTGAAGTCTATTTCATCTGATATTAATATTGCTACTCCCACTTTTCTCTGAATGCCATTTATTTGAAATATCATTTTCCACCCTTTCACTTTGAGTCTATATTTGTCTTTGGAGCTGAGATGTGTCTCCTGGAGGCAGCACATGGTTGGGTTTTGTTTTTTGATCCATTCTACAACACTGTTCCTTTTTATTGATGATTTCAGTCCATTTACATTTAGAGTGATTATTGAAATATTATGTCTTCTTATAGCCACTTTATCTCTTGCTTTCTGGAAGCTCAGTTTTTCATTGCTTCCTTGTCCTTGTGTTTCTGTTTTCTTTATTTTGGCTGGCTTTCATGGGTTTTTCCCTCTGGTCGTTCTTGTTTTACGTTATATGATTCGGTTCTGAATCTTTAGTGTGTGGTTACCATTATGAATATGAAAAGGATAGTTACATATATACAGTTATACATTTTCTTCTGCATGTGCTTTATCTCCTTTCCCCTTTGCAAATTTGGATCTTCAAACCTCCCCTTTTCAGTCATTGTTGTCCTAATTTGTCCCTATGAATGCTGAACTTTCATTACTATTTTGCTATAGCAATATTCTTATTATTTAAGCTTATAATGTCCTGTTCTTAGTAAGGATTGCAGTCTTCCGCTTCTATTTGCCTGATAGTCATTTTACTCCTAATTATGCATTTTTTTTTATTTTTTGTCATTTCGTTTTACGTGAGCTAACCCCTTTCAGTATTTCCTGTAGTGCAGGCCTCATAGTGGAGAATTTCCTCAATTTTTGTAGGTCTAGAAAGGTTTTAATTTCTCTTTCACATCCAAAGAAGAGCTTAGCTGGATATATTATTCTAGGCTGGTAGTTCCTTTTACTTAATAGTTTAAATATTTGATTCCATTCCTTTCTGGCTTGTAAGGTTTGCACTGAGAAGTCTGATGATAATCTAATGGGTTTTCCTTTATAAGTTACCATTTTCTTCTCCCTGGCTGCCCTAATAATTCTATCTTTGTCGTTGATTTTTGATAATTGTAATACAATGTGTTTTGGTGAAGGCCTTTTTGGATTGAGATAATTGGGTGTTCTGTTGACTTCTTGAATTCCAAGCTCCAGCTCATTCCTTAGATTTGGGAAATTCTCGTCCACTATTTGTCTGAAAATGCTTTCTAGTCCCTGCTCCATTTCCTTGCCTTTGATAATGCCCATTATTCTTATATTTTCTCTCCTGATGCTATCAGCTAGTTCTTGTATTTCTTTCATTATTTTTCATTCTTCGGTTTCTCCCTTCTTCCTTCTGATTTCTTTCTAGATTTCTGTCTTCGATATTACTGATCTTTTCCTCCATTTGGTCGACCGTATTTCCCAAGCTTGCTATGTCATTTTTCAACTCTAGCAGTAGGTTTTTTTAATCTCCAGAATATGTATTCTGTTCTTCTTGAGGGTTTCAATCTCCTTGCTCTGCTCATCTAGTTGTTTTTTTTTTTAATTCTTGAAGTTGTCTATATGACTTGCTTCAGATTTCACTGAGTTTTTTCAGATGTACCATCCTGAATTCTCTGTCATTTAAGTTGCATATTTCTATATCTGTAAGCTTATTTTCTGGAGATTTTTCTCTTTCTTTTTGAGATCCCTTGTCACTTTGATTGTTAGTGGTGTTTAATGGACTATTTCTCTCCCTGGGCATTAATGGAAGTGTATCTTTTCTTTTTTTCCAGAAAGATTTATTATATAAAGGTCTCTCTCTAGCCTGCTGCAATGAAGGCGCTTTTCTTTTGGTTTCCAGTAGGTGGCATCTAAGCCTCTATAATCCCTGCTTTATATAAGGCCTAAATAATGTCTTTTTTTATTTTCTTGCAGATATTTAATCTCACTCACTACTCTCAACATGCTGAAGGTTCATTACTATCTTGCTATAGCAATTTTAATATTATTTAAGCTTCTAATGCCTTGTTCTTAGTAAGGGTTGCACAGAGTAATCTTTTTCAATCACTAATCAGAATCAGATTATGCAGCTTCTCCACACAAAATTCTACAATGGTTCTCCATTGCCTGAAGCCTAAAGTTCAAAGTCTTTAATTTGACAAGGCCCTCCCTAATCTTGTCCCTAACACTTCTCCAGTTTTATCTCTCACCACTTACTCTACACACCCCACTCAACTGCTTTCTAGTCATGCCAAACCACTTACAGTTTCTCTAATGTTTCATACTATTTCAATCCTCTATGACTTTTCTTTTGATGTTGTTACTGTTTGGAATATACTTATTTTCTGCCAAGCAATTATGGACTAAGCTTTCAAAACTAAGCTCAGTCATCATCTCCTTTATGCTTTCTTGCTTCCTGCAAGTAGAACTGCCCCCTACTCCTCCTTTTGTGGTTTTCTCTGTACTCTATTTTGACTTTTATCATAGCACCTATAATGCATTGTTGTATTTATATGTTTGTTTAATTATCTCCCCTACTAGATTGGGCACTCCTTTAATGCAGGGACAATGTCTTAATCGTTATCTTTGATGCTTCAGTGCCTAGCACAGGACCTAATATGGTAAGTACTTAATAAGTGTTTGTTGAATAAATGAATGAATAAAGCAATTACTAGGAGAAGTATAAGACATTAACTAAGCCCTCAGACAGTATAATAAGTAAATGTTAAATTCTATGTTGCAGACAATAGGTGCTATAGAGGAAGATTCAAAACAATACAGGTTCCCTAAATCTGGAAGAGTCCCTGGAAGGATGAGACAAACTGAGCCTCAAAGAGCTGACAGAACTTAAAGAGCTAGAAGTATATATGTGTGTCTGTATCTGAGGACATGTGTGGGGGTGAGGGGTGGGAGAGTTTAAGAGAGATTTTTTAGGAGAATTAATTCTCAGGAACAAGATGAGCTTCCTAAAGATTCAGGAGGATAATGTCAGTCCCCACGCAGCACCAAATAAGAACATTTCCAGTTAATAAGGTAGCTTGCTCTTTGCTTTCTGAAAATGAAGAAATTAAATTATCTGATTTGCAAAAGCTATCTCAGAAGGACTTGGCACACCGATTTAATATGGAGCCACCATTCTGTCAGAAGATAAATCAAATGCAGAATGGCTCTGACAAAACTCAGAACATGCAACAAAAACGAAGAGAAACAGGAACTGGATTTCAGCCATAACCAGTGAGTCAAGGTCTCTGAGGGGCAGCTGCAAGCAGGATGCTAAATCAAAGAGGAAGAAACAGTGCTTTTTAAAGAGATTGTCATCTCCAGAAACAACCCTCTCCCCCCAAAAATTGGGATGCAGTAAAAAAGCTCTTTAATATCCAAGTGAGAAAAACAGCAGGCAGATGTGCAGAGGCTGACATAGTTGTTTCTGGGTTTAAACACTGAGAAGCATTTAGAAAATAGAGTCATTCCAATTTTCAGTATTGTGACATCCACATGATACTAATATAGCTGGCTGAGAGTTGAGAAATTCATGCAATCAACCTGATTTTTTTCCTATTTCTATGAAACCAACAGGTAATTTTCATTGGTGGTTTTTACCAACATGACTAGCTATAATGATATCATGTAATCTATCAATCAAGTCAAATTCTTCTTTTAGAGACTTTGTTTCCACTCTCTGCAAAGTAAATATCAAATATTCCCAGCTCATGATGTTGATATTGGAAAGAACAGTTTGGTCTTCCCATACCTTGTTCCATGGTGCCCTAGTCAGGAACCTGAGCCTGAGAGGAACACACAAAAAGGTGGGATTTGAGATGTGTATAGCATTGGAGATTCTACCTAGGACTTCTGGAGAGTAGATATAGGTAGATGATAGATGATAATGATGGGTGATAGAGATAGATGACAGGCATAAATGATGAGATAAGGATATATGATGATGGAGAAAGAGAGAGGGAAGGAGGGAGAGAGAGAAGGACGGAGGGAGAAAGATACAGAGAGAGAAAGAGAAGGAGACAGACTGTGATCACAGTTCGTTCTAATTAATTCGAAGATATAGTAAATTGCCACACTGGTTGCATCTTGGCCAGCTTGTGAACTTGAACTTCCTTCCTGTAGACAGATGAATGAGTATCTAAATACCCTTCATCTCTCTAGTTCATGGAGCATGGAGCTCTTGACACAGTTCATATACTCAAGTACAAACATCTCCCTGTTCACCCTTTTTCTCTTTCTTTGCTCAGGATTCCCTAAACTATATCATTATTCTATCAAACTTAGTATTGATACCTAAGCTTGGATCATCACAAAATTTTTCAAAGGAAGATATATAACTGCTTTATCAAGTAACAAAAATAAATGCAGATCCTTGCTTGCATGTCCCCCGGTCCTACTGGACTGATTTTAACAGGTAGTGATACGAGATAGCTCTGTATATTCCTCTACTTTGTTCTCTCTTTTGCTTAGCCAAGGTTGGGTCTATTAAGGACAGAAAGTAGGTGCCCTTATACCCTGGACAATTTGAACAAGTCCACCTCACTGCTGTCATTCTGAGAGTTACTTTACTTCACAGCAGGGAGTATCTGTGGAAGCATCATTACCTGGGAATATTGGCTTAATTTTTTCTGACCGAAAGCTCAGCTCAAATGGCACTTTTCTCAGGAAAGCCTCTCAGAGTAGATCACGCATTAAATAATTTTAAACACCTTATATGTCCTCTTTTTTCACTTAACACTATTGCTAATAATTGTCTAAGTACTATATAGAACTTTCTGTGATAATGGAAATACTTTATATCTGTGCTGTCCAGTACGGTGGCCACTAGCTGCATGTGATTACTCAGCACATGAAATGTAGCTACTGTGACTGAGACACTGTTTCTAATTGTATTTAATTTTAAATAATTTAAATTTAAATTGCTACATGTAGCTAATGGTTATCATTGTGGATATCACCAGCAATTAGATTCTTTTTTTTTTTTCATGAGGGTAAGGGTTACTTTGGTGTATTCATAACACTGTATCTCCAGTGCCTGTACATAGTAAGTATTCAGTGAATCTTAATTACTTGATTGGTTAATCAGTCTACTGTTATTTATTTAGCCCACTGGTATTCACTCTCTTGAAAGTTATTTTACAAATGATTCCACAAGACGATCACTATATATTCAGGCTGAAGGGGGATGGCTTAAGAGTAGATAAAGGAGAATAGGGCTACCGAGTTTATATTCTGGTTCAGGTACTAATTGGTTGTATGACCTTGGGAAAGTCATTTAACCTCACTGAGCCTCAGGCTCCTCATCCGTAAATTTTGGAAAATAATTTCTCTCTCTCTCTCTCTCTCTCTCTCTCTCTCTCTCTCTCTCTCTCTCTCTCTCCCCTTCCCTCTCTTCCTCCCTCCCTAAATATGGTTGTTGTGATGGTAAAATGAAATAATGCATTTAAAGCACTGTAAACCTAAGTGGTATCTATTATCATTGTATTTTTGGAAGATTAGCGAGCCCAGGATAGCATAACCCAAGTTACTGAATTCTATACAATAAGCACAATAGCACCTTTTTCTGAGAAATTCTTTTTCTTCTTCTATTTTTCAACCAAATTTAAATAAGTATCTTGTATGTCACCCTTCTATATACTCTTTTTTACATGGATAAGGACTTATCCAATGCTGGCCACCCAATCCATGATTCAATAGCATCTTATACAGTGATATATATATCACATAAAGGATTCCTAAAGTTACACAATCACCTCTCCATAGGCCACTGTAGTGATGCAGCCTGGTCTGAGAATTTATCATAACAATGGGTGTCTTTGTCTTTGGCCCTCCCTACCTTATCATCGCAGCCAGTGGAAGAGATGGCAGCCTTTCAGGCCATGATGCTCAGTGTCATAAAGAGCCTTCAGTCTGTGACTGACAGCTAAGGTTAAGGATATGAGACTTGTTAATCTGAACATTCCTTATACTACTTCTTTAAACCAAGGGCATGCTTGCCATATAGCTCATTAGCATTGCAAGGACCATCCGGCCTTCCCATTTCAGGGTAAAGCTGAAAAATATTTTAAAACTTGGGAAATAAAATGGAATCTGAAGTAAATTAATCTTATTTCTTTAAAAAATTGTGAACCCTGTGTATCTAAAACCTAGTCAATCTCCAATATAGAAATAAATAAATAAATTGCACATAAGTTATCAATTTCAGGGGCAAGATAATAAAAAAAAACAATATCTGGATTTTAATGAGGTTCTACCTTAATTAAGCAAGGCATATTACAACTTCCAGTTTTATTTGTCAAGTGATGTAAGGAGAAGTCACAGAATGTCATATTGTCTGAGGTCAAAAGGCTGTTAGAAACTTTAATTGAGCCTTCCTGTTTTATAGATGAGGAACTGAAACTCAAAGAGTACACATGACTTTTCCAAGGGCACACAAACTGTTAGTAGAGCTTTGGACTCAGGACTCCAGATTCAGAGACATGCAATGGTATAGTGAAAATTACATAAAGACTCAGGCCTAAATTTAAATATTGGATTTTCTTTTTATTAGCTAAAGTCACCTGACCTAGAAACTGGGTTCAGATGATGGGCTAGTGAAACTCCACAGGGTTATTGTACCTAATGGATAGTTAAGAGCTGCTGCTTATAGAGCCTGTAGTACATCTTAAAGTCATTTGCATTGCTGCAATGCAAATTATTCTCTATATCCTCCACAAAACCTCAGCAAAATCTATACTGTTTAGAAGAACCTTGTATAAATGGATTATTTTTAGAGATCCAGGGGAAGGCTTTGGACTTCCATAGACCATGGAATTGGCAAGAGTTCATACTAATCAACTAGATCTGACATCAAGGTTGTAGCTAACTTCTGAGGCATAAACATCTCAAGCTTTATAGACTAGGATATTAACCAATGAAATCCATGACTCTTAGCTGCCCTGTCTTAGTCTAGCTTCTATTGAGATGGGATTCAATCTCTCTAGACTAAGTGCATTATAAAGGTAGGTGGTCAAGAGAAAAAGACCTGAAAGTCAAAGCTTCTTAAGTACTCCCAAGGAAAGGGGCAAAGTGTTATTTCCAAGTATTGTTCACTAGCTTTAGAAGAGGTAAGAGAGGTGGGTAATGGTCAAATCCAGCTTTAATGGCTTTCCCAATGACATTTTTAAAGGTCCAATTCTAGGTTAGTCTTGATACTAATTTCCCCCTAGAATGATACATCCATCTTTTCTTTGATTCATTTTACACATATATCCCCACAGCTTCTAGGCTTTCTGGAATTTTCATTGACAAATGCATAGATCCCAAAGATAATTAGGATATTCAATCCCTGTTTTCTGCTAATACCCAAGTAAAAAAATCCCTGAAGAATAAACAAAGACTCGATGTGAGATAGACATGTGAAAAAGCCCCCCTTTAAGTGCCCTGAGGTCTCTGTTTCAGTGGCTCTCAAATTTTGTGTGTATAAGATTCATCTGAAGAAAACGTAGAGTTTCCTTGAGCCCCACCAGAGAAATTCTGAGTAAGTCTAGGATAGCACCCAAGAAAACCCATTTTAAACAAGATCTCTAACTTTCTCATACAGATAGTATATTAGTTTGCTAGGACTGTCATAACAAATTACCACAGATTGGGTGGCTTAAACAACAGAAATTTATTTCTCACAGTTCTGGATGCTAGAAGGCCAATATGAAGGTGTTGGCATGTTTAGTTTCTCCTGAGGCCTCTCTCCTTGGCTTGCAAATGGCTGTCTTATTTCTATGTCCCCGTATGGCCTTTTCTCTATGTACATACATCCCTAGTGTCTTCATATAATGACACCAGTCCTTGGATTAGGGCTCTACCTTTGTGACTTCATTTAATGTAAATTACCTCCTTAAAGTCCCTATCTCTACATACAGTAAACTTGAGAGTTAAGACTTCAACGTATGAATTGGGGGGAGGAATGCTAATACAATTCAGTTCATAACAGATAGTTTATAAACTTTTCTTGGAGAAATAATGATGAGTGAAATGTGAAATATGGAATATAATCAGTCAGGAACTGCTATGCAGGAGCCATGGTATGAAGATTCTAGGCTATTTACAGGAAAAATTTCAAAAGTAGTTAAAATACCCCTTCTTTTATGAAAGTTCAAGGTAAAAGAGAAATTTTACACACACACATATACATACACACTCAAGACATTAACAAGGGTCAAATAAATACGATGACCATTAATTTATCATAAAATTCATTAAATTTACTTGACAGTAAAACAAGGCAACGGGTATAAACTGGGAATATTCTGGGTAAACCAGGCCTTCCGGTCATCCTATAGATACTTTCTTCTTAAATGTCAAGGGACAAAGCCAGTTTTAAAAAGTAGGCAGCAACCTAATCCATTTACTTTTACTACACACTTAATAAAATGATTTTACTTTATAAAACATACATGCTACTTGAGAGAGTATATGTGTATTGGGGGTGTGGGGAGACGAGTCATGGTACATAAAACCATTATCACTTATTAATGCCTTAGCTTGAATTAGTTTTCTCTATTAACTTGAGTTCTCAGCTGAGGCCTGCTAGAAAAGATATAGAATAGGAATATTTTAATAAAGGGGCAAATGCTATAGATAAGGAAGCTGAGGCTCCAAGAGGTTAAAGGATTTGCCTAAGGTTATACAGCTCATAGGTTAAGAGGCTGTTTTCCAATCCAGGCCTTCTGCCTCCTATTCTGGTGTTAATATCTACCCATTAAGGGGAGGAAAAAAATGGTGTAGATGATAGAGGCTTTGTTCATCCCTCTTGCAACCAAATCAAAGTTGTGACAGAAACATGAAGCAAACAGTAAGCAAAGTCACCTGGGATCTAGATAAACAGAAGCATTATAACTAAGTAGAAAAATAATTAATCATCTTGCAACAGTAGAAGGTAGGAGGGGGTGAAGACACAAAGCTGTCTGGTCCAAATGGCTGAGTGGGACAGAGGCTACAACATCAGCAGCCAGCAGCTGCAGATGCCTCTTAAAGGGGCCATGTCTATGAGCGGACTTATGCGGTGATGGACCAGATCACTGTGAGCACCAGTGCTGGGTGGGCTGCACGGGGTCACCAGGGACTTAGAGAGGAATGCTGAGTTGTCAGAGTGAGGGCCAGAGGCAAGGCTCTCTCTCAGGCAGAAGGCCCAGCAGTATCCTTTGTACCTCTGTTGAGCCTTCCTCACTCCCAGTGTGCAGATGCAGCCCCACCATAGCCGAGATGTCATCAAACTGGATGACAGAGGTCACTTTGCTCAGAGGATTTCCTGAAACTCCACCTCCCCTAACTCAAAGCCCCACTCAAGCCACATCCAGGTGTATCCTTGGTGAGTCAGGTGCTACTTGTTGAGCAGAGCTAAGACTCACACTAGTGGTAGCTGGCCTCGTTTTCTGGTGTGGTTTCTTGAAGCAACTATAAGCACAGCATCTATGGATTGCTTGCTGAAACTTAACAGGTGGCCCCAGAGAGGCACAGGTAGAGGATAAACTTGGCCTGCAGCTCAGGACTATACCACTGAACACCTACTATACAAAGCTGTGCTAATAAGACCAGGAGACATAGGAGCTTTGCTTAGTACATAGAAGGAGATACGGAAAGGTAGCCAAAATGGGAATACAAACAAGCAGAAACCATATGAGAGAACATAACAGAGATCCAGGAATAATGGAGTCAAGTAATTTAATGGATGCGGAGTTTAGAACACTGGTTATAAAGATGCTCGATGAACTTAGGGGAAGTGTAGATGAACTCAATGAGAACTTTAACAAAGAGATAAAAAACATAAAAATTTAAATGGAAATTATAAGAGAACCAGTCAGAAATGAAGAACACATAATCTGAGATTAAGAGTATATTAGATGGAAAAAAAACAGTGTGGATAAAGAAGAGGGTCGAACCACCCATATAGAGGATGAGGACACTCAATCATAATGGAAAGAATGAAGAAGCCAAGGCTATAATAATAATTTAAGGAGCCTATGGGACACTATTAAATGTAAAAATATTTGTGTTATAGAGGTACCTGAAGGAAAACAAGACGTCGAAGAGCTATTTGAAGAAATAATGATGGAAAACTTCCCTCACCTGGTGAAGGAAATAGACATGCAACCCCAGGAAACTCAGAGAGTCTCAAAAGAGGAACCCAAAGAGGCCCACACCAAGACACATCATAATTAAAATGCCAAAGGTTAAATATAAAGAAAATTTTAAAAGCAACTAGAGAAAAGCAGATAGTTACCTACAAGGGATCACCCATAAGACTGGCAGCTGATATCTCAAAAGAAACTATGCAGGACAGAAGGTCTTGGCACAAAACATTCAGTGTGATGAAAACCCAGGATCTACAACCAAGAATACTTTATCCAGAAAAGCTATCAGTTAGAGTTAAAGGACAGATAAAGAGCTTCCCAGACAAAAATAAGCAAAAGGAATTTATCACCACCGAGCCAGTATTACAGAAAATGTTGGGGGGCTTTCTTTAAGAAGAAAAAGCATGTATCAAAAACAGGAATAAAGAATGGTAATAACTACATTCCCATCAACAAGTACCTCAAATGAAAAAGAATTAAGTGCTCCAACCAAGAGATAAAATGGCCAAATGGATAATAAAACAAGACTCCTATATATGTTGCCTACGAGAGACTCACTTCATATTAAAAGACACACACATGCTAAAAGGAAGGGGATGGAGAAAGATATTGCCTTGATGGACCTGGAGGGCATTGCACTGAATGAAATAGGAAGGACAGAGAAAAACAAATATCGCATGATTTCATGTACCTGTGGAATCTAAAGAACAAATAAACAACAACAACAAAAGCAGTAATAAGCTCATAGATATAGAAAATATTTTGAGGGCTACTAGATGGGGAGAGGGGTTGGGGAATGGAAAAATGGCAAAGGGATTAAGAGGTACAAATGGATAGTTGCAGAATAGACATGGAGATGTAGAGTGTAGCATAGGGATTATGGGTAATAATGTAATAAATATGTAAGGGAGAAAAGGGGTACTAGATTCAGTGAGGTGACCACTCTATGAGTTATGTGGATCTCTGATTACTAGGTTGTACAACTGAAACTGGTATACTACTGTATGCCACTAAAACTGAAAAAAGCTCATTGAATTGTACAATGTAAATATGAGCAACTAATTATCTATTATATTTCAATAAAGCTGAGAATTTTTTTTTAAATAACATGAATAAAGAGTGGTAATAAATATTCCTATCTACAATACCTCAAATGGAAAAGAGTTAAGTGCTCCAATCAAAAGACAGAGAAGCTGGATAAGAAAACAAGACCCCTACATAAGCTGCCTACAAGAGACTCACTTTAGATTAAAAGACATACAAACTAAAAGGAAGGTGATGGAAAAAGATATTGCCTTGATAAACCTAGAGGGTAATGCGCTGAATGAAATGGTTCAGATAGAGAAAGTCATATGTCACATGATATCACGTACATGTGGAATCTAAAGAACAAAATAAACAACAGAAATGGAAATAAACTAATGTATATGGAGAATATTTTGAGGGCTACTAGATGGGAGGGGATTTGTGGGGGTGTGACAGTGAAAAAGGGCAAAGGAATTAAGAAGTACAAATGGATAGTTACAAAATAGACATGGAGATATAAAGTGTAGCTTAAGGAAGATAGTTAATAATGTTATAATAAATATGTAAGGGGTAAGAGGGGTACTAGCTTTAGTGGGGTGATCACTTTGTGAGTTATATAGATCTCTAATCACTATACTGTACAACTGAAACTAATATATTATTGTATGCTAACTATAATTTTAAAATTCATTGAATTGTACAACGTAAAAAGAAGCATCTACCCATTACACGCCAGGATCTTAAGGAAATAACAGTCCTACATGAATGTCAGGGATTCTGGGAAGTCAATGAACAGAATAAAAGCCAGGAGTAACTTGACATGTGTGGTAGAAGAATTATGTACCCCACCCTCAGCAAAGTTGTCTACATCCTAATCCCCAGAATTTGAGAACATATTAGGCTACATGGCAAAAGGAAAATAAAGCTGCAGATGGAGTTAATGTTGCTAATTCAGTGACTTTAAAATAGAGAGATTATCTTGGATCTGCTGTATAGGTCTAATACAATCAAAATAGTGCTTAATAGTAGAAGAAGGAGGCAGGGGAGTAGGTCAGAGTGATGTCACATGAGAAATATTTGACTGATCATTGTTGACTTTGAAGAATAGAGGTTAGAGCCGCAGCCAAGAAATGTAGCCTCTTGAAGCTGGATAAGAAAAAGAAACAGACTCTCCCTTAGAGCCTCCAGGAAGGAATTCAGCCCTGCTGACACCTTAATTTTTAGACCAGTGAGACCCATTTTAGACTTCTGGACTTCTGACCTTGATGGGCACACGCGTGCATGCACACACACACACACACACACACACACACACACACACACACGCACACAGCAGAGTTGAGGTTATTTATCTACTAAGGCAAATTTTGCCTACTTTGCTATTCTGTCCAACAGATAAAATCAGTAGACACTTTAGAAAATAGGGATTTAATATACCCTTCTCTCTTTTTATATAAATAACCTTGGAGAAGTTTTCTAATATTCAAAATCTGCATGAATAAATCACTCATTTGATAATTCTGCAATAGCTCATCTGATCCCTAGGACAGGTGCAAAGACTCCTCCTTCCCAGTAAATATGTCTGCAAAGAATCAGCATTTTTAAACTGGAATTTCAAATAAGGTAAATAAGGGAGATTGAAATAAAATGTTTCCCTTCCAGACAATTTTCCTCTGAACAAAACATCTCTTCCTATATGATTCAAGGATGATTTTGCCAGTGACTTGCACAAGCATAAAATTCTATTTACTCTGCATTCATTTTTCTATTACTTGATTCCATGGAGAAAGAAGTGTGTTAACCAATTACAGAGAAAGCTGACTTTAAAAGTGCTTTTTCAAATTGACAATTAGATTTTCAGGGTCATGGCTTCAACTGTGGCTTCACTGTCTCAGAGAGGGAACCTGAGCTGGGCTCGCACATAGAACACTGACAATGTCAGAATTCTAATAACTCTACAATTTTCACTACCTTGAGCACTATACCAAGAGTAATACCTTATCAATCCGTAAACCGATAGTCTAAAAGATTTATTTTCAACTGAATGTTAAACAATTGAATGACTGGATCATGAGGCTATGATTTTCATCAAACACAGTCTCTCACCAAAAAGAATGCAGTTCCTTCCAAGATCTCAGAAATTAATGTCTACAGCAGAGAAGAACAATTAGCCAATTCATAAAGGAGGGTTCGGTTGACATTTCCATTGCAAAGAGAAATTGTTTTTTAGCTTATTTAAGAATCTATAACTTACTTTCAAGCAAGACTAGCCTAATACAGAGTGTTCGTTCTTAGATAAATATTCCTTCTGTCTTAGGACATTGCGAATAGTCCAACCAGCGCCATTAGTACCATCAAAACCAACATTAAATTTGCAAAATCTACTTCTGTAGAATATTGTGATATCATCTGTCCAGCATAATGCTCTTTTCCCCTTTCTTCTTAAAACCAACCCTCCTTTCCTATGGAAAACTCATTCCTGAGGTTTAAGTGAAACCATCATCTCATAATCCCCACCCTCTAGACCACTTGAGTTGGCATGTGATCCATTCTACCCCTTCTATCTGGCCACTGTGGTTAGTTCAGAGATAGGTGCCTGAAGCAAGCTAGAACAATCAGAGTCTCCCCTAAGAGTTAATATATAAACTATAAGAGTGAACATTTTTTTCTATCTCAAGGACTGCAAGTTATAAGTGTCATATAAATCAAGAGCTGTTATGGCAATATTTCCAGCCATATGGAGAAAGTTTACCCAAGTATGCAACCATACAGAAGAAAGGCAAGTCAAGAAATGTAAAGAAAGATGGAGTAATATCCCTGATTACATTGTTTAAGCCCCTAAATCCAGACATGCCTGAAGTCACACAATCCCTGGACATCTCAAGTGAACTGATAAATTCATTTTTGCTTAAGCTAGCTTGAGTTGTGTAACTTGTAACCAAAATTATCCTAATACAGCTTCTCCTGTTTTATCCTCTTCACCACAGTAGTGGTTCTCAACCTTGGCTGCACATTAGGTTCACCTGGGGAGCTTTAAAATCCCAATGCCCAGGCTGCGCTTCAGACCAATTATAAGTCCCCAGAGATGAGACCCAAACATCAGCATTTTTAATGTTCCCCAGGTAATTCCAGTGTGCAGTCAAGGTTGAAATTCATGGTCCTAGAGAGCAAATGTCACTAGGTGAACTTTGGTGTTAGATCAATATTTCTCAAGCTTGAATGGGCATCAGAATTACCTGGGGCAGCTTTTTCAAAATATAAGCTCACAAGTTCCAGTCATGGGGATTTTAATTCAGTAGACCTATGGTAGGGCACAAGAATCCAACTGCCTTTTGAATATCTCAAGGTGACTGTAATGTGTAACCCACGTTTGAGAATAAACAGGAAAGAGTAGTTGAATCAAAAGTGGTTTGCCAGTAACCTATAAATACCGATAGCAAGCAATACATTGTAGTTTGGGGAGAGAATATAAAAATTACACATAAAATCTATTTTTATTTCTATTTCTGTATGTTTTGTAATGCTCACAATACTTTAAATCATTTTTATATGTAATTCCTTGTAAATACATGTATATTGGGATGCATACATTTTTAAAGGGATGCATGATCAAGTATGTTTGGAGAGAACTGGATTAGAGGTTGCCTCATAATTATACTTTGGCCTTAAGCACAGTTACCTGAGATGATAAGCATCTAATACCTTTGTCCAGACATGAACATGCTTTTTCCTACAAAACACAGCTTCATATAAATATAGTGATATCTATTAAATGACATATTATTTTTAAAAAGGAAGCCAAGAAATGTAGTACTAGATTAAGATTTAAAAGAAATGGGAATTCTGTGGCACCATGTTGTACCCTTTGATTTTTCAACTGGAAGTATAACTCTCCTCTACTGGTTTCCTTTGTATCCTCTTGGGAAACTTTTAAATTATCTTCTCCTCCTTTTAGGAAACTTAATTTTTTTTTTCAGAAGTCCTGATTATGGCCTCTTCACGGCCATTCACAAACTGCTTGCTCTGGGAGAACAGAATCAAAGTTGATTGAGACTTTGATTTTTCCCTATTTTTTTCCTGTTTTCCCTGTAGCGTGATGTAAGATATTGCTCTCTAATTACATCTTCCAACCTTATCACATTCTTAATGCATGAGCAATTAACAGATAAATAATGTAACAAAACTCTGCATTTTCTATAATCCTTACCTGCTTCCCACAGCAAATTCAAAATTACTATGATTCAAAGGGATTAACTCTTTCCTACTAAAAAGTCTAAACATTACCATTTCTTAGATACAATGTTTCCCTCATTATCTTTGAGAGTGCCCTATTAAAAAGTAAATGGCCTTGAGAGGAATAAAAGATTAATAATTTAGTGAAGGAGAGTTTGAAAATACAAACCACATTTCAAAATGCCAGTTAGCTGAAAGCTGAGTCCCAAAAACAAGAGACTCAGAATAGATAAATTTTGACAGGAGGGTCAATATGGGGAATAATCTAGACTCAAGAGTAATAGAGCAGTGGGTCCCAAATCTGGCTTTATTTAAGTGTCACCAAGTGCCAGGTGACTGTTATACATGATTATTCCTGAACCCCACCCCCAGAGATTCCAAATCACTGGTTCTGGGAAAGAATCCAGGAAACTGTATTATTAAAAAAATAAAATAAAAATCCCCCTTGATAAATCAAGGATGAAATTGGATTTAAATCCACTGTTAGAGAGTACTGCCTAGAGAAGGTAGATATTCAGGGCATACAATGAAAGTTTTGGGTTCAGGTTGGCCATAAGAGAGAGAAGGGTCCTCACAGAGCTCAAAGACAAATCATTTGCTTGCAATATCACTAAGCTCAGACCAGATTGCAGATGTCAATGAATTAAAACATTGTTGATTTATTTTTATATGTTAAAATGTTTCTTCACTTAATCAATTTCAATTTAACAAATATTTATTTAGTATTTATTAGTTATAAGTCCCTGGGATGGATGTTATGATGAATATGAAGATAAATAAGTCAGTAAGTACCTACACTCCTGAGACTCACAGTACGTTGAAAAAGATAGGCCTTTATTCAAGTAAACCAAAGCTCTACTACAGACACAACCAACATGCCATTGGAAAAGAAGGGACAAAGGAATTTATTCCAATTAGAGGCCTCTGGGGAAGCCTTATAGAGTGCAGGTATACCTCATTTTGCTGTACGTCATTTTATTTTGTTTCACATATGTTGTAGTATTTACAAATTGAAGGTAAGGCCCTCCAACAGCAAAAAGATTACAACTCACTTTATTGAGATGGTCTAAAACTGAACCTGTAATATCTCTGAGGCACTCTTGTAATTATTATTTGACAAATATCTTCAAATGCAGGCAAAATGGGATAATTCTGGAGAATAAGGTAATATAAGCAAAAACCTGTACAAGAAAGGCAGAGTTGTCTTTCTTAGTTTAAGTTTAGTTTCATCTTATAAAATACTGTCATTTATGGAATAGAAGTCTGTGGATGGTAACTATTATGTTATGTAAAATAAAGTGAGGAATATAGGCAGAGATCATATTGTGGTCTCAAAGGAGACTGGACTTTATATTCAAGGGGGATCGATCCTGAGGAACAAAAAGACATGGTCAGATCAATTTTGTTTTATTTTTCAGAAAATTATGCTGTCCTTGATGTGAAGGACAAAGAAAGAGGAAGACCAGTTAGGAGTGGAGTATAATAGTCCAGACCAAAGGAAATGAAGGCCTCACCATGAGTCATGGCACTGTGAGTAAGAAAATTATGAGACAACTAAGAAAGGAAAAGTTATATGTCTAGACGTTGCAGAAACATGGCGGAGTGAGAGACATCCCCATATCTCTCCCCTTGAAATGACAAAGAGCTGAACATCTAAAACTGAACAAAAAACACCCAATCTGCACGCCAGCATGTCTGAGCGTGGGATCTGCATATAAGAGCTACCATAGGTCAGAAACCTGGGTGTTGGGCGGTGGACTGGGAGAAATAAAGAAGCTTCCTCTTGCAGCTCCGGAGTTCCCTATAGGAGGAGGGGAAGGAAAGAAGGTGTGGCGATCTCCCTGAAAAACCCTGCTTGAGAAAACTGTGAGCTCCCCGCGGCCAGCCAGCAGCAGTGCCCAGTCATCGGGGCAGAAAGCAGAGAAGTGGGACAGGACCGCAGAACAGCAACAGTTGATTTTTACTGGCGCCGGTTGCAAAACCGAGGCTGAGCCACAGCCCCCAACTCCCAACCCAGAAGGCTAGAGAAAGATAAAAAAGGCATCCAAATATGAAATGAAGAAGTCACACTGTCACTATTTGCAGATGACATGATTCTCTATATAGAAAACCCTAAAGACTCCACAAGAACACTACTAGAAACAATAAGCAAATACAATAAAGTTTCTAGATACAAAATCAATGTTCAAAAATCCATAGTGTTCCTATACTCTAATAACAAAGTGTCAGAAAAAGAAGTGGAAAAAATAACTCCTTTTGCAAATGCAACAAAATGAATAAAATACCTAGTAATAAATTTAACAAAACATGTGAAGGACTTTTATAATGAAAACTATAAGACCCTATTAAAAGAAATCAAAGAAGATATAAATAAATGGAAAGATATTCCATGTTCTTGGATTGGAAGTATTAACATAGTTAAAATGATCTTATTGCCCAAAGCATTATACAGATTTAATGCAATCTCCATCAAAATCTCAACGGCATTTTTTAAAGAAATAGAACAAAAAATTATCAGATTTGTATGGAAGCACAAATGACCCCGAATCCCCAAAGCCATCCTGAGAAAAAAGAACAAGGCTGGAGGCATCACTCTGCTTGACTTCCAATTATAATACAGAGCGATAATAATCACAAAAGCATGGTATTGGCAACAAAACAGACACACAGAGCATTGGAATAGAATCGAGGGTCCAGAAGTAAACCCACGTTTATATGGGCAAATAATTTTCCACAAAAAAAAGCCAAAAGCATACAGTGGAGAAAGAAAAGCCTCTTCAATAAATGGGGCTGGAAAGCCACCTGCGAAAGAATGAAACTAGACTGTTTTCTCTCACCACACACCAAACTTAACTCAAAATAAATTAAGGACCTGAAACAATAAAATGCATAGAAGAAAACATAGGAACTAAACTCATGGATCTTGGACTTAAAGAGGATTTTATGAATTTGACCTCTAAAGCAAGGGAAGTAAAAGCTAAAATCAATAAATAGGACTACATCAAACTAAAAAGCTGATGCTCAGCAAAAGGTAAAGAGACAAGGTAAAGAGACAACCATCTGAATGGGAAAATATATTTGCAAGCAACACTTCCGATAAGGGCCTAATATCCAAAATATACAAAGAACTCATACAACTCAATAACAACAAAAATAGAAACAATCCAGTCAAAAAATGGGCAGAGGACCTGAACAGACACTTCTTCCTAGAAGACATACAAATGGCCAACAAATATTTGAAAAAATGCTCAACATCACTAGCTCTTAGGGAAATGCAAATCAAAACCACAATGAGATACCACTTCACAGCTCTTAGAGTAGCTATAATCAACAGGACTTGTAATAACAAATGTTGGAGAGGATGCACAGAAAAAGAAATCCTTATACACTGCTGGTGGGACTGCAAATTGGTACAGCCACTATGGAAAACAGTATGGAACTTCTTCAAAAAAACAAGAATTGATCTACCATGTGATCCAGCAATCTCTCTACTGGGTATTTACCCCAAAGACTTGAAAACTCATATCCATAAAGATAATTGCTGACCAATGTTCATAGCAGTATTATTCACAGTGGCCAGGTCATGGAAGCAACCAAAGTGTCCTATGATAGATGATTGTGTATATCATCTATGATAGATGATATACACAATGGAATAATACTCGGCCATAAGAAGAGATGAAATATTGTCATTTGTGACAACATGGATGGACCCCGAGATAATCATGCTAAGCAAAATAAGCCAGAAAGACAAAGTTGTAAATCACATAATATCACTTATGGTTTATAGACCTAAAAGCAACAAAGGAACAGGACAAACAGAGACTCATGGACATGGACAATAGACTAGTGGTTACCAGAGGGTAGGGGTAGGGGAGGGTGGAGGAGGTAGACTTGGCAAGAGGGTCAAATATAGGGGGGTAAGTGTAGGGTGAAGTGGGTAAAGGGGATCAAATATATGGTAGCTGAAAGAAACCGAACTTTGGGTGGTAAAGACACAATAGAATATACAGATGTCAAATTATAATGTACATCTGAAAATTATATAATTGTATTAAACAATGTTACCCCAATAAATTTAATTTTAAAAAAATGTCATATGTCTACTAAATTAATTGTGATGTTGGAAAAGAGTAAATGATGGTAAAAAAAAATTAACGATATATTTTACTCAAAACTTTTAGTCATCCATTGGTTATAGTGCCTAGTAAATTAGGAGAGGGAAGAGTCCACTAAAACTCTTCTTTATAAAAATAATTCTAAACCATAGAAATGCTAAAACTACAGGAAAAAAAGTAAATGGGTTACTTTATTACCACACCTTTTTTGGAGGAGGGGTTTGTGAAGAATTAGCCACCTAGATGGCCAATGTTATTCATTTGAGTTACTTAACTCCTTTCTTTGGGCTATTTGTAAATGATAAATCTCCTTTCAAAAGACAAAGATTCAATTTGTTTTTCTGGACAAGATAGGGTAACAGGGATTGGATTATCCTCTCATTTGACACTCCAAAACAGTCACAATGAGAAACAAAAGTTTTTAAGACATAAGACACCATACAACAAAGAACAATGATCCCCAAAACAAATAATTGTACTAGTTTATTACTGGAAAAGAGTTTCCAGTACACATACAGGGTGCAGGGAGAGAAAAATAGAGGCGGATCCTAATGATTCCCTGAGTTAGAGAGGAAGAAACCGAAAGTACAAGAAGAACAAGAATAGAGTTTTCTGGACAAATGATCAGAGAAGAGAGAGCGGGAGAGAGAACCCTAGAGCTTGACAAAACATCCCACCCTGGAGCTTGACAAAGTATACCTCTACAGTATTCAGCAGAATACTGATCAGAACATGAATGTGAGGAAGCTAGCAAAGCATAAGAAAAGAACCACCAGACAGGATTAGAGAGAACAGTAGCCAGCATTCAGATAGGGCTAAGAAAAAAGCCTGCTACCATGAGCTAGATTGAAAAATCTCAAGTAGAGTGGTCATCAAGAACTGTGAAGGGTCCGGGATTTTATCCTACTTGTAAACTAAAAAGATAAAACATACGGTTTCATGGATATTGAGAGATGAAAGACTCCTGGGTCAGAGGCAAAGGACATTATTGTTCATAGCACAGCAAGCAAAATGAGAATTTGCATATTTATTTGCTTTGGTCCTCTGCTGTAAACTGAAAGTATGCATCCTCCCAGAATTCATATGTTAAAGCCTAACCTCCAATGTGATGGTATTAGGAGGTGGGGCCTTTAGGAGGTAACTAGGTTTAGATGAGGGTGGACCCCATAATGAGATTAGTGTCTACCTTTTAAGAGTAAACACCAGGACTTTGCAGAAACATGCGGAGTGAGAGATGTCCCCAGATATCTCCCTTTGAAACAACAATAAGCTAAACATCTAAAACTCAACAAAAAACACCCAAGCTGCACACAAGCATGTCTGAGGGTGTGATCTACGCATAGGAGCTACCACAGGTCAGAACCCTGGGTGCTGGGCAGTGGACTGGGAGAAATAAAGAAACTCCCTCTTGCTGCTGCTGGAGCTCCCTGCAGGAGGAGGGGGAGGGGAGAAGGTGCGGTGATTTCCATGAACAGCACTGCTTGGGAGTGCTGTGAGTCCACGCATCTGGGGGAAGGGCCCAGTCATCAGGGCGGAGAGCAGAGAAGCAGAGTAGGACTGCAGAGAAAAAATAATTGATTTTTGACAGCCATGGTTGCAAAACAGAGGCTGAACCAAAGCCCAGAACTCCCAAAGAAGAGGGCACTTCCTCCCATAGCCTCCAAGACTAATCACCGTGGAGCCCCAGGGGAATCTGAGCAAACAGCCGAGACTGTCGCTGAAACTGACAGGGACTGAAACTGAGGGTAGCAAGCATGGTTAAATATCTACAAGAAAATAAAAAAGGCGTTATTACAGTTTATATAAAGCGGGGATCTAAGTGGCTTAGATGCCACCAACTGGAAACCAAAAGAAAAGTGCCTTCTTTGTAACAGGCTAAAGAGAGACCTTTATATAATAAATCTCCTTTCTGGGAAAACAATAGAATATACTTTCATTAATGCCCAGGCGGAAAATTGTCCATTAAACACCATGAACAACCAAAGTGCAAAGGAATCTCAGAAAGAGAAAAATCTCCAGAAAATAAGCTTACAGACATAAAAATATGTGACTTAAATGACAGAGAATTCAGGATGGTACTTCTGAAAAAAAACTCACTGAGATCCGAAATTAATCATATCAACAATTTCAGGAATTGGAAAAACAACTACATGAGCAGAATGAGATCTTTACCAAGGAGACTGAAACCTCAAAAATGATCGAATGGACCTTCTGAAGATAATAAGTAAGTAAGTAAGTAAGTAAGTAAGTAAGTAAGTAAGTAAATAAATAAATAAATAAATAAAACCCACTGCAAGAGTTGAAAAATGAAATAGCAAGCTTGAGAAATAGAGTTGACCAAATGTAGGAAATGATCAGTGGTACTGAAGACAGAAATCTAGAAATAAATCACAAGGAAGAAGAGGGAAACCAAAGAATGAAAAATAATGAAAGACAAATACAAGAACTAGCCGATACCATCAGGAGAGGAAACATAAGAATAATGGGCATTTTAGAAGGCAAGGAAAAGGAGCAGGGCCTAGAAAGCATCTTCAGACAAATAGTTGATGAGAATTTCACAAATTTAGGAATGAGCTGGAGATAGGAATTCAAGAGGTCAACAAAATGCTCAATTTTCTCAGCCTAAAAAGGCTCACCAAGATACACTGTATTAAAGTTATCAAAAATTAACAAGAAAGATAGAATTCTCAGGGCAGCCAGGGAGAAGAAAATGGTAACTTATAAAGGAAAACTCATTAGACTATCATCACATTTCTTAGCGCAAACCATACAAGCAGAAAAGAAAGGAATCAAATATTTAAACTATTAAATGAAAGGAACTACCAGCCTATAATAATGTATCCATCTAAGTTCTCCTTTAGATATGAAGGAAAAATTAAGAAGTTTCCAGACATACAAAAATTACGGAAATTCTCCACTATGAGGCTTGCACTATAGGAAATACTGAAAGGAGTCAGTTAACCTAAAACAAAATGACAAAATAAAAAATACATAATTAAGAGTAAAATTATTATCAGGCAAATAGAAGCAGAGGAGTACAAACCATACTAAGAACAGGGCATTATATGCTTAAATTATAAGAAGAGAATTGATATAGCAAGATAGTAATGAACGTTCAGCATACATAGGGACAAACTGAGATAGCAATGACTGAAAAGGGAAGGATTCAAAGATCCAAACTCGCAAAGGTGAATGGCAATAAGGCACGTAAAGAAGAAAATAGACAACTATATACATATATTACTATCCTATACGTATTTGTAATGGTAACCACACAAAAAAGATTCAGAACTGAAGTATATAACATAAACAAGAAGGACCAGAGGGAAAACCCACAAAAGTCAAATATAATAAAGAAAACGGAAACACAAAGACAAGGAAGCAATGGAAACACCAAGCTACCAGAAAGCGAAAGATAAAATGGCTATAAGAGACCTCATATTTCAATAATTACCCTAAATGTGAATGAACTGAACTCACCAATAAAAAGGCACAGAGTTGCAGAATGGATCAAAAAACCAAAGCCAACCATATGCTACCTCCAGGAGACACATCTCAGCTCCAAAGACAAATATAGACTCAAAGTGAAAAGGTGCAAAAATGATATTTCAAACAAATGGCATTCAGAGAAAAGCGAGACTAGCAATACTAATATCAAATGAAATAGACTTCAGAATAAAAAAGGTAAAGAAAGATACTGAGAGACACTTCATAATCATAAAGGGAATCATGCACTAAGAAGACATAACACTTATTACTATCTATGCTCCCAGTAAGGGAGCCCCGAAATCTGTGAAGCAATTACTAACAGAACTAAAGTGGGAAACATGCCAAAACATTATCGTAGTAGGGGACCTAAATACCTCACTATCAGACATGGACAGATCATCCGAACAGAAAATCAATAAGGAAATAACATCCTTAAATGACACATTAGACCAACTGGACATAATTGACATTCACAGAGCCTTCCATTCCAAAACAGCTACTTATACATTCTTATCTAGAACACATGGAACATTCTCAAGAATCAACCACATATAGGGACACAGAGATAGTCTCAACAAATATAAAAGGGTTGAAATCATACCAACCATATTCTCTGATCATAATGCTTTGAAACTAGAGATCGACTGCTGAAAGAAATCAGAAAGAAACACAAATACATGGAGATTAAACAACATGATACAGAAGAATAACTGAGTCAAAGAAGAAATAAAAAGAGAGATCAAGAGACACATAGAAATGAATGATAATGATAGAACAACATATCAAAACTTTTGGGACATGGCAAAAGCAGTCATAAGAGGAAAGTTCATATCATTACAGGCTTATTTCAAAAAACAAGAAACCCAAATAAACAACCTATCACTTCATCTTAGAAAAACTAGAAAAGGAAGAACAAATGAAGCCTAAAGTCAGTAGAAGAAAAGAAACAATCAAAATTAGAGCAGAAATAAAGAAAATTGAAAACAAAACAAAACAAAAAGATAGAAAAAATAAATGCAACAAAGAGCTGGTTCTTTGAGAAGGTTAATAAAATTGACAAACCCTTGGCTAAACTCACTAAAGAAAAAAGAGGACACAAAATAAATAAAATCAAGGATGAAATGCGGGAAATTATGACAGACACCACAGAAATACAAAGGATCATACAAGAATACTATGAAAATTTATATAACACCAAATTTAAGTACCTAGAAGAAATGGACCAGTATTTAGAAAAATACAACCTTCCTAGACTGAATCAAGAAGAACTGAAAAATCTAAATAGACCAATCAGCAGTATGAAAATTAAAACAATCATCAAAAACCTATCAAAAAGTAAAAGTACTGGACCAGATGGCTTAACCAGTGAATTCTACCAAACATTCAAAGATTTAATACCTATTCTCCTCAAATTCTTCTAAATAATCGATGAAGAGGCAATACTTCCCAACACATTTTATGAAGCCAGTATTACCCTGATGCCAAAACCTGGAAAAGATAACACAAAAAAAGAAAACTACAGACTAATATCTCTCATGAACACAGATGCAAAAATCCTAAATAAGATACTAATGACACTATCTTATTTAAGATACTCCTAAATAAGTTACAACCGAATACATCAACATATTAAAAAGATTATACACCACGATCAAGTGGGCTTCATTCCAGGGGCACAGGTATAGTTCAACATATGCAAACCAATTAATGTGATACATCACATGAACGAATTAAAAACAGGAATCATACAATCATATCAATTGATACAGAAAAAGCCTTCAAAAAGATACGGCATCCATTTATGATCAAAACACTTAATAAAATCGATATAGAAGAAAAGTACCTTAACATAATAAAGGTCGTCTATGACAAACCTTCAGCCAACGTTATACTTAATGGTGAAAAACTAAAAACCTTCCCTCTAAGATCAGGAACAAGGCAAGGCTGTCCACTATCGTCAGTGTTATTCAATATAACGTTGGAGGTCCTAGTGAGTACAATCAGACAACAGAAAAATATAAAAGGCATCTAAAAAGGAAATGAAGAAGTCAAACTGTCACTATTTGTGAATGACATAATTCTCTATGTAGAAAACCCTAAAGAATCTACAAGAACACTACTGGAAACAATAAGCAAATACAGTAAAGTCTCTGGATACAAATCGATGTTCAAAAATCCATAGCATTCCTATACTCTAATAATGAAGTTTCAGAAAAAGAAGTGGAAAAAATAATTCCTTTTGCAATTGCAACAAAAAGTATAAAATATTTAGGAATAAATTTAATGAAACAAGTGATAGACCTATATAATTAAAACTACAAGTCCCTATTAAAAGAAATCAAAGAAGATACAAAGAAATGGAAAGATTGTAAGAATCAACATAATTAAAATTACCATATTCCCTAAAGTATTATAAACATTTAATGCAATCTCCATCAAAATCTCATTGGCGTCTATGGTCATGCCGCCCTGAACAAGCCTGATTCTGTCTGATCTCAGAAGCAAAGCAGGGTCGGTCCTCGTTTGTACTTCGATGGGAGACCACCTAGGAAGACCAGGTGCTGTAGGTGTAAAAAATAAAAAAAAATAAGGAATTATAAACTGACAATCTGTGACGTCAACGAAGAATTGCCTTGCCTAAAATAAAATAAAATAAAAAAGATACTAAAAACAATCCCTTCGGCATTTTTAAAAGAAATAGAACCAAAAAAAAATCATCAAATTTGTATGGAAGCACAAAAGACCACAATTGCCAAAGCGTTCCTGAGAAAAAAGAACAAGGCTGGAAGCATTACGCTGCGTGACTTCAAGTTATACTATGAAGCGACAGTAATCAAAATGGCATGGCATTGGAAGCAAAACACACACAGACCAGTGGAACAGAATCTAGAGTCCAAAAATAAACCCATATTTATATGGGCAAATAATTTTCGATAAAAAAAAGTCAAAAACATAGAGTGAAGAATGGAAAGTTTCTTCAATAAATGGTGCTAGGAAAACTGGAAAGCCACCTGCAAGAGAATGAAACTAGACTGTTGTCTATCACCACACACCAAACTTAACTCAGAATGGATTAAGGACCTGAAAGAAGACCTGAAACAATAAAATGTATAGAAGTAAATATAGGAACTAAACTTAAGCTCCTTGAACTTAAAGAGGATTTTATGAATTTGACCTCAAAGGTAAAGGAAATAAAAGCTAACATAAATGAATGGGACTACATCAAACTAAAAAGCTTCTGCTCAGCACAAGAAACCATCAACAAGGTAAAGAAACAACCATCTGAATGGGAAAATATATTTGCAAACAATGCCTCCGATAAGGGCCTAATATCCAAAATATACAAAGAACTCATACGACTGAATAACAACAACAACA
Organism: Pteropus vampyrus; assembly: GCF_000151845.1. NCBI lineage: Eukaryota > Metazoa > Chordata > Mammalia > Chiroptera > Pteropodidae > Pteropus > Pteropus vampyrus. The sequence goes on from NW_011889116.1 coordinate 4,092,353, forward strand.
GCAAAAACAAAACAAAAAACAGCAACAACAAAAAAACCCCACAAATGATCTAATCAAAAAATGGTCAGAGGATCTGAACAGACACTTCTTCCTAGAGGACATATAAATGGCCAACAAATATATGTAAAGATTCTCAATATTGCTAGCTATTAGGGAAATGCAAATCAAAACCACAATGAGATATCATCTCACAGCTGTCAGAATAGCTATAATCAACAGGACAAGTAATAACAAATGCTGGAGAGGATGTGGAGAAAAAGGAACCCTCATACACTGCTGGTGGGACTGAAAATTGGTACAGTCCCTATCTAAAACAGTATGGAGGTTCCTCAGAAAACTAAGAATTGATCTGCCATATGATCCAGCAACCCTTCTACTGGGTATTTACCCCAAAGACTTGAAAACTCATATCCAAAATATATTAGCATACCAATATTCATAGCAGCATTATTCACATAGAAGGACATGGAAGCAACCAAAGTGTCCTACGACAGATGATTGGCTAAAGAAGCTGTGGTACATATATACAATAGAATATTACTCAACCATAAGAAGAGATGAAATACCGCCTTTTGTGACGACATGGATGGACCTTGAGATAATCATGCTAAGTGAAATAAGCCAGACAGAAAAAGTTGAAAATCACATGATATCACTTATATGTGGGATATAAACCTAAACACAACAAATGAACAGGACAAACAGAGACTCATGGACATGGACTATAGACTAGTGGTTACCAGAGGACTATAGACTAATGGATACTAGTGGGGTGGGGAAGGAGGCGGGAGGTAGACAGAGTAAAGGAGGTCAAATATAGGAGGATGGGGGAGGGTGAAGTGGGTAAAGGGGATCAAATATATGGTATCTGCAGGAAACTGGACTTTGGGTGGTAAACACACAATAGAATATACAAATGTCAAATTATAATGTACACCTGAAAATTACATAATTGTATTAATCAATGTTTCCCCAATAAACTTATTTTTTTAAAGGATACACTAGAGGGCTTGCTTCCTCTTTTTCCCTCTGCCATACAATGATACAGTGAGAAGACTGTCATCTGCAAGTTAGGAAAAGGGCTCTCACCAGAACCAAACCATGCTAGTACCTTGGTCTTAGACTTCCAAGCCTCCAGATTATGGGAAATAAATGTTTGTTGTTTAAGCCACTTAGTCTTTAGTTATTTGTTATATTAGCCCGAGAAGATTAAGATACTTCCCCTTGTCCATTAGTCCCATAGAGGTAATTTAATATAGGCCCAGGTAAACATTACACATGCAGTGAATTTCTATCACAGCTGAAGAACACCAACCTTGGGTAAGTCCTCATTTTTATAGTGAGTAATAAGCCCATATGTCCCTAAGGGAGTACTAACAAGTCGGAAAGGTAACATAGGAAATTGTGACCACCCATGAAGCATGTAGGAACAAGATGGTGGAATCACCTGAAACATGGGTCTTGGAAGTTCTGAGGATGGGGAAGGTCCATAGCTTGGCTCAAAGGTACCTAGCCCAGGAGCAAGAAGTGACTCTTAAATAGATCAAGGAGAGGTGGCACAGCATAATGGAAAATCATATCATCTGTAAAATGAGGATGCTAATATTTACCTTGCAAGGCTACTGTGAGCCTTAATGAAAATATATAGCAAGAACCATGCCTGGCATAGAGCTGATATTAAATGATAGCTAGCTGAAGACAAAGAATAGAGAAGGAAGTATATATGGTACCAATAACTAACTAGAATTCTTAACACTAAGGTACAGTGGAAAGAAAGAGTGTTTTACATTGAGGAAGACCTGGGCTTGTACCATTTGCTGTGCAACCTGGGGAAAGTTATCTCCCTTCTTTGTTCCTCCGTTATCTCATCTACAAATAGGTGAAAATTCTACATTGCAAGATTTAGAAATAACGTATAAAATGTACTGTTGCCTGGTATGTCTTAATAACTAATAGCTATTATTTTTATTATTATTAATTTAATTGTTATATTTGCTTTAAACTATCCTCAGGCAAAGCTGCCACAGTGTGGGAGATTGCTTTATCACTCTTCAGCCCTTTGGCTGAAAACACAGAAAACAGAACTACGGCTGATAGACATTTGTCTCCCATGGTTAGCAGGAGAAACAAGAGGCCAGGAAGCTCCATCCAGAGCTACAAAGAATTCAGATGAATTACAAAAACTAGTGTCACTAGCTACCTTAATAACAAAATAGAACATTCTGCTGTAAGTTTCTTCATCAGCCTTCATAACAAGTATTAGCAGAATTTCTACACTTAAACATACACCAAGTTCCTATTAATAGCTACCTGAGCTTTTATTTCTTTCTCTTTTTTTCTACAAGAAACTCACTTTTTTATTTTTCAATTTATTTATTTATTTTTAATTGAAGAAATGATTTAAATTCTCCCCCCCCCACATCTATCTCTCCCCTCCCTCTTCCTCCTACCCTCTGGTAACTGCTAGACCATTATCCATGTCCAAGGGTCTCTATTTGTTTGTCCTGTTCATTTGTTGCTTTTAGGTTTATATCCCACATATAAGTGATATCATGTAATTTTCGACTTTTTCTGTCTGGCTTATTTTGCCGAGTATGATTATCTCAAGGTCCATCCATGTTGTTGCAAATGGTTATATTTCATCTCTTCTTATGGCTAAATAATACTCCTTTGTATATATGTAGCACCAGTTCTTTAGCCAGTTATCTATCATAAGACACTTCACCTGTGAATTCTACCAAATATTCCAAGATGATTTAATACCTATTCTCCTCAAATTCTTCCGAAAATTTCAAAGAAGAGACAATACTATCTAACTCATTTTACTTGACCAATATTACCCTGATACCAAAACGTGGTATACATAAAACAAAAAAAGGAAAACTGCAGACCAATATTTCTCATGAACACAGATGCAAACATCCTAAATAAGATACTAGCAAACCAAATGCAGCAACATATTAAGAAGATTATACACCATGATCATGTGGGCTTCATCCCAGGGACACAGGGATGGTTCAACATACGTGAATTGATTAATGTGGTATATCACAGAAACAAATTTAAAAATAAGAATCATATGATCACATTAATAGATGCAGAAAAAGCCTTTGAACAAATACGGCATCCATTTATGATCAAAACTATTAAGAAAATCAGTATAGAAGGAAGATACCCTAACATAATAAAGACCATATATAACAAGCCCTCAGTTAACATTATATTTAATGTTGAAAATCTAATAACATTTCCTCTAAGATCAGGAACAAAACAAGGATGTGCACTATTGCCACTGTTATTCAATATAACATTGGAAGTTCTAGCAAGTGCAATCAGGCAAGAGAAAGATATAAAATGCATCCAAGTAGGAAACGAAAAATTCAGACTCTCACTGTATGTGGATGACATGATTCTCTATATTGAAAATCCTAAAGACTCCACAAGAACACTACTAGAAACAATAAGCAAATATAGTAAAGTCTCTGGATACAAAATCAATGTCTAATAATCCATACCATTCCTTCACTCTAATATTGAAATGTTGAAAAAGAGGTGGAAAAAATAATTCCTTTTGCAATTGCAACAAAAAGAATAAAATACCTAGGAATCAATTTAACAAAACATATGAAGGACCTATATGATGAATACTATAAGACCCTATTAAAAGAAATTTAAGAAGATACAAAGAAATAGAAAGATGTTCCATGTTCTTGGATTGGAAGAATCAACATAGTTAAAATGACCATATTACCTAAAGCATTATACAGATTTAATGGAATCCTCATCAAAATCTCATAAGCATTTTTTAAAGAAATGGAACATAAAATCATCATATTTGTATGGAAGCACAAAAGACTCCGCATTGCCAAAGCCATTCTGAGAAAAAAGAATGAGGATGGAGGCATCACTCTGCCTGACTTCAAATTGTATGACAACAATCAAATTGGCATGGTATTGACAGTAAAACAGACATAAGTCCAGTGGAACAGAATTGAGAGTCCAGAAATAAATCCATGTTTATAAAGGCAAATAATTTTTGACAAGAAAGCCAAAAACATACTGTGGAGAAAAAGAAATCCACCTCAATAAATGGTGCTGGGAAACCTGGGAAGTCATCTGCAAAAAATGAACAGGACTGTTGTGTATCACCACTCACCAAAATTAACTCAAAATTGATTAAAGATTTAAATATAAGATCTGAAACAATAAAATGCATAGAAAAAAACATAGGAACTAAAATCATGGACTTAGACTTAGAGAGAATTTTAATTAATTTGACCTCCAAGGCAAAGGAAGTAAAAGCAAAAATAAATGAATGGCACTAAATCAAACTAAAAAGCTTCTGCTCAGCAAAAGAATCTGTCAACAAGGTAAAGAGACAACCATTCTAATGGAAAAATATATTTGAAAGTAACGCCTCCAATATGGGCCTAATATCCAAAATATACAAAGAACTCATACAACTCAATAACAACAAAAAATAAATGATCCAATTAAAAAATGAACAGAGGACCTGAACAGACACTTCTCTCAAAAAGACATACAAATGGCTAACAAATGTATGAAAAGATGTTCAACCTCACTAGCTATTAGGGAAATGCAAATCATAACCACAATGAGATACTATCTCACACTTGTCAGAATTCTTGTTATCTTCCGGACAATTAATAACAAGTGTTAGGATGTGGAGAAAAAGGAACCCTCATACACTGCTATTGGTACAACAAATTGTATAGCCACTATAGAAACAGTATAGAGGTTCCTCAAAAACCTAAGAATTGATGTACCATATGATCCAGCAATCCTTCTACAGGGCATTTACCCCAAAGTCTTGAAAACACATATCCAAAAAGATATTTGTACACCAATGTTCATAGCAGCATTATTCACGGTCGCCAGGATGTGGAAGCAACTGAAGTGTCCTAAAATAGATGATTGGCTAAAGAAGCTGTGGTACATATATACAATGGGATATTACTCAGCCATAAGAAGAGATGAAATACTGCTATTTGTGACAATATGGATGGACCTCAAGATAATCATGCTAAGCGAAATAAGCCAGACAGAAAAAGTTGAAAATCACATGATATCACTTATATGTGGGATATAAATGTAAATGCAACAAACAACTAGTACAAATAATCAGAGACCCATGAACATAGACAATAGATTAGTCGTTACCAGAGAGTTTGGTGTACGGGGGTGGAAGGAGGTAGATGGGATTAAGGGGGTCAAATATTTGGTGACAGAAAAAAATTTAACTATGGGCATTGAACACACAATGCAATATATATTTATATGTCTTACTGCTAAATTGTACACCTGAAACTTACTCAATTTAATTAACCAATGTCACCATAATAAACAAACATGAATGAGAAATGGTAATAACTGCATTCCTATCAACAAATACCTCAAATGGAAAGTAATTAAGTATTCCAACCACAAGATAGAGATGCTGAATGGATAAGAAAACAAGAACCCTACATATGCTGCCTACAAGAGACTCACTTCAAATTAATAGACACAGAGACTAAAAAGGAGAGGATGGAAAAAGATATTGCCTTGATGAACCTAGAGGGTATTGCACTGAATGAAGTAAGTTAGATAGAGAAAGACAAATACCACATAATTTCAAGCATTTGTGGAATTTAAATTACAAAATAAACAACAACAAAAGATAACAAAAAAAAAAATCTCATTTGTGCAGAAAATAATTTAAGAGCTAGTACACAGAAGGTGGAATATGAAAAAAGGCAAAAGAATTAAGTACAAATGAATAATTATAAAATAGTCATGGAAATATAAAGTGTATCATATGGAAAACAGTCAGCAATGTAGTAATAAATATGTTAGGGGAAATGGGGTACTAGATCTAATGGGGTAATCACTTTGTGAGTTACATAGATCTCTGGTCACTATGCTGTATGACTGAAACTAATATATTATTATATGGTAACTATAATTTTAAAAACTCACTGAATTGTACAATGTAAATATGAGCACCTAATTGTTTGTTATATTTCAATAAAGCAAAGAAACCCTACTATGAAGCCATCAAGATAGTGTGGTACTGGCATAATGATAGACATATGTTCCAATGGAATTAAATCAAGAGCCTGGAAATAAACCCTCACAACAATGATCATTTTATTTAAATAAGAGGGGTAATACTCTTCAATAGGGAAAGAATAGTCTCTTTGGTGAATACTGGTGGGAAAACTAGATATTTATACCCAAAAGAAAAAAGTTAAACCTTTACATAATACCATATATAAAGATTAACATAAATATATAAAAGCCTTAAATTTAAGAGCTAAAACCATAAAGCTCTTAGAATAAAACATACAGGCAAATATGTATGACCTTAGATTTGATAATAGTTTCTTAAATATAATACCAAAAGTACAGGCACAAAAGAAAAAATAGAAAGATTTCATTAAAATTAAGACTTTTGTGCGGAGGGCAGTATCAAGAGAGTGACAAAGCAATCTATGGAAAGAAAAAATAAATTTGCAAATTATATAGCTAATAAGTGTTTAATATCCAGAATATACAAAGAACTCTTAAAACAACAAAAAGACAAAAAAAATGTAATGGGCAAAGGATATTAGTAGACATTCCTCAAAAGGTATACACATATGCAGTAAGTATATGAAAGATGCTTAATATCATTTGTCATTAGGAAAATTCAAGTCAAAACAACCTCACTGGAGATCACGTCACACTTACTGACATTGCTATAAATTTTCAAATAACGAAAATATGTACTGGTGAAGGTATGGGATAATTGGAAACCTAAAACATTGCTGGTGAAAATGTAAAACAGTTCAGCTACTGTAGAAAACAATTTAGTGACTCCTCAAAAAGTTAAAATTCATGAAGAATTTTCATGACTTCTAGGTATATACCCAAAAAAGTTTAAAACAGGGACTCAGACACTTATACACCAATGTTCATAGCAGCACTACTTATAATAATTACAGGGTAGAAACAATCCATGCGTCTACCAAAAGATGACTGTGTAAGCAAACTATGGTATAATCTATTTTTTTTTAGTTGTGGTTATTATACGGTTGCTGTAAACATTGAATTAGTAAATCCTGAACCATCGTCCCTAGACGAAATTCAGGATTAGTTTGCTATGCCTCTAGTCACAAAATTTTCATAATTTGATCAATACATAACCTTGTTTCATGTGCTTTTTTATTTAATATATCTATTGTTGATTCATTAACAATGAACTCAGAGCCAACAGCACTATACCTCATACCTGAACAAAGTTAATCCAATACATGCATTTCCTTTATAAGAAACATTATAGACATTTTTTTTTTTTTTTGCTTAGAGACACTAGACAGCACTTTAATACTATGCTTGGGAGAAACTTTAAACAGAAAAATCACCCCAAAAAAGGCAAAAAAATAATGTTTAAACTATGGCATTAAATAGACTGTAAAGAATTCTGGTCAAGATGGCGGAGCAGGTAAATGCTGTGCTTGCCTCCTCTCACAATCATATCTAAATTACAACTAATCTACAGAACAACCATCATGAAGAATCACCTGAAGTCCAGCTGAACAAAAGTCCTACAACTAAGTACATAAAGAAGAAGTCACTTCAAGACTGTTAGGAGGGAAAGAGACGTGGAAGAGACTGGTCCCACATCCACATGTGGCGGGATATCTTGGCTCTGGAGATCCCTCTGGTGGAGCAAGAGCTCTATGCCCCACACATAGGTCCCCAGCTCAGGGTTCCAGTGCTAAGAAGAGAAGTCCACACAACTTCTGGTGTGAAAACCAGTGGAGATTGTGGCTGAATGAGACAGAGAGTGGTTGTAGTATGAAGCATTCCTCTTAAAGGGGACTTACTGAGTGACTCACTTGCTCTGAGCACCAGTTCTAGGGCAGCAGCTTAGGGGACTTCAAGAATATACAGGGAACAACTGAATTGTCTAGATCTGGGCAAAGCCTGGAGGGGTAGCTTTCTCCCAGATGGAAGTGCTAACAGAGGGCATGTTCCTTTGTTGAGCTCTCCCCCGTCCAGCCTGCATAACCAGGCAGACGCCATATCTGAGTCCCCATCAACATAGCTAACACTGATCACCCTGCCCTGGTGAGTCTCTGAGACCCCACCATTCCCAAAATGTGGGCCCACCCAAGCCACTTCCAAAGAATTTTCCACACAAATGGCCTTTCTTGGTTCATGTTGCAGACTTTTCAAGTCTTGCAAAGGTTCACAAAAACTAAACAAGCACCATCTGGGCTCAGCATGCCCCATCTCTCTTGCTAAGCAGACCCAAGCTGGTCACATGGAAGTGCCTTGAGAGGCCAAGCCCCAAACTGCATGGGGCAGATGGAGCCTGATCAGGTGTATGAGGGCATCACCTTCAACGACTTCCTGAAGATCTGTCAGGGGATAGACATAGAGACCAAGATGCACATCTGCTTTCTTAACATGGAAACCATCGCCCTTTGTCACTGACCTGCCTCCCGCCCAGGAGACCCTGCCTCTGCACTGGGCAGCATCCCCGCAAGCCCCGAGCCTTTTGCTGCGGCTCCTATAAATAGTCAACACTCCTCTACTCATCTTGTCTCCCACAGGTCGTGGTATACAGGACTTTGCTGTTTTTATCTCTAATAAAAAAGGAACAGGGTTTGTTAAAAAAGAAAAAAAAAGGCAGCCAGCCTCAGTTTGGGGCTTGGCCTCTCAAGGCACTTCCAAGCCAAGTATAGATGGTGGATACCTATGGATTGCTCAATGCTTCATGCCAGGTGGCCCTAGGCAGGGCACAGGCTGCAGATGAACTTAGCCTGTGGCAAGGCCCCTCCCAGGAGGCCCCAGCCTGCATGTTTACTGACTGTTTCAGTCTGATCCAGAGCACCACCCAGGGTCACATCTGAGGCTGACACACGCAAAGGGCAGACAGGGCAGGCACCAGAGCCCTGCTAAAGCAAATCCTGCTCTGTATAGTGAGCCCCTGAACAACAGCTCCTCTACTGGTCATGGCCAGTCATCACAATCAATCAGTCCAAGGTTCAAACCCTCCCACTGATGAGCAAACAGCAACCAGGGCTCAACTATAACAGGGGGGCACACACAATCCATACAAGGGAAATACTTGAGGCACTCAGCTCAGGTGATTAGGAAAGACTGCGCCACTGGAACCAAAGCGTACCTACTACATAAGACCATTCTACTAAGACCAAGAGACTTGGAAGCCCTTCCTAAACATAGAAACAGACACAGGGAGGAAGCCAAAATAGGAAGACAAAGAAATATGTCCCAAATGAAAGAACAGAACAAAGTTTCAGAAAAAGAACTAAACAAAACCAAAACAGGAAATCTACCAGATGCAGAGTTCAAAACACTGCTTATAAGGATGCTCTATGAACTTAGGGGAAGAGTAGATGGATTCAGTGAGAACTTTAAGAAAAAGATAGAAAACATAAAAGTAGAAATAGAAAACATAAAAAAGAACCAGTCAGAAATGAAGAATACAATAACCAAAATGAAGAATTAACAGTAGATTAGATGAATCAGGACGAAATCAGAAATTCAGAAGACAAGGTAGCAGAAAACACCCAATCAGAACAGCAACAAGAAGAAAGAATCTAAAAGAATGAAGATATTTTAAGGAGCCTCTGGGACAGCATCAAGTGTACAAACATTCACATCATAAGGGTGCCAGAAAAAGAAGAGAGACAGCAAGACATTTAAAATATTTCATGAAATAATGACTTAAAACTTCCTTAACTTGAATAAAATAGACACACAAGCCCAGAAAGCACAGAGAGTCCCAGAAAAGATGAACCAAAACAGGCCCACACCAAGACATGTCATAATTAATATGCCAAAGATTAAAGACAAGGAGAGAATCTTAAAAGCAGCAAGAGAAAAGCAGTTAGTTACCTACAAGGGAGCACCCATAAGACTGGAAGCCGATTTCTCAACAGAAACTTTATAGCCCAGAAGAGATTGGTAGGAAATATTCAAAGTGATATAAAGCAAGGACTGACAACCAAGATTATTCTACCTAGCAAAGCTATCATTTAGAATTTTCAAACAGATAAAGAGCTTTTCAGACAAGAAAAGCTAAAGCTAAAGGAATTCATCATTGCCAAGCCAGTATTACAGGATGTTAGAAGGACTTCTTTAAGAAGAAGAAGGAAAATTTTTTAAAAGATAAAAATATGAATAATAAAATGGCAATAACTACATATTTGTCAACAATCAATTCAAATGTAAAAGGATTAAATACTCCAGTCAAAAGATAGGGTGGCTGAATAGATAAGAATATAAGACCCTTACATATGCTGCCTACAAGATACTCACTTCAGATCAAAAGACACACACATACTTAAAGTAAAGGGATGCTAAAAGATGTTTTTTGATCATGGAAATGAACAAAAAAGCTGGGGTAGCAATACTTATACCAGACAAAATAGAGTTTAAAATAAACAGACAAATAAGGACCACTTCTAGATATTTATCTGAAGAAGCCCAAAACACTATTTTATAGAGACATGTGAATAGTAGCCAAGATATGGAGGCATCCTGTGTGTCCATTAATGGATGAATGAATGAAGAAGAGATGGTCTACATATTCAATGGAATATTACTCAGCCTGAACAAAAACAATTAAATCTTGCCATCTGTAACAACATGCATGGACCTACACGGTGTTGTGCTGAGTGGAGTAAGACAGAGAAAGACAAATGTCATATGTGGAATCTAGAGAACATGATTAAAAAACAACAGAAACTAGCTTGCAGATACAGAGAACATTTTAATGGTTGTTCAATTGTGGGATAGTTGAAAGGGGAGGGGATTAAAAGGTAAAAATCAGTAGTTACAAAATAGTCATGGGATGTATAGTATGGATAAAATAGTTAATAGTATTGTAACAACTATGTATGCTATCAGATCGGTACTGAATTTATCAGGGTGATCACTTTATGTTATATAAACGTCCAGTCACTATGTTTGTTTACACCTAAAACTAATATAATATCATATATCAACTATAATTGAAAAAATAAAACTATAAAAATTTTAAAAATGCAAAAAATAAAACTATTATTGAAAAATAGTCTAATATCTTCCACCTCCCAGTTAATATTACTTCATTTCAATGAAGTCTTATGCCTTAATCCAGAGTTTCTCAAATTGTGTCTTGTGAAGCTACTTCAACCAGAGTAGCTTTGCTTTCGTCTTTTTTATTTCCTTTATTTTATAGTGGTTTCCATATAATATTGCATTTGACAAATCAAACAGTTCATCTGCTCATAAATATGTTTGGAAACTACTGCACACATAAAAGGAATGGTTAACAATTAATATTTCACATGCCAATTTATTTATTGTTCATAGGTCAATAGAGCATATGTGTCAGGATCTTATTATGGCCCTTAAATCCTAGCTCTCTTCCCTTTCCTCATTAGTTTGTTTTTGCTCCTTCATCAGATGAAGAGGTTCATAAAGAGCCTCCCCAAAATATGTCACTTCGGCATGTGGACTATTTTGAGTTGATGGCAATCAAGACCCAGCAGATTCAATAAAAACGTTTATCTCTCTCTTAACTGCCTAAAAGAATTTAGATACAGGGCTTGTTCCAGGAAAATAACTATCACCAGAGGTAACTAAAAAGAATATAGGTCAAGTGTGGTAAGCTGGGAAAACTCAGCAGGGACTGGAGATCAAATCCCTTTGTCCCATTGTCTCTGCTTGGAATGGCAAACATTTATTTACCATTTTCTCTTCCTATCTTCCTACAAATTGTCTTCCTCTTCTCTGAAGTCTGAGATTCCCTGGCCCCTTCTTAGCTTAGGATGGCATGTAAGCCTCAATTGGCTGCCTGTTTGTGGGTCTCATATTCTTATGAGGCACACATACATATTTAATTAAATTTGTTTTTCTCCTGTTAATCTGTCTTATGCTAATTTGACTCAAGCCAAAGAAACTAGAATGGTAGAAGGAATTTTTTTTTCTATCCAACAGCTGTGTAGTCAGCAGGATAAACTTGACTGGCTAGACACTGCTCATTCCATGGCTGCTGCATCTAAGAGATCCCGGGACCTCTGACAAGCATTGGCAGAAGGTAAGAATTCTTATCATTCCAGTTTCCTGGAGCTCTGCCTGCAGGGTCCAATGGAAAGGAGAGTAGTGAGGTTTTTGGTTTTTGTTTTTTTTGTTTTTTTTTTCATTTTCTAAATTTAGATTAAAAGGAGAAAATATTTGTGGGACTAGTTCCTTGGGTATAGTGACACTGGTAAAGATTTGATGTGAGTATTCTTAGTTTTAATTGATCCTTTCCTACCCAGAGATGGTCACTGTTTTTTAATCTTTTTGTTGTGTTGCTTGTCATAAGGAGAGAAACCACAGGGCAGAATGCTGGCATAGGCCCTGTAAGCCTGCTGTTCAAGCCAGCCTCACAGCCCCGTAAGTTCTTGGTTCTTACAAGACTGGTATCTGTTTAGACAAACTTCGATTGGGTTAATGTGGTCTTTACAAATTAATTTTGGCAACACCATCTGGAGGTAGAAAAATACCACATTTATAACATACATACATAGAAATACATAAACATACAGATAGATATGAACAGATCTTATAGATTTTATTTAAGATTTTTAGCCATTAATTAGGTATAATATAAAACTCAGCAGTTTATAAATAACAGTTGGAATAAGTTAAGTTTATCTGTTCAGATGGCTAATGCTTTTTATTATTGGTAGACTTTTAAGATTTGTATTTGTCCTTGACAAGGAATCTTAAGGAGACTGTTAACTAGATTTTGGGCAAGAGAGCTTTTCCAGTAGTTCCTGATCCAGAAAGAAAACTATCACTAGATAACTAAAAAGAATATGGGCCAGGTGTGTTAATCTGGGGGCTGGAAACTTGGCAGGGTCTAGAGGTCAAATTCCTTTGTCCCCTTGTCCCTGCATGGCATGGCAAACATCTGTTATTAAACATTTGCTCTTCCATTTTCCTGTGAATTGTCTTCCTCCTCTTTGAAGTCTGAGATTCCCTGCCCTTTCTTACCTCAGGATGGCATGTAAACTCAATTGCCTGCCTGCCTCTGGGTCTCATATTCTTATGGGGCCCCCACACGTATGTAATTAAATCTGTTTTTCTCCTATTAATCTGTCTTGTGTTAATTTGATTCAAGTCAAAGAAATTAGAAGGGTAGAAGGAAAACTTCCCCTCCCCATCACATGCCTCATGATTTACATTACTTAGGATATGACTATGACCCAGAACAAAAAGCTCTATAATGAGTCCACTGACAGAGTTAACATGGCTTTTGTTATTTTCCTCTCACAATTTCTCTGAGAAGTTGGTTGTCCTAAAACCTGAGTGAAGAAATCAATCTGACTGATGATGTCTCTGTGCTTGTACATTACTATTTCAGGACATGTATTTCAATTTACTGATTGTTTCATAGGATAAGAGTCTTTATCTATTCAACTTTAAGAGTGGTTGTGTTACTCCATCATTTTGATCCTCTATCCATTTTTTTTTGTTAGTGACCCACTTCTTTAAATAGTACTTATTTTTCCACTCTGCTGAAGCATGACTGATATGATTTGATTTTAAAACTCTGGATAATGTGGAAATCAAAAGTTGGTTGTCACTAAGGCTAGAAGGGACAACAGGGTTTGGGAAAAGAACCAGAATGAACTTCTTGATAGCTCTGATCTTGTCAACCCCTTCTCTGCTGCTTTGTGCAGAGAGGAAATGAGAAGAGCAGAAGAGTAGGAGAAATGAAATAAAGAGAGTTAACAGAAGAAGACAAGAAGTTACTGGGGTTTGTAAGGACTAATAAACATGAAATTCAGCACTTGGACTGACTTATAATATAAAATATATTTATATTGACAAAGCACTACAGCCAGAGGTTTACACACTTAAATAAGCATATGCAGTATATTGGGACATTCTCTCAAATATGCCAAGATTTATTAAGTCTGGCAACAACCCTTTTGCTTTTTCTTATACCAGCTACTAATTTCCTCTGTGACTTTTAGTAGCCCAATTTTCTGAAAGTTGGATCAGTGTAAATGTAAAAGATATTCTATTCTAAGAAATAAAATTTAAAATGGAGTAATCCTTGGGTTAACTCTGTTCAGGCCAGAAAATTGTTCTGCTTCTCTTTCTTCTGCATTCCTTCCAGAAACAGAGAATCACTTGTCCATTCTAAGTTTTAGTTTCAGCTCTGAAATAACTTGCTGTCTGAACTAGGACACGCTAATTCCCTAACTCTTGGATTCCTCCTATGTAAAATGGGTATAATTGGACTAGATGATTTCTAAAGTTGAACCCAATGCTCCAATTATTTACTCTACAGTTCTAATGTTCAATAATTACCTACAGCTATGAATTCACACAATTCTTCAAAACAAATCAAAGCAGTCAGAAAGCCAATTTTATTTCCTAATGGACCCTTAGTTGTAAAGGATTTAACTTGAAAGGCATTTTAACAAGAAACGAATACAATATTCAACCAACTCCCACCATCAAAGTCTGATTGAAATAACTGAAAGAATTTTTTTAAAGAATGAAAAATTCATCAAGACTGTAAACCAAAAAAGGGCACCATAGACTATCCTTAAGGAATTCCTGAAAAGTAAAAAGCAAGTAATATCTAATTGGTGGATAACTAGAGCAGATGGAACTTCATCTCATCATGGCAAAAGCAAGTGTAGTTTTTCTTATTATTAAATTTATTGGAGTAACATTGGTTAATAAAATTATATAGGTTCCAAGTGTACAATTCAATAATATGTCATATGTATATTGTATTGTGTGTTCATCAACCAAAGTCAAATTTTCTGTCACCATATATTTGACCCCTTTATGCTTATCTACCTCACCTTCTCCCCACTTTCCATCTGGTAATCACAAAAGACACAAACTTTTGTCTGTGTCTATGAGTTTTGTTTGTCTTGCTCATTTGTTGCTTTCAGTTTGATATAAGTGAAATCATATGGCTATCAACTTTTTCTATCTGACTCATTTTACTTAGCATGAGAATCTTAAGATCCATCTCTGTGATCACAAAATGGCAGTACTTCATCTTTTTTATAGATGAGTAATATTCCATTGTATGAATAATAATATGGTCATGGCAGAAATAACAATCTGCAAAGCAAAGTCAAGGAAATTTCCAAAAACATAGAGAAGAGAGAGAAATATGGAAATTATTAGAAAAGAATTAAAGATAAATTAAGGCTATCCAACAAATATAGGTATTTAAAATGATTTCCAGTGCTCATGGAGAGGAAAAATTAACAAAATGTCCATACTACCAAAAGCAATCTATAGATCAATGCCATCCCCATCAAAATACTAATGGCATTTTTCACAGAACTAGAACAAATAATCCTAAAATTTATATGGAACCACAAAAGATCCCAAATAGCCACAGCAATCTTGAGAAAGAAGAACAAAGTGGAAGTATCATGCTGCCTGATATCAAATCATACTATAAGCATATAGTAATCAAAATAGCATGGTACTGGCATAAAAACAGACACATCGATTAATGAAACAGAATAGAGAGCCTAGAAATAAATACAACCCTATATGATCATTTAATCTATAACAAATGAGGCAAGAAAATACATGGGGTAAAGACAATCTATTCAATAAGTGGTGATGGGAAAACTGACCAGATACATGCAAAAAAGAAACAGAAAAATGAGACTAGACCACCTTCTTACATACAAAAATAAACTCAAATGAATTAAAGATTTAAATGTAAGACTTGAAACCATAAAAATCCTAGAAGATAACATAAGCAGCGAACTCTCTGGCATTGCTCTTAATAATACTTTTTTCTGATATATCTCCTTGGGGAAGGAAAAGAAGAAAAAATAAAGTTTTTGCACAGCAAGGGAAACAATCATCAAAGTAAAATGCCAGCCTTCTGAATGGGAGAAGATATTCACCAATGATACATCTGATAAGGTGTAAATATCCAAGATTTATAAAGAACTCATACAATTCAACGACGACAAAAAAAAACCTCAAATAATCCAATTAAATAATGGACAGAGTACCTGAGTAGACATTTTTGCAAAGAAAACATACAGAAGACAAATAGACATGTAAAAAGATATTCGACATCATTAACCATTAGATAAAAGAAAAATTAAAACCACAATGAGATATCACCTCACCTTTGTCAGAATGGTTATTATCAGTAAATCAAAAAATAAGTGTTGGCAAGGATGTGAAGAAAAGAGAAACCTCGTGCACTGTTGGTAGGATTGCAAATTGGTATAGCAACTACGGAAAACAGGTTGGAGCTTCCTCAAAAAATTAAAAACAGAACTACCTTATGACTCAGAAATTCCACTTCTTTGTATTTATCCGAAGAAATCCAAGACACAAATTCAAAAAGATATATGCTCCCCTATGTTCAATACAGCACTATTAACAATAGCCAAGACATGGAAGGAACCTAAGTATCCAACAATAGATGATTGGATAAAGAAGAAGTGGTATATATGTACAAGGGAATATTACTTGGACATAAAAATGAATGAAATCTTCCATTTGGGACAACATGGATGGATCTAGAGAGTATTATGCTAAGTGAAATAAGTCAGATGGAGAAAGACAAATATCATATTTTCTCACTTATATGTGGGCTCTAAAGAACAAAACAAAACAAACAAAATGAAAATAGACTCATAGATACAGAAAACAAACTGATGATTACCAGAGGGGAGGAGTGTTGGGGGCTGAGTGAAAAAGGTGAAGGGATTAAGTGCAAATTGGTAGTTATGAAATAGTAACAAGGATATGATGTACAGCCAAGAGAATATAGTCAATAATATTGTAATAACTATGTATAGTGCCAGGTAGGTACTTAGACTAATCAAGGTGATCATTTTTTAAGATATATAAATGTCTAACTACTATGCTGTACACCTGAAACTAATAGAAAAATAATATTGAATATCAACTCTAATTGAAAAATTAAAATTAAAAAAGTTATAGCTAATAAATTCACCAAAGTTGCTGAATACAAAATCAACATGCAAAAATCAGTTACATTTCTGTATACTACCAGTGAACTATCCATTAAAAATTAAAGAAACAATTCCATTTAAAATAGCATCAGAAAGAATAATACACTTAGGAATAAATTTTAACTGAGGAAGCAAGAGACTTATACACTGAAAACTACAAAACACTGCTGAAAGAAATTAAGGAAGGCATAATAAATAAAAAGACATTCCGTGTTCATGGATTAAAAGACTCGAATTGTTAAGGTGATAATTCTACTCAAAAGTGATGTACAGATGGAATTCAATCTCTATCAATACCTTAATGATGTTTTTGGCAGAAATACATATGGAATTTCAAGGAACCCAGAACAGCCAAAACAATCTTGAAAAAGAACAACATTGGAGGATTTGCACTTTCTGATTTCACAATTTCCTTCACATTGCTACAGTAATCAAAACAGTGTGGCATTGGCATAAGGGAATATATATATACACATAGACAAATAGACTAGAATAGATAGCTTACATATAAACCATCACATATATGATCACTGCTTTTTTATGAAGGTGCCACGACCATTTGATGACAAAAGGTGAGTCTTTCAACAAATGAGGCTGGGGAAACTAAATATATACATGCAAAAGAATGAAATTGGACCCTTACCTTATGCCATATACAAAAATTAACTCAAAATGGTTCAAAAACCTTAAGAGCTAAAACATTGAAGAAATGTATTTCCATGAAGGAAATATAGGAGAAAATCATGGCATTGGGTTTGGCATCGATTTCTAGGATATGACAGGCAACAAAAGAAAAAATAAGTACATTAGATTTCATCAAAATTAAAATCTTTTGTACTTTAAAAAAAACATTATTAAGAGAGTGAAATAACAAACAGGAGAAAATATTTGCAGATCTTATATCTGATAAAAGATTAATATCTAAGATATATAAAGAACTACTATAATTCAACATAAACAGCAAGAAAATAAATAACTCTATCCAAAAATAGACAAAGGACTTGAATAGGTATTACTCAATAAGTTATACAAATGGACAATAAATAGGCATATAAAAAATATTCAATACCACTAATCATTAAAGAAATATAATTCAAAACCACAATAATATACTACTTCTAATTAGGACAGGTATAATTTTTTTAAAAAAAGAAAATGTCAAGTGTTGCCAAGGATATGGAGAAACTGAACATTGCACATTGCTAGTGAAAATGTGAAATGTAAAATTATGTAGCCACTGTGGAAAACAGCCTGGCAGTTACTCAAATGGTTAAAAAAATTACCATACGGAGAGCAAAAAAAAAAAAATGGCATTGATAATAGAGGCTCTGTTAATCTCTCTGGCAACCAAATCAAAGTTGTGATGGAAACAAGGAACAAACAGCAAGGAAAAATCACCTAGGATAGATAACAAGCCATACAACTAGAGAGAAATTCAAGAAATCACCCTGGAACAGCAGAAGGTAGGACAGAGTGAGGATATGAAGCTGCCCAGTCCCAGCAGCTGAGAGGGATGGAAGCTGCAGCAGTGGCAGGGACCACATCTAAGAGTGGATTTTCGTGGTGACGGACCTGCTCGCTCTGAGCACCAGTGCTAATTTGGCTGCATGCAGGGGGCACCAGGGACTTACAGGGAGACATTGTCGGAGTGGAGGCTGAGGCAAAACTCGCTCTGTACAGAAGTGCCGGCGGTATCCATTGTTCCTCTGTTGAGCCCTCCCCTCTTCTAATGAGCTGATGCAGCACTGCCATAGGTGAGATGTCATCAAACTGGATAACGGAGGTCACACTGCCCAGAGGATTCCCTGAAACCCTGCCTCCCCCAGCTCGTGGCCCCACCCAAACTACATCCAGGTATAGCCTCAGAGAGTCAGGGGCTCCTTGCTGAGCAGCGCCTAAATTCACACTGGAGCAGCTGGCCTCAGTTTTTGGTGTAGCCTTTTGAGGCAACTACGAGCACAGCATCTGTGGATTGCTTGCTGAATCTTAACAGGTGGCCCTGTAGGGGCAGAGGCTTGGGCTAAATTTGGCCTGCAGCTGCACCCCTCTCAGGACTGTGCCACTGGACACCTGCTTCAAAAATCCACACTAATAAGACTGGGAGACTGAGGAGCTTTGCTTAGTACATAGAAACAGACATGGAAAGGCAGCCAAAATGAGGACAAAGAAGCAGAAACCATATGAAAGAACAGAACAGAGATCCAGATATAATGGAGTCAAGTAATCTATCAGATGCAGAGTTCAAAACACTGGTTATAAAGATGCTCAATTAACTTTTGAGAAGTGTAGATGAATTCAGTAAGAACTTCAACAAAGATATAAAGAACATAAAGATGGAAATGGAAATTATAAAAGGGAACCAGTCCAAAATGAAGAACACATTATCTGAGATGAGAAATATATTAAATGGAATAAACAAAGGAACAAACAAAGTGAATAAAGAAGAGGATCAAATGTCCTATATAGAGGACAGGAAAGCCAAGGACACTCAATCAGAATGGCAAGAAAAAGAAGCCAAGACTTTAAAAATAATTTAAGGAGCTTATGGGACACTATTAAAGGTGAAAATATCCATCTCCTCAGTGTACTGGAAGGAAAACAAGATGCTGAACAGCTTTTGAAGAAATAATGATAGAAAACTTCCCTAACCTGGTGAAGGAAATGGACATAAAACCCCAGGAAGCTCAGAGAATCCCAAAATACAGGAATCCAAAGAGGCTCATATCAAGACACATCATAATTAAAATGCCAAAGGTTAAATACAATGAAAGAATATTAAAAGCAGCAAGAGAAAAGCAGATAGTTACCTACGAGGGAGCTCCCATGAGACTGGCAGCTGATTTCTCAAAAGAAACTATGCAGGACAGAAGGGCTTATAAAAAATATTTGACATGATGAAGACCTGGGATCTACAACAGAGAATTATTTATCCAGCAAAGATATCATTTAGAATCAAAGGACACATAAAGATCTTCCCAGACAAAAATAAGTTAAAGGAATTCATCACCACCAAGGCAGTATTACACAAAATGTTGGAGGGACTTCTTTAAGAAGAAAAAAACATGTATCAAAACAGGAATAAAGAATGGTAACAACTACATTCCTATCAGTAAGCACCTCAAATGGACAAGAATTAAGTGCTCCAACTAAAAGATAGAATGAATGAACGAATGAATGAATGAATGAATGAATAAGAAAACAATACCCTTACATGCTGCCTACAAGAGATTTACTTCAGATTAAAAGATACGCACAGACTAAAAGGGAGAGAATGGAAAAAGATATTGCCTTGATGGACCTAGAAAGTATTTAAGTCAGACAGAGAAAGATAAATACCATATGATTTCACTTATATGCAGAATCTAATAAAAAGAACAAACTAATGAAAAACAGACTCACAAATATAGTGGACGATTTGGTGACAGACAGAGGGGAAGGGGAGTTGGGGGGGCTGGGAGAATGGGGTGAAGGGTTAAAGAAGTACAAATTAGTAACTGATGGATGGTCATGGGGTTGGGGAGCACGGCATAGAGAATGCAGTTAGCATTAATATGTTGGCTAGGTGGAGGGTCAGGGGATGGAGAGGGCAATTGGGGGGATCGTTTTATGAACTATATAGATGTCTTACTAATGTACTGTATACTTGAAATGAATTAAAATAAATAAATAAATTTTTAAAAATTACAATATGACCTAGCAATTCTGCATTAGATACATATCCAAAAGAATGGAAAACAAGAATTCGAACAGATAATTCTTATACACCAATGTTCATAGCAAACGTATTCACAATATCCAAAAAGTGAAAACAACCCAAGTGTCCATCAACAGATGAATAAACATTATCTGGTATATACATACAATAAAATATTACTCAGCCATAAAAAAGGAATGGAATTCTGATACATGCTACAACATGGATGAACCTTGAAAACAATATGTTAAGCTAAATAAAAGTTAAATCCAAAAATGAGGGAGTCATGGAATACAATGAACAGTGGCAAATTGAATATAATCCAGAGGAAGTAAAGAAACCTGAAATGAGAGTATACAATATACCCTGACACTTCTGATTTTCTGCCAGAGGCAAGGGTTTAATAACATTTTTTCCCTTAGATAAAATCCCTGTATAAGATTCCACAGTGAATAATATTTTCATAATTCTATAATTATAAATGTGATCTTGTGATTGTGAACATGGTTTTAGAATTAATGTATAGATAAAACACAGAAAAATTATTTATAGATGCATAACAGATTATAAAGTTTAAAAATTCTGAACAACGTAAAAATAATAATGGAATTAAAACTGTGGAAAGGAAGGAAATAAGAGAAATAGACATGCGTCATATCAAAGGAGTCAATATATTGTTTAACATTAGAACAAGTAACAGAGGTAAACATTTTTAGAATTATGGTAATTACCAAAAAGGCGTAAAGAAAGAAATTGTTTAAAGTAGCTACTATGGGACTAAGACTAAGAGTGATGAATAGACGAGAGAACATTTGGTTTTTATTTAATATGATAAAGGCAAAGAATAGAAGACCTAAAAATAATAACTTAGGAGGAAAGTATGTTTGATAATATATTAATTTTTTATATTACATTTTGGGGAGTCCATAGTTACTATTTAAAGAAAATAAATCAAGAAATAGGGGTGTGAATATGGTACTTACTTACTGTTATAATCAGTGGTATGATGGTAAATGTTTCCCAGATGGCTACTGGGAGGGAAGCCAAGCTCTGATTTGTAGCATTCGTCAATTTCCATGGCATAAATATTCTCACTATAGCCAATGTCAAGTACCAGTATGACACCAATGATCTTACAAAATTCCTGATAAATTAATGATAGGTTCTCATAATGATCCTGTTCCAGGTACCATAGAAAATGGAAATTAACATAATAACTAAAAACAGAAAGTTTGTTAATAGTCATTGCCTCTAGGTAGTGGGGCTTGTGGAGATTTTACCTAACGTTTTAGACCCATTTGAATTTTTATCCTGTTCATGTATTACTTTTATAAATAAAAAATAGCTCAAATAAATAGAAGGCGTTTCATATTGGATGAAAAAAACTGGAAAGAGCACCATTGCCAAACTGAAAAGAGCACCATTACCACCTTAGCAAGAAAAAAAAACAGGTAAACAACTAAATCACACTTTTTTCTGCTGCCATCAGAGAGCTGACATGGCAGGGAAAACAACTAGTGTGAGATCCAAGAAAAGACAGGCACCTCCCAAAACAGAGAGAGGTCACAAACACTGGCTTGCCTATGGTAGAGCACAGGAAGAAGAGACACTAAGTACTATACAACTGGGTAAGAAGAATTTAGCTACAATTTTAATGAATTGTCAGAATTGGCTAGCATGAGATTATAGAAACTCCAGGAGCCTCAGACTCAAGGGGAACTCGCACCTATTCAGACTTTTCTCCACAGACCTCTACCAAATGCTCACTAGAATGACTGAGTGGGAGAATACAAAGAGCATCTCTCAGTGACACAGACATAGAAGGGAGAGGCTGCCATGACAGGAAAGGCACAAACCCCTACCAGTCCCTTCCCCCTTAAAGAACAAAAGTCTTAAGCCATTGAGGGAAGAGCAACAACACTGTCACTTCTAGGGCACAGGTGAATATCCATTATGGCAGAAGGAGTATAAAAGAAAACAATTCTACCACTAGGAGAAAAACAGGAAACAATTTGGGGCTCTGTACTAATACTACTAGTGGTCTATACTAATTTTATACTATACTAATACCATTGCAGGAGTAGCAAAAAAAAATCTTCTGCACAAGATCTGCCAAAGATACACGGAAGAGTTTGGCTGAAAAGGGTAGAGTAACTTACAAAGCTCCAACCCATAAGGCCCAGACACACAGGCCTAGAAATGAAACCAGACAACAGAGAACCTACCTGGCCCCAGCATCAGACTACCAAGCACTAAGTAACAAGCAATATGCAGTCTGCTCTTTTTGTGGCAGGTAAGAACATGGGAGGAGATACCGTCTGAGGTTCAGGTACACAGGGAAGCCTGAAAGCCACAAATGAAGGAGTAACATTTAAAAAAATTGGGAAAAAAAAGAAAGAAAAAAACCCAGCCCTTATCTGATAGAATTGCAAAGAGAAATGGACAGATCCATAATTATAGTTGGATATTTCAATATCCCTCTTTTAATAATTCATTAAACAGTAGATTGAAAATATATAAGGCTATAGAAGACCTTAACAACACTATCCTCTAACTTGACTTAAATGTATAAAACACTCCACTCAACAAACATGAAAGTGCAGATGGAACATTCATCAAGATAGGCTATATCCTTGATCAAACAGTAATCTTCAATTTTTAAAAAAACCTGAAAACATTTACAGCATATTTTTTTTTTTTACTGAAAAGGTACTAAAGTAGAACTAATAACGCAAAAAAAAATCATGGAAATCCCCAAATATTTGAAAATAAAATGATAAACTTCTGAATAACTCATAGAATAAAAACACATCTATAAAAATTTGTGAGATGTGGGTAAAGCAGTATTTAGGATGGAATTTGTAGTATTGAATGACTGTAATTAGAGAAGAAAAGTCTTAAATCAATTATATAAACTTATAATTTAAGATGATAAAAAGAAATTAAATCCAATGTAAGCATGAAGAAGAAAATAATAAAGAAAATATAATATCAATGAAAAATGAAAAACAAAAGAATTAAATTAACAAAACCAAAAGCCAGCTCTTTGAAGAGGTCAACAAATCTGACTTTAAAAAAAATAATAAACCTATATAATTTTATTAACTAATGTCACCCCAATAAATTTAATAAAAATATAAATAAAGGAAAAAACCTTAAGTATTAATAAATTAGTGGCATACTTCTTCCTTTTTCATATAAAAAAATCAAGCGCTCAGTTTTAGAGGTCTCTCCATCCTTGTGGTCACCCTCTCCACCATGTAAAAAGCAATAGAAACACCTTTATTATATAGCCAGGCTAGCCTTCACATCCTTTGGTGTCAATTTGTTTAATAGTCAAATCTATAGTAAAATATGACTTTATACCATCAATCTCTCTGACTTCCTCTTAAGCTCAATGATTCTAAATTTATGGTAAGTATGGTAAAAGTAGAATTTCTAGATAAGACAGAAATTAAGTGATGAGGATGATTAAATATTTTAGATTATTAATTTATGCCAAGCAGAAGTATAGAGGTAGGAACATTATAAACATTTATGTTATGCAGGAACAACCCACAAACCACCTGGAACAGGATTAGTGCTAGGCAAAATAGCAAAATCAGTGAAATCTTTCACTGGTGCCACTACTCAAAAAGCTTTCATACATCCCTCACCTCCTTTCATTAAAACCTGTCCTTATCAGGAAAGAATC
Organism: Pteropus vampyrus; assembly: GCF_000151845.1. Classification (NCBI taxonomy): domain Eukaryota; kingdom Metazoa; phylum Chordata; class Mammalia; order Chiroptera; family Pteropodidae; genus Pteropus; species Pteropus vampyrus. Next base: position 4,116,783 of record NW_011889116.1, read on the forward strand.
AGAGGCATAAACAATTGAGAACAAACCCAGAGATAAAATTACATAGAACTACACACACACACACACACACACACACACACACACACACACACACACACACAGAGTGCATGTAAAAACTAGTGACATTTGAATAAGATTTGTAGTCTACTTAACAGTATTATACCAATGTCAAATTCCTGATTTTGATATTGTATTAAAATACATGTAAGATTGAGTGAGAACAGAGCTTTGCCACTCCAAAATATGACTTTTTGGAGATATTATTTTAAGCTGGTTATATTTAAGAAGCAAAAGACCCAAGAAAAGTCTTTTACCTCCCCCTTAGATGCCTAAAGGAATCCAGACAGAAAAACTTGCTTAAAGGAACAGAGCTGTGCACCTTAGCATAATATGAACTAAGTGTGGCAGACAGGGAGGAACCTATACCTGTGAATCCATATTCTTATGTAACCTATGTATGTACAATGTAATAAATTTGGTTATTTTCTCTTATTAATCTTTTTCTTATCAATTTGATTATTAAACCAGCCAGAAGAACTAAGAGGGAAATGAAGAAAAATTTTCCACTCCTCTACAATATTAACATTAGACAAAGCTGAGTGAAAAGTACATGAGACTCTCTGTATGTACTATTTTTATAACTCCCTGTGGTCTATAATTATTTCAAAATAAAAAGTTAAAAAATATATCTTTTTAGAAATAAATTAAATTAAGAATAAATGTATACTAGTGTTGATGGCTACTCAGTCCCTATAAATCAAACCATAATAATAGTCATCAACATTACTTTCATGTAAGTTGAGCCTTGGCTGACAGAAATCCACTATGGTTGTACAAAATAGATCATTAGATGGAAAGCAGGGGCCTAAATTTTTCCCTTAGGATCAATGTGTAGTTGACAAGAAGTTCCAACTCTGATCAAATCCTATATGACATGGGTTCCAGTTAAGATGGTGGGGTAGGTAAAAGCTGTGCTCATCTTCTTCCATGACCACATTAAAATTACTATGAAATTATAGACTAATCAACCTAGAAAAGCATCTGAAGACTGGGTGAACATAACTCCTATAACTAAGGATATAAAAAACAGGCCACATCAAAACTGATAGGAGGTGTGGAAATGCAAAACGAGCCTGACTCGCACCTGTGTGTGGTGATTGAGCATTGGGAGGGATATCTCAGCCATGCAGATACCTCTGCAGGAGCAAAGAGCCTCAGCCCCATACCACGGCTCCCCAGCCAAGGGTTCAGTGCCAGAAAGAAGAGTCCCCACAAAATCTGGCTACAAAAATCAGTGAAGATTCTGACTTTCTGGGTGAGATGAAAGGCTGCTGGAAACCCATATATCTCCTGAAAGGGCCCAAGTGCAAACTAATTTGCTCATAGGCATTCACCCTGGTCTCCAGCAGAGGGTTGGCAGCTCAAGAGGTGCCAGAGACATACAGAGAAAGACTGAGTTGTGTGATTTCAAGGAAAAGCCTAAAGAAACAGCCACCATTGTCTCTGTTTTGAGCCTTCTTCCTGTCCAGCCTACAGGCCAGTGCCATCTTGTCTGTATTGAGCCTGCCCTTAACATGGCCAAATCTGAATCTGCACTGGCCTGGTGAAATCTGCTGGCTCCAACCCACTAATTCCCTGGGACCCCATCTACTCAATTCATGAGTTGCTAGAGGTATATTCATGGCTGAGAAACCAGCCCCATCTAGCCCTCTCAGGAGGAAGCTTCATTAGCATCAATCAACAGGCCTCAGATCCCACAACTCCCAAGAAAATTCAAGTGTCATGAAACTAGCCCTAACCTGAGCTACAATATTTCTTGAATAAATCTCAGGCAGTAGCTAGCCTTGGTGTAATCTGAGGCTTTTGTGAATGGTCACAGTTTCAGAATGGGCACCATATCTTAATGTGCACTAACCTAGGGAACACCACTTGCCCCATCTTGTGACAGCATGGGACCTTGCTTTTCCCAGCTCATGTACCACCCAAGACTCCTTTCACTGCTGAGTCTATGGGTGGCTGACAGGCAGCCTCAGGACTTAAGGTGCCCTGGACCTTTTGCTAAGCTGCCCTAGGCCTGGTACTAGTGGCAGCCAGACATGGCACACCCAAAAGGTAGTCTCAACAGTCACCCAAATCCACTGGTGTGAATCCCTTCCGTGGGTTAGGCCTCAACATAGCAGCTCAAACCCCGAGGTCTGTCTAATCCTCACAGCAAATCAACCTGAGAGTCACATGTCAACAGTAATCAAGTCTGAACCAGAACAGGTGGACAGACAAACCCAATCAAGGCACACTCCTGGAGCACACAGTGCAGGTGATCAGGGAAACTATGCCACTGGGCCAATCAAGATACCTCCTATATAAGGCAACCCAGCAAATACTGAGGGACATAGGAGACCAATCCAATACATAGATACAAACACAAAGAGGCAGCCAACATGAGGAAAAAAAAAACATATTCCAAATGAAAGAACTATAGAAAACGTCAGAAAAAGAATTAAATGAAATACAAGCAAACAACCTACCAGATACAGAATTCAAAACACTGGTTATAAGGATGCTAAATGAACTTAGGGGAAGGTTAGATGATCTCAGTGAGAGCTTCATCAAAGAGTAGTAAACATAAAAAAGGACATATAAACTGTGAAAAAAATAGTCAGAAATGAGTAGAATAACTGAAATGCAGAATACACTAGAATAAATCAACAGGAGATAAATCAACATGAAGCAGAGGATCAAATTAGGGATTTGGAAAACAAAGTAACAGAAATACTCAATTGAAACAAGAAAAAAAAAGAATTGAAAAATGAGAAAGATTTAAGGGATCTCTGAAACAACATCAAGTGTACGAACATTCACATCATAAAGGCACCGGAGGAGAAGAGAGAACAAGAAATTGAAAATGTATTTGAATTAATAATTACTAAAAACTTAACTAACCTGGTGAAGGAAATAGACGTACAAGTCAAGGAAGTACAGAGAGTCCCAAACAAGATAAGCCTAAACAAGCCTATATACAGACACATAATAATAAAAATGGCAAAGGTTAAAGATAAAGAGAGAATCATAAAAGCAGCAAGAGAAAGGCAGCTAGTTACTCACAAGAAAGATCCCATAAGACTGTCAGCCAATTTTGCAACAGAAATTATGCAAACCTGATGAGATTGGCACTGAATATTCAAAGTGATGAAAAGCAAAGACCTACAATCAAGACTATTCTACACAGCAAGGCTATCAATTAAATTTGAAGGTGAGATAAAGAGCTTCTCAAACAGAAATAAAAAGCTAAAAGAATCCATCACAAACAAACCAGTATCACAAGAAATATTAAAAAGACTTCCTTAAGAAGCACAAAGGAAAACGCATAAATATGAATAATAAAATGGCAGTAACTATACACCTATCAATAATCACTTGAAATGTAAATGGATTAAATGCTCCAATCAAAAGACATGGGGTAGCCGAATGGGTAAGAAAACAAGACCCGTACATATATTGTCTACAAGAGGCCCATTTCAAATCAAATGCACACACAGACTGAAAGTAAAGGGATGGAAAAAGATAGTTCATGCAAATGGAAATGGGAAAAAAAACTGATTAGCAATAAACATATCAGACAAAATCATCTTTAAAAGAAAGGTTAGAATAAGAGACAAAGAAAGATATTACATAATGATATAGGGAGCAATCCAACAAGAGGACATAACCTTAGTAAACATTTATGCACCCAACATAGCAGTACCTAATGTAAAAAGCAAATACTGACAGACATAAAAGGAGAGATCAATAGTAATACAGTCATAACAGAAGATTTTAACACCCCATTGACACCAATGGACAGGTCTTTCAGACAGAAAATCAACAAGAAAATAGCAGTCTTAAATGGCGCTCTAAACCAGATGCACTTAATTGATATTTTTAGAGCATCTCACCCCAAAGCAGAAGAATATACATTCTTCTCAAGTTCACATAAAATATTTTCCAAGATAGACCTAATGTTTTCAATGTTAGGCCACAAAATAAGTCTCAATAAATTTAAGAGGATTGAAATCATGTCAAATGTCTTCTCTGTCCACAATAGTAGGACACTAGAAATCAATTTAAAAAAAAAAAACTAAAAAATACTCAAACACATGGAGTTTAAATAACATATTACTGAACAATTAATGGTTTAACAATGAGATCAAGGAAGAAATTAAAAGATACCTAAAGACAAATGAAAATAAAAACACAATCACCCGATTTCGGCAATCAGGGAAACATGGCAGAGCGAGAGATGTCCTCAGATCGCTCCCCTTGAAACAACAATAAGCTGAACATCTAAAACTCAAAAAAAAAAAACCCAACACCCAAACTACATACCAGCACATTTGAGTGTGAGATCTGCGTGTAAGTGCTACCAGAGGTCAGAACCCAGGGTGTTGGGCGGTGGACAGGGAGAAATAAAGAAGCTGCCTCTCGTAGCTGCCGGAGCTTCTTACAGGAGGAGGAGGAGGGGTGAAAATGCGGTGAGTTCCATGAACAACACAGCATGAGAGAGTTGTGAGTTCCACACAAACGGCAGCAGGGCCAAGTCATCAGGGCAGAAAGCAGAAAAGCGAAATGGGACAGCAGAGAAACAACAGTAAATTTTTACCGGCCCTGGTTCCAAAACCGAGGCTGAGCTGCAGCCTCCAACGAACAACCTAGAGGCACCCTTCCCCTATATCCACCGAGACTGAACACTGCTGAGCCCCAGGGGAATCTGAGCAAAAGCTGCAGAGAATGAAGCTACCTTAAGCAGCTTCTGGAGCTCCCTGCAGGAGGAGGGAGAAGGTGCAGTGACTTCCCTGATCAGCCTACCCGGAAGTGCCCAAACTTCTAGCAGCCAGCACCAGGGCCCAGTCATCAGGGCAGAAAGCAGAGAAGCAGGACTGGACCGCAGAGAAACAACAGGTAATTTTTACAGGCCTCAGGTGCAAAATTAAGGCTGAGCCACAGCCTCCAACTCCCAACCCCCAGGAACCCTCCCCGCATGTCTTCTAAGACTGATTACCACAGAGCCCCAGGGGAAACAGCAAACCTTACCAAAACTGTTGCTAACACTGACAGAGACTGAAACTGAGAGTAGCAAGTGTAATTAAATATCTACAAGAAAACAAAAGACACATATAGGCTTTAAATAAAGCAGGGGTTTCCAGAGGCTTAGACGCCACGTACTGCTTTCCAAAAGGAAAGCACCTTCTATGCCACAAGCTTAAAGACAGACATTTATATAATAAATCTTCTTTCTGAAAAAACAATAAAATACACTTCCATTAATGTCCAGGAAGAGAAATAATCCATTAAACACCATGAAAAATGAAGGTGAAAAGGTATCTCAGAAAGAAAGAGAAAAATCTCCAGAAAATAAGCTTACAGACATAGAAATATACAACTTAAATGACAGAGAATTCAGAATGGTACTTCTGAAAAAACACATTGAGATCCAAAACGACTCAAATCAACAATTTCGGGAATTGATAAAACATCTAGATGAGCAGAGCAAGGAGATTCAAACCCTCAAAAAAAAAAATAGAACTTCTGGAGATGCAGGAGATGAAAAATGAAATAGCACACTTGGGAAATAGAGTCCACCAAATGCAGGAAATGATCAGTAGTATAGAAGACAGAAATCTAAAAATAAATCAGAAGGAAGAAGAGAGAAACCAAAAACATGAAAAATGATGAAAGAGAAATACGAGAACTAGCTGATACCATCAGGAGAGGAAACATAAGAATAATGGGCATTGCCGAAGATGAGGATATGGAGCAGGGAATAGAAAGCATTTTTAGACAAATAATTGATGAGAATTTCCCAAATCTAAGGAATGAGCTGGAGTTTGGAATTCACGAAGTCAACAGAACATGCAATTATCTCAATCCAAAAAGACCTTGACCAAGACACATTGTATTAAAGTTGTAAAAAATCAATGACAAAGACAGAATTCTCAGGGTAGCCAGGGAAAAGAAGACGGTAACTAAAAGAGGAAAACCCATTAGATTATCACTGGACTTCTCAGCGCAAACCTTACAAGCCAGAAAGGAATGGTATCAAATATTTAAAGTATTAAGTGAAAGAAACTACGAGTCTAGAATAATGCCTCCATCTAAGCTCTCCTTTAGATATGAAAGAGAAATTAAGACCTTTCCAGACATACAAAAATTGAGAGAATTCTCCAATATGAGGCCCGCACTACAGGAAATACTGAAAGGTGTCAGCTCTTCTAAAACAAAATAACAAAACGAAAAATACATAATTAGGAGTAAAGTGACTATCAGGCAAATAGAAGAATAGGAGTGCAACCCTTACTAAGAACAGGGCATTAGAAGCTTAAATAATAGAAAGAGAATTGCTATAGCAAGACAGTAATGAATGTTCAGCATACATAGGGACAAATTGAGATACTATGACTGAAAAGGGGAGGATTCAAAGGTCCAAATATACAAAGTATAAAGGAGATAAGCCACATGCAGAAGAAAATTGGTGACTGTATATAATTGTGTGTGTGTGTGTGTGTGTGTGTATGTGTGTGTGTGTAACTACCCTTTCCATATTCGTAATGGTAACCACACACTAAAGATTCAGAACTAAAGTATATAACATAAACCAAGAAAAAGCAGAGGGAAAACCCACAGAAGCCAACCAAAAAAAAGAAAACAGAAACACAAGGACAAGTAAGCAATGGAAGCAGTGAGCTACCAGAAAGCAAAAGATAAAATGGCTATAAGAAGAACTCATATTTCAATAATCATCCTAAATGTAAATGGACTGAAATCAACAATAAAAAGGCACAGCGTTGCAGGATGTATCAAAAAACAAAACCCAACCATATGCTCCCTCCAGGAGACATATCTCAGCTCCAAGGACAGATATAGACTCAAAGTGAAAGGGTGGAAAATGATATTTCCAGCAAATGGCATTCAGAGAAAAGTGGAAGTGGCAGTACTAATATCAGATGAAACAGATCTCAAAATAAAAAAAGGTAAAGAATGATATTGAGAGACAGTTCATAATGATAAAGGGCATCATGCATCAAGAAGACATGACATTTATTAATATCTATGCTCCCAGTCAGGGAACCCCAAAATATGTAAAGCAATTACTAACAGAACTAAAGTGTGAAACAGACTAAAACACTATTGTAGTAGGGGACCTAAATACCCCACTTTTGGATATAGACAGATCATTCAAATAGAAAATCACTAAGGAAATAACATCCTTAAATGACACATTAGACCAACTGGACATAACTGACATTTACAGAGCCTTCTATCCCAAAACAGCTGCTTATACATTCTTCTCTAGTGCACATGGAACATTCTCAAGAACCGACCACATACTGGGACACAGAGACAGCCTCAACAAATATAAGAGGGTAGAAATCATACCAACCATATTCTCTGATCATAAGATTTGAAACTAGAGATCAATGACAAAAAGAAAACAGGAAGAACCACACATACATGAAGATTAAACAACATGCCATTGGAGAAATAGCTCGGTCATGGAAGAAATAAAAAAAAGAGATCAAGAGATATATAGAAACAAATGATAATGATAGTACAGCATATCAAACTTTTTGGGACATGGCAAAAGCAGTTATAAGAGGAAAGTTCATATCATTACAAGACTGTCTCCAAAAAGAAGAATGAGCCCAAATAAACAACCTTATGCTTCATCTTAAAAAAACTAGAAAAGAAAAAATGAGTCCTAAAGTAAGCAGAAGGAAAGAAATCATCAAAATTAGAGCAGAAAAAATGAAATTGAAAACAAAAAAAAAATAGGAAAAATAAATACAACAGGGAGCTGGTTCCTTGAGAAGATTAATAAAATTGGCAAACCCCTGGCTAGACCCACTAAAGAAAAAAGAGAAAGTACACAAATAAATAAAATCAGGGATGAAACAGGGGAAATTATGACTGACATCGCAGAAATACAAAGGATCATGCAACAATACTATGAAAAATTATATAATAACAAATTTAATAATCTAGAAGAAAGGGACCAGTACTTAGAAAAATACAATCTTTCTAGACTGAATCAAGAAGACCTGGAAAATCTAAATAGAATGACCAACAGTATCAAAATTGAAATAATTATCAAAACCTTCCAAAAACTTAAAGTCCAGGACCAGATGCCTTCAAGAGTAAATTCTAAAAATCACTCAAGGAAGATTTAATACCTATTCTTCTCAAACTCTTCCAAAGAATCAAAGAGGAGGCAACACTTCCCAACTCATTTTATGAAGCTAATATTACTCTGATACCAAAACCTGGTCAAGATAACACAAAAAAAGAAAACTATAGACCAATATCTCTTGAACACAGATGCAAAAATCCTAAATAAGATATTAGCAAACTGAATACAGCAACATATTTAAAAAGATTATACACCAAGATCAAATGGGCTTCATCTCAGGGGCACAAGGATGGTTCAACATATGCAGATCAATTAATGTGTACACCATATAAACAGATTAAAAAATAAGAATCATATGATCCTATCAATAGATGCAGAAAAAGCCTTCGACAAGATACCGTATCCATTTATGATCAAAACACTTAACAAAATCAGTATAGAAGGAAAGTACCTTAACATAATAAAGGCCATATATGACAAATCCTCAGCCAACATTATACTTAATAGTGAACTACTAAAAACCTTCCCTCTAAGATCAGGAACAAGGCAAGGCTTTCCACTATCACCACTGTTATTCAATATAACATTGGAGGTCCTAGCAAGTGCAATCAGGCTAGAGAAAGACATAAAAGGCATCCAAATAGGAAACGAAGAAGTCAAACTGCCACTATTTGAGGATGACATGATTCTCTATATAGAAAACCCTAAAGACTCTACAAGAACACTACTAGAAAAAAACAAGCAAATACAGTAAAGTCTCTAGATACAAAATCAACGTTCGAAAAACCATAGCGTTCCTATACTCTAATTATAGAGTATCAGAAAAAGAAGTGGAAAAATAATTCCTTTTGCAATTGAAACAAAAAGAATAAACTATCTAGGAATAAATTTAATGAAACAAGTGAAAGACCTACATAATGAAAACTATAAGACCCTATTAAAAGAACTCGAAGAAGATACAAAGAAATGGAAAGATATTCTGTGTTCTTGGATTAGAAATCAATATAGTTAAAATGACCATATTATCTAAAGCATTATACAGATTTAAAACAATCCCCATCAGAATCCCATCAGCATGTTTTAAAGAAATAAAAAAACAATCATCAGATTTGTATGGAAGCACAAAAGACCCCGAAATGCCCAAGCCATCCTAAGAAAAAAGAACAAAGCTGAAGGCACACTCTGCCTGACTTCAAATTATTCTACAAAGCGTCATTAATCATAACAGCATAGCATTGGCAGAAGAACAGACACATGGACCAGTGAAACAGAATCGTGTGTCCAGAAGTAAACCCATATTTAAATGGACAAATAATTTTCAACAAAAATTCCAAAAACATACAGTGGAGAAAGGAAAGCCTCTTCAATAAATGTGTCTGGGAAAATTGGCAGGTTACCTGCAAAAGAATGAAACTAGACTGTTGTCTATCACCACACACCAAAATTAATCAAAATGGATTAAGGAACTGAATATAAGACTGGAATCAATAAAATGCATAGAAGAAAAAATAGAAACTAAACTCAAGGACCTTGAACTTAAAGAGGATTTTATGAATTCGATCTCAAAGGCAAGGGAAGTAAAAGCAAAAATAAATAAATGGGACTACATCAAACTAAAAGCTTCTGCTCAGCAAAAGAAATTGTCAACGAGGTAAAGAGAGAACCATCCAAATAGGAAAATATATTTGCAAGCAACACTTCTGATAAGAGCCTAATATCCAAAATATACAAAGAACTCATACGACTGAATAACAACCACAGAAAAAACAAACGATCCAATCAAAAAATTGGCAGAGGACCTGAACAGACACTTCGCCCTAGAGGACATACAAATTGCCAACAAATATATGAATAGATGCTCAATATTGCTAGCTATTAGGGAAATGCAAATCAAAACCACAATGAGATAGCATCTCACACCTGTTAGAATAGCTATAATCAACAGGACAAGTAATAAATGCTGCAGAGGACGTGGAGAAAAAGGAACCCTCATACACTGCTGGTGGGACTGAAAATTGGTACAGCCACTATGGAAAACAGTATGGAGGTTCCTCACAAAACTAAGAATTGATCTACTATATGATCCAGCAATCTCTCTACTGGGTATTTACCCCAAAGTCTTAAAAACTCATATCCGAAGAAATATTTGCACATGGATGTTCATAGCAGCATTATTTACAGTGGTCAGGACATGGAAGCAACTGAAGTGTCCCACGTTAGATGATTGGATAAAGAACTGGTGGTACATATATACAATGGAATATTACTCACTCAGAAGAAGAGATGAAATATTGCCATTTGCGACAACATGGATAATCATGTCTAGCAAAGTAAACGAGACAGAAAAAGTTGAAAATCACATGATATCACTTATATGTATGATATAAACCTAAAAGCAACAAATTAACAGGACAAACAGAAACTAAGGGACATGGACAATGGACTACTGTTTACCAGAGGGTAGGGGTTGGGGGAGGAGGGAAGACAGTCAGAGTAAAAGGGGTCAAATATAGGGGAGCTGGAGGAGGGTGAAGTGGGTAAAGGGGATCAAATATATGGTAGCTGAAGGAAACTGGACTCTGGGTGGTAAACACACAATAGAATATATAGATGTCAAATTATAATGTACATCTGAAAATTATATAATTATATCAACCAATGTTACCCCAATAAACAAAAATAATTAAAACATTTAAAAAATTTTAAAAAATACAATGACCCAAAATCTGTGGGACACAACAAACGCAGTCCTAGAAGGGAAATTCATAACAATAAAGGCCTACCTCAAAAAAAAAAAAAAGAAGAATCTTAAATAAACAATCTAACCTTACACTTACAAGAACTAGAAAAAGAACAGCAAACAAAGCTCAATGTAAGTAGAAGACAGGAAATAATAATTATTACAGAAAAAATAAATGAAACAGAGTCTAAAACAATACAAAAATTCAGTGAAACAAAGAGCTTGTTCTTTGCAAGGATAAACACAATTATAAAACTTAAATCAGACTCATTAAGAAAAAAAGAGGGGGGACCCAAATAATTAAAATCAGAAATGAAGAAGTGACAACAGATTCCACAGAAATACAAAGGATTATAAGAAAATACTATGAGCACCTGTATGCCAATAATTGGACAATCTGGAAGAAATGGATAAATTTCTAAAAACATACAATCTCCCAAGACTGAGTCAAGAAGAAACAGAAAATATGAACTGACTTATTACTACTAGTAAAAATGAAGCAATCGTCAAATAACTCCGAACAAACAAAATTCCTGGACTGGATAGCTTCATAAGTAAATTTTACCAAACATTTAAAAAAGAATTAACACCTATTCTTCTCAAACTATTGCAAAAAATTCAAGTGAAGGGAAGACATCCAGGCTCATTTCACAAAGTAGCCATGACTGATTCTCAAACCAGACAAAGACATTAGAACAAAATAATTATAGACCTTTATCCCTGATGAACATTGATGCAAAATCTTCAGCAAAATAATAGCAAACCAAATTTAGCAATTCATTAAAAAGATCATAAACTATGATTGAGTGGGATTTATTCCTAGGATGCAACTTTGGTTTAATATCTGCAAATCAATTAATGTGATATACCACATTAACAATTTAAAACATAAAAAAAATCATATGATCATGTAAATAAATGCAGAAAAAAAGTGTTTGATAAAATCCAGCATCTATTTATAATAAAAACTCTCTGCAAAGTGGCAATAGAGAGAATGTACCTCAACACAATAAGAGCCATATATGACATATCCACAGCTAACATCATATTCAATAGGGAAAAGCTTAAAGTATTTTTTTAAGATCAGGAACAAGAAAAGGATGTCCACTTTCATCACTTTTATTCAACATAGTATTGGAAGTTCTAGCTACAGTAATCGAACAAGAAAAAAAATAAAAGGCATACAAATTGAAAAGGAAAAAGTAAAACTGTCACTATTTGCAGATGACATGATACTCTAAATAAAGAACCCTAAAGATACCACTAAAAAACTGTTAGAACTGATAAATAATTCAGTAAAATAGCAAGATACAAAATGAGTCTTTTGTATCTTTATTCACCAATAGCCAATTATCAGAAAGAGAAGCATATACTGTGCTCATGGATAGGAAAAACATCGTTAAAATGTCCATAATACCAAAAGCAATCTGTAGATTCAATGCAATTCCTATCAAAATACCAATAGAATTTTTCAGAGAATTAGAACAAATAATCTTAAAATTTATATAAAACCATAAAAGTCCCCGAATAGCCATGGCTAATTGAGAAAGAACAACGCATTTGGGGTTATTACACTTCCTGATGTCAAACTATACTACAAGGCTATAGTAATCAAAACATCATGATACTGGCATAAAAATAGACACAGAGATCAATGGAACAGTTAGAGAGCCCAGAAACAAATCCTTGCCTATATGGTCATTTAATCTTTGACAAAAGAGGCAAGAATATACAGTAAGGGTAAAGAAAGTATCTTCAAGAAATGGCATTGGAAAAACTGGACAGATATATGCAAAAAAAAATGAAACTGAACCACTTCCTTTACCATATACAAGAATAAACTCAAAATGAATTAAAGACTTAAATATAAGACACAAAACCATAAAACCTAGAAGAAAACATAGGTAGTAAACTCTCTTACACTGCACTTAGTAATATTTTTTCTGATATATCTCCTTGGGCAAGGGAAACAAAATAAATAAATGGGACTACATCAAACTAAAAAGTTTTTCCTTTTTCCTATCAACAAAATGAAAAGACCACCTACTGAATAGGAGAAGATATTTGCCAATGATACATCTGATAAAGTTTTTTTTCTAAGTTTATTGGGGTGACACTGGTTAATACAATTATATAATCTTTAGGTGTACATTATAATTCGACATCTATATATTATATTGGGTGATTACCACCCAAAGTCCAGTTTCCTTCAGCTACCATATATTTGATCCCCTTTACCCACTTCACCCTCCCCCTACCCCTCTATATTTGACCCTATTACCCCGTCTACCTCTCCCCTTCTCCCCCACCCCCTACCTTCTGGTAATCATTAGTCCATTGTCCATGTCCCCGAGTCTCTGTTTGTCCTATTCATTTGTTGCTTTTAGGTTTATATCTCACACATAAGTGATATCATGTGATTTTCTACTTTTTCAGTCTGGTTTATTTCGCTTAGTATGATTATCTCAAGGTCCACCCATGTTGTCGCAAATGGCAATGTTTCAATTCTTTTTATGGCTGAATAATATTCCATTGTATATATGTGCCACAGCTTCTTTAGCCAATCATCTGTCATAGGACATTTCAGTTGCTTCCATGTCCTGGCCACTGTGAATAATGCTGCTATGAACATCGGTGTGCAAACATCTTTTTGGATATGGGTCTTTGGGGGTAAATACCCAGTAGAGGGATTGCTGGAACATATGGTAGATCAATTCTTAGTTTTGTGAGGAACCTCCATACTGTTTTCCATAGTGGCTGTACCCATTTGCAGTCCCACCAGCAGTGTACAAGGGTTCCTTTTTCTCTGCATTCTCTCCAACATTTATTATTACTTGTCCTGTTGATTATAGCTATTCTAACAGGTGTGAGATGCTATCTCATTGTGGTTTTAATTTACATTTCTGATAAGAAGTTAATATCCAAAATTTATAAAGAACTCATACAGCTCAAATTCCCCCCTCAAAAAAAAAAAACTCAACAAATCGTTTGAAAAATGAGCAGAGGCCTTGAATAGATATTTCTCCACAGATGACATACAGATGGTCAACTGATGCTCAATGTCACTAATCATCAGAGAAATGAAAATTAAAACCACAATGAGATATCCCCTCACACCTGTCAGAATGACTATCATCAATAAATCAAGAAATAACAAGTTTTGGTGTAAACGTCAAGAAAAGAGAACCCTCATGCACTGTCAGTGGGATTGCACACTGGTGCGGCCACTATGAGAAACAGTTTGGAGTTTCCTTAAAAAAATAAAAATTAAAAAAAATGACCCAGTAATTGCACTTCTGAGTATCTAGCTGAAGAAAACCAAAACACTAATGGAAAAATATATATGTACCTTTATGTTCACTACAGTGCTATTCACATTATCAAGATATGGAAGCAACCTAAGTGTCCATCAATAGATGATTGGATAAAGAAGTTATAGTATGTATATACAATAGAATATTACTCAGCTATTAAAACAATGAAATCTCACTATTTGCAATGACATGGATGGATCTAGGAGGTATTATGCTAAGTGAAATAAGTCAGAGAGAAAAAGGTAAATACCATAATGAACAAAATAAAGAAACAAACAAAACAAATACAAACTCATAGATAAAGAGAACATACTGTTGATTGCCAGATGAGAAGGGTTGGGGGCCTGGGTAAAAAAGGTGAAGGGATTAAAAAGTACAAATTGGTAGTTACAAAATAGTCATGGGGATGTGAAGTACAGCATAGGGAATACAGTGAATTGTATTATAATAACTATGTTAGTGCCAAGTGTATACTAGACAAATCAGGGGGATCCCTTCGTAAATTAAATAAATATCTAACTACTACACTGTACATCTGAAACTAATATAAAATAATATTGAATGTCAACTCCAACTGGAAAATAAAAATTTTAAAGAAAATTCTATGTGACATGTATTACATGGGGATCTCCTCTCACAACCATTCTCACTCCTGTATCTTACTTGTTGTGAATGTCACAATCCATGAAGCCCCTATGCTCGCAAGAACAAAAAGAGATGGATGAGTTTTACTGGATTCTTGTTATAGATAGTGTGATGTTATAGGAAGAGAATTAGCCATAAAGTCAGAAAGCCCAATTCTACAACTTCATGGGAACATGACCTTGAGCAATTTATTTAACATGGCTTACCCTAAATGTTCTCATCTATAAAATAAGAATACGAGTTTACATAATCATAATGATAATGGCTGCCAATCACAATAAAATTTTATAGGACTAGTTATCTTATAATTAAACTCTGAGGATTGATTTAAACAGAAAGTTTACTTTCCTGGATACTGCAAATTGTGTGCGCAACTAGCAAGTGACAACTCAAAGGCCCCTTATATGATTATTTCACCAGTACACATTCACAAGTCTCCTTGCAGAAATGTTTTCATGTATTCTCCATGGTCCGGTTTTGCATGTAAATGTAGTTTAGCTCTGAGCCCAAACTCTGTGTGATAACATTAATCCTTAGAGCTGCTGAATTATAAGGCTTGGGATTTCCTTTGAGGTCCCAGTGTTAGTCACAGTCCTAGATTTATGAACTCATAAAATATTAACTGCATTTCTTTGTGATTTGTGTCTGATTCTGTTTTTCATATATGATTTGTACGTGAAGTATGCTACCACCAAATGACATCAGTGCCCTGATAAACCTAGAAAATTGCTCTTGTGTTTAACTATCTTCACACCTTAGAAATATAAAAACTGAATGATATCAATATAAATAGGAAATCTATAGCTTTCATGAGACTATTGGTTTTAAAGTCTTATGCTGGAAGTGTGGGTGGGCCAAAACCTGACATTAGCTGATTGGGCTCTATCGGCAAAAGTTCACATAAGATGATTGGGCTTTCCTGTTGATCACCAAAGAACTTTTATTTTCTATTTCTATTTTCTTGTATTTTCTTCAGGTACAGTGGTACACATTGTTTTGGGGAAAACTGCTATCAATATTTGCTTTAGTGAAGGTTAACCATCCCTCAGACCAGGACCACCCTAGCAGGTAGACGGTACTAAATTTTGCAAAGCCTTGGCTCTAGGGACATTATGTAACTGATGTATAAGGCTGACTCTGCAATAGAACAGAGTGGTAATTCCTCTTGTTTGTGCATTTGGGCATCAAATGCAAAAACGGCAAAAGGACAAAAATAAATCAAGCATTAGGGCCATTGCAGCTTGGTACAAAGCCAGACTCAGGTTACACAATCCTCATGCTCAAAAAAGAGCCACAAACAAATAATTTCTTAAGAGCATCAGATTGGAAAAGGGAAGAGGATAAGGAAGCAGATGGAATAAGAGGGATCTAACAGGAGAGTACAGAAGATCTCTGGGTGCCTAAGACAAAGTGAAATGATTGCCAACTGAAGGGCCAACCAGCAGAGCAGCATGGGAATTCAAAAAGACAAAAATCTCACCCAAGCCCCTTGCCATATAATTTACCATCCAAACCAGGAGAATTTGGGGAATGAAAAGAGATGCCCTTAATAATTACACCAGAACTACAGGCTCATACCTACCTGCCTCCTCGCATTTATCCTAGTCCATGAAACAATAGCCTGTCCAAGTACCTTAGCTATCCTAAGAACAAAAGACAACTTCTTTCCTACCGAGAAGATCCTGCCCATATTCCATATGCCACACTCAAGACCCCTAGCTGATTAGCTCAAGTTCCCAGGCCCACCACACTAACAAGACTAAAGTAAAATCACCACCTTCTCATAGGTCATTCTGCTTCAAGGACAAAAGATGAGGCTATCTAATTCAAGACACTGAGGTCTCAGCCTGTGGATTAAGCCAGTGAGTTCCTTGATCATATGCATACTTTTAGAAAATCAAAGTACAGAGAATAGCTAAATATAAGTGGAATCTCTATTGTCTCCACTTCTTTCTGCTCCATAACTATAGAGTTTAACTGAGCCCTTATTGGCCAGTCACCATTCTGTTTCTACACTCTGAACACAACCTCTGGGAAAGCAATGGACTTTAAGGTCCATTTACTGTAGGAACTTGTACATATCTATCAGTTGGGTTTTGTTTGTTTGTTTGTTTGTTTGTTTGTTTGTTTGTTTGTTTGTTTGTTTTGGCCAAAACTTACCTATATCTAGGTATCTGAATTACCATCTACACTTTCAAGAGAAAATGGGAAACTAATATACCATCCAGTGAGTAAACCCTATAATCCAAGAATAAGTAATGGACACTACCTCTAACCCAGGAACTCAGTCCTCCAGTGCCTGTCATTTCCTCTCTTGCCATAGCTCTTTTCTTATCCCTCCCAAAGCTGATTTCCAATTCCTACATTTCCCTAAAATTCCAATATAGGCTATTCGGATCTGTTGCTTAGACTAAAATTCTCCAACTATCTTCTTGCTTTAGACTCTAGTTATCTTTAACAAGACTAAACTACTTCTTTTAATATGGCCTCCTAGTACTATATCTGTAGAAAGTTCATGTGCCTGAATCCATTTTTGCTTACGAGTTCTCTTCCAAGGGAATCTCTGGTCCTTTATAACTGACTCCTGACGAACCTGCCTCATAGTCCTTACACATGGCCCAGGCATGTCCATTAGTAGGGTAATACCAGCTTAGATTCAACATAGGACCATTAGCACTTACAATAACCCTATGAGTGAGGAAGATCAAGAGTTATCTCTACCTTACAGTTGAATAAACTGAGATTGAGAGAGTAAGACTTACCCAAAGGTACACTGTACAGAAAGTATAGAGGCAGAACTACAATATAAAGGTAGTTTTTGTTCACCAATAGATAAATCAAAAAAAAACAAACAGTAAATTTGTAAAAGAAACATGATAAAGTCAGTAAATCAGTTGTATGCAGACATAATCTAGATGTTTAACATCTTTGTAGCTTTACTTTTATCTCACAGTGTCTACTACTTAGTAAATGTGCAATGCATACCTATCAGTTGTCTCATGGACATGCTGGCTGCATCAGAGCCTTATCTCATGTTAAATACTTAAGTAAAGACACTGCAGGGTTTGTCAGACTATATATCTTCCTTTAGCTTCAAACAAGTCACACTGAAGTCCAGAGATACATTTTATGGTTGAAAATAAACCTAGAAGTGAAACACCTAAAAGGGTCTACTAAAAACATACCAGAGCATGAAACCTCCAGAGTAAAGAAGAGAAGCAACACACATATTAATTCCCCAAATGGCCAAAGCCTCACAGCCCAGAGCTAGCAAAAACTGGTTAGAGACTATAGGATAACGTGCAGTAATTATCAGTCCTATGTTAAGGCTATCAAAGCACCACCTTTTCGAAAAAAAGCATTAGAAATCCAGACTGTGCCCATGGAAACCATTATGCCTGCAGAAATTGTCCCACCAGAAAATAAACTAGAATAGCTCAAAGTTGCTCCTCTAAGCAAAGTGTAAAGTCAAAATGACTTCTATAGCCCTACAACTCACTAGTGTCCCATGATTTGAATATTTTCTTCTTACAGTCACTCCCTTATCACCTAAGAAAGGAAAAAAAAATTAAACTTTGGACCCTCAAAAGAAATCAAATGATGGGTAAGTCTATCTATAAAAACAAAAGGTGATTCATTGGCTGATTCGTCCTCTCAAAGTGGCAGAGGGGAATAATTTATTGCTTGTCTCAGGTCTCCTTCAATCTGACCTGTAAAGCAAGCAGATTTAAAGTAACCTTAGCTTGGTGCTGAGAATTGTCTGGCCCAACTCCAAAGCCACTTCCATTATTTGTATTTCGTACACACACATACACACAGAGACAAGCATCTTTGCCATATCAAGGTCATTCAATATCAAGACCATTAAATTAAATTCTAAAATGAAGCTCTATTATCAAAACTAATTAAACAATGACTAAATATACTAAACAGTGCCTTTGCTTTAGAAATGTTTATTCACTATTCTGGCACTCCTTAGCAAAAAGCTAGTTGTCAATAGGAAATATTATTTGCATCATCATGTTAAAATCTTTCTTATCCTCCCTGAACCCCACTGTCACTTATATACCCACCTACCACCACCATAAACTTAGGTCTAGACAGGTTTGGAAAAGAATAAGACTTTAAAGTCTAGTGCTTTTTTGTTTGTTTGTTTTGCTTCCATTAGCATTTTAGCTTTAAAATGCTTGTCTCTCATTTTCCAGCATTCTCTCTGAACCAAAGTCAGCTCTATTCCATAATTCCACAGGCTGTATCATTATGCATGGCTTATAGCACTTTGAGGAAAAGGGTAAAACGTAAACAGTTCCATCCAAGCACACACTATCAAATAGAGCAGGCAGTGTGGGTAGGTAATATACAACCTTGGATATGACATCGGTATTTAAAATGGATACTTCTCCCATAAAATTTCTAAAAGAAGAAGGAAGAAAACAAGGAATTATGCCCAATATCTCATAATGCTAAGGCAGGTTAAATTCTCACTGCTGGTGGTCACCCCACTAGCATCAGATTTTGACAGCAAGATAAAAGTAACTCCCTGCAAACAAATTTTTGAAGTCCAGGAAGGAGACTTCTCTGTCTACATGACACCAATACACCAGTAAAACTAGGCCATTCTCCTTCTATGACTTGATACTCTTAATATTCTATGGCTATAGTCCAAACAGGTTGATTTCAATATATTTTGCCTACAATAGAGAATACCAATATTGCATTCTATTGTTCAGCTTTTCCATGAGTTCAGGTGAAATGACCATAACAGAAAGATAAAAACTAAATCTCAGCCACCAACTCTCTGCTACCTACTACTCATGCAATTTTAATACAATAAGTAACATTCATTCCTACTCTGTCATTCTACTTCCTAAATCTTTTTCAAAAGTTCATCTTGCTCCTATATTTAGTTCACCTCTTCTTTTCCATGAAGTCTTCCTTTCCTGAACTTCTGGAGTAGAAGTTTTGGGGGGACTTTTTGTTTTGCTTTGTTTTTATTATTTTTTATTTTTTTATTTTTTAATTATAGTTCACATTCAATATTATATTAGTTTCAGGTATACAGCATAGTGGTTAGATATTTATATAATTTATGAAGTGGGTCTCCCAATAAATCTGGTGCCCATCTAGCAAAACACATAGTTATTACAATATTATTGACTGTATTTCCTATGTTATACTGCACATCCCCATAACTATTTTGTAACTGCCAATTTGTACTTATTAATCCCTTCACATTTTTCACCCAGCTAATCAACACCCCTCCCATCTGGCAACGATCAGTTTGTTTTCTGTATCTATAAGTTTGTTTCTGTTCTGTTTGTTCATTTATTTTGTTTTTTAGATTCCACATGTGATTATAACACACTTGTCAGAACAGCTGCAATCAATAAATCAACAAGTGTTGGTGAGGATGTGCACAAAAGACAACCCTCATGCACTGCTGATGGGATTGCAAATTGGTGCAGACACTATGGAAAATAATATGGAGGTTCCTCAAAAATTAAAAATAAAACTACTATATGTCCCAGCTATCCCACTTTTTGGCATTTATCCAAAGAAATCCAAAACACTAATTTTAAAAGATATATTCACCCTTATGTTCATTGCAGTGTTGTTTACAATAGCCAAAATGTGGAAGCAATCTAAGTGTTCATCAATAGATAATTGGATAAAGAAAAGGTGGTACAAATATACAATGGACTATTAGTCAGCTATAAAAAAGAATGAAATCTTACTCCTTATGACAACATAGATGAACATAGAGAGTATTATGCCAAGTGAAATAAGTCAGACAGAGAAAGATAAATACCATATGATTTCACTTATATGGGGTAGTAGTTTTCAAACTTTAGCATACATCAGAATCCCCTGACTTTGGGTTCCACCAGCCTTACAAAGACAACTGGGCCCCATCAGCAGAGTTTTTGAGTCAGGAAGTCTGGGTTAGGTCTTGAATCAGGGAATTCTGATGCAAGCTAAAGTTTGATTACATATTGTTGTTTTTTGTTCTTTGGTTGATTTATGAACATATAAGATAAGACTTTATGCTGAAAAGAACACAGAACCCAATGAAAACTGGCAAACAAAAAGAGTATTTTCTCACTCAACTGGATCATCTAGATATTGGCTTATCAAGTAATTCAATGATATCTTTAAGGATTCAATTTGTTTACATCTTTCTGCTCTGTCTTCCTCAATGTCAACTTTATCCTAAAACTGATTCCTCTCCCAGAAATAATATAGCTGCCAGCCACAATCAGGGCTGCATTTTTTCTTATTAATATCCAGAAGGACACCCGGAACTTCTTACCAGCATCCAAACAACAGCACTAAAACACCCCTGATTAGGAAGCCTGCAGCAAGTGGACAGTGAAGAAAAGGGGTAGATACCAGAAGGAAAATCTAAATATTGTTAAGAAGAGAATGGATCCCAGAAAGGCACCCAGAAAATGTCTACTACACGATCCAGCAAGAATATAGTAAAATCCACTAGGGAAGTGATGGTGTCATATACATCTCTTATATCATATGGGGAACACTCAATAAATACTGGATGATTATTACTTTTTAAAAAATCTACCAAGTGATTTAGACGTAGCCTTATAATATTAGCTAGATAATCATTTAACTAAATTTTTGTTCTTGATCAACCAATTATTTGAATTTCATACAGAAAATTGTGGATAAAATTTTCTGTATTTTTCTTACATACATCTAAGTAAGCAAGTCTAGTTCAGACTTTTATGTTACAATGTAAAAAAGTATTCTTCCTGGTTTACTATGAGAATATCTAATTCTCTTTTAAATGAATTTTTATCCAAAATATTCATGAAAAACTAGTTCCACTACCTCAACCAAAGGCCTGGGGTCTATTAGAGTAACTCTCACTGCCATATACTATTGTGCTTGTTTGAAAGCTCTATTTTACATATTGAACTAAAATCAGTGCCTTTATAACTTTTACTCAGCAATCTTTTTATTAAATTTATTGAGGTGATTTTGGTTAAAACGATTATATGTATATATAAGTTTCATGTTACAATTTAATAATACACCATTTCAATTGCATTGTGTGTTCACCACCTAAAGTCAAATCTCCTTCCTTCACCATATATTTGACCCTCTTTACCTTTACTCATCAATCTTAATTCTATTGTTAGGGGCTACACTAAACAAGTCTTTCTTAGGGTATTACCCATATCTTGGAACATATTTGAATGTAAGTGTCTTATATGCTGGAAATTAACAAAACCATTTTAATATGCTACTTCAAAAAACACCAATTTGGGAAAACACGGTAATCTGTTGTAATCATTTCTGAAGCTGCCATAACAAAATACCACAAACTAGGTGCTTAAGACAACAGAAATTTAATCTCATAGTTCTGGAGTCTAGATGCCCAAAATCAAGGTGTCAGCAGGGCCATGCTCCTTCTGAATGCTCTAGGGAAGAATCTTTCCCTGCTTCTTTCTAGTTTTTGGTGGTTGCCTGCAGTCCTTTGCATTGTTGGCTTCATAATTCTACTCTCTGCCTCTATCATCACAAAGCTTTTTTATAGTTTCCCTGTGTTTTTCTTCTGTGTCTCTGTTTCAAATACCCCTCTCCTTTCTCTCATAAAGATAACTGTCATTGGATTTAGGGCCCACTCTAATTCAGTATGACCTCATCTTAACTGTGTCATATCTGTTAAGACCCTATTCCAAATAAGGTTACAGTCAGAGGTACCGGGGTTTAGGACTTGGTCTTTTATGGTGGGAACACAATTCAACCCACTACAACTGTGTAGGGCACCAATCTTCTCAAAAATTATATAAGCCTGTATGTTTGAAACATTTCATAGTTTAAAATTTTAAAAAGAGGACTTATATGAGTAGATGGTAAAATTAGGTCACATAAATATACCCCCAAAAAAACAAAGGGAAGAAGGAAAAAAAAATGGTATAGACGATAGAGGCTCTGTTCATCCTTCTGGTGACCAAATCAAAATTGTGAAAGAAACAAGGAGCAAGCAGTAAAGAAAAATCTCCTGGGATCTAGATGAACAAGCCATACAACTAAGGAGAAATCCAAGAAATCACCCTGCAATGGCAGAAGGTAGGACAGGGCAGGGATGCAGGGCTGCCCAGTCTTGAACTGCTGAGTAAGACAGTCTGCAACAGTGGCAGAAGCCTCTTAAAGGGGCCGCTTCCACAAGTGGATTTTTGTGGTGATGGACCTACTCGCTCTGAGCAGTTCAGCCGGTTCGGCTGCGTTCAGGGAGCACCAGGGAGACATTGTCAGAATGATGGCCAAGGAGAGACTTGTTCGGTACAGAAGTGCTGGCAGAATCCAATGTTCCCTGCTGAGCCCTCCCCACTTCCAGTGGGCAGACGCAGCAACACCATAGACTGGATAACAGAGGCCGCTCTGCCCAGATTCTCTGAAACCCCACCTCCCTCAACTCGCAGCCCCACCCAAGCCACATCCAGGTATAGCCTCAGAGAGTCAGGGGCTCCTTGCTGAGCAGAGGCAGCTGGCCTCAGTTTCAGGTGTGGCCTTTTGAGGCAACTACGAGCACAGCATCTGTGGATTGCTTGCTGAATCTTAACAGGTGGCCCTGTAGGGGCAGAGGCTTGGGCTAAATTTGGCCTGCAGCTGCACCCCTCTCAGGACTGCACCACAAAACACCTGCTTCACAAATCCATACTAATAAGACCGGGAGACTTAGGAGCTTTGCTTAGTTCATAGAAACAGACATGGAAAGGCAGCCAAAATGGGGAGACAAAGAAGCAGAAACCATAAGAGAGAACAGAATAGAGATCCAGATATAATGGAGTTAAGTAATCTATCAGATGCAGAGTTCAAAACATTGGTTATAAAGATGCTCAATTAACTTTTGAGAAGTGTAGATGAATTCAGTAAGAACTTCAACAAAGATATAAAAAAACATAAAGATGGAAATCGAAATTATAAAAGGGAACCAGTCCAAAATGAAGAATACATTATCTGAGATGAGAAATATATTAAATGGAATAAACAAAGGAATAAACAAAGTGAATAAAGAAAAGGATCAAATGCCCTATCTAGAGGACAAGAAAATCAAGGACACTCAATCAGAATGGCTATAAATGAGATGCCAAGATTATAAAAATAATTTAAGGAGCATATGGGACACTATTAAGGGTCCAAATATCTGTCTGATTGGTGTAACCAAAGAAAATCAAGATGTTGAACAGCTATTTGAAGAAATAATGATGGAAAACTTCCCTAACCTGGTGAAGGAAATGGACATAAAACCCCAGGAAGCTCAGAGAATCCCAAAATATAGGAATCCAAAGAGGCCCATACCAAGACACCTCATAATTAAAAGGCCAAAGATTAAATAAAAAGGAAGAACATTAAAAGCAGCAAGAGAAAAACAGAGTTATCTATAAGAAAACACCCATAAAACTGGCAGCTGATTTCTCAAAAGAAACTATTCAGGACAGAAGGGCTTGGCAAAAAAAAAAAAAAATACTCGACATGATGAAGACCCAGGATCTACAACCAAGGATACTTTAACTAGCAAAGCTATCATTTAGAGTTAAAGGACAGATAAAGAGCTTCCCAGACAAAAATAGGCTAAAGGAATTTATCACCACCAAGCCAGTATTACAGGAAATGTTGGAGGGACTTCTTTAAGAAGAAAAAATATGTATCAAAAACATAAATAATGAATGGTAATAATGGCATATCAACATGTATCTCACATGGAAAAGAATTAAGTGTTCCAACCAAAAGATAGGGTGGTTGAAAGGATAAGAAAAGAAGACTCCTACATATGCTGCCTATAGGAGATTCACTTCAGATTAAAAGACACACAGACCAAAAGGAAAGGGATGGAAAAAGATATTGCTTTGATGGATCTAGAAGGTTTTTAAGTCAGACAGAGAAAGCTAAATACTATATGATTTCACTTATATACAGAATCTAAGGAATAAAAAGAACAAATTAATCAAAAGCAGTGGACAATTTGTTGATAGACAGAGGGGAGGGGCGTTGGGGGCTGAGGAATGTGGTGAAGGGTTAAAGAAGTACAAATTAGTAGCCGATGGATGATCACGGGGATGGGGAGCATGACATAAGGAAGGCAGTTAGTATTAATATGTTGGCTAAGTGGACAGTCAAGGGAGAGAAAGAACAATTGGAGGGATCATTTTATGAACTATATAGAGGTCTAACCAATATACTATATACTGGAAACTAATTTAAATAAATACATTTTTTAAAAAACAGAGAGGAACATCCACATCTTGCCAGTGATAAACAGTACGAATATTAATGAACCCATATGGAGTATTTCCTACATGTTAAATCTATACTGAACATTTTATATACATTAGCTCATGCATTCCTCACAACAGTCATATAAGGCAGGTGTGGTAGAGAGAATAGAATAATAATTCAATCTTCCCTCCAACCCAAAAGTTGTCCATATGTGAATCCCCAAAACCTATGAATATGTTAGTTTACATAGCAAAAGGACCACATACGTGTGTGATTAAAGTTGTGGGCCTTAAAATGGGGATATTATTCTAGATTATATGAATGGGCCTAATCTAATCACATGAACTCTTAAAAGTGGTGAACTTTTCCAAGCTGGAGTAAAAGAGAAGAGAGGGAGACAGACTGACAGGCAGACACAGAGTGATATGATAGAAAAAGATGCAAGAAAGATTTGAAGGGTGAGAGGGACTCAATCTACCATTGTTGGCTTTGAAGATGGAAGAACTAGCCATGAGCAAAGGAATGCAGGTGACTTATACAAGCTGAGATTGGCCCTCAGACAATAGCCAACAATAAAAGGGGATTTTAGGCTTACAGCTGCAAGGAACCAAATTTTGCCAACACTCTGAATAAGCAAGAAATTGGAATCTCCACTAGAGCATCTAGAAAGGAATGCAGCTCTGCTGAAAATTGATTTTAGTCTAGTGAGAGCCTTGTCTAACTTATGATCTACAGAACTATAAGATGATAAATTTGTGTCGTTTTAAGGCACTACTATATTTGTGGTAATTCATTAAGGTAGCAATAGAAAACTAACACAGTAGGTAAATAATAATTATTATCATTTAATATTATTATTATTATTATCACAATTTACAGACCAAAAATAAAATAAGTTTCAGAAGTATTAAGTAGTATGCCTAAGGTCACACAGGTAATAAATAGCAAAGCATAAATTTAAACATAAGTATGCCTGACAGCAGAGGCCACACTTTTGAGGGGGAACATATTTTGCCACCATAAAATATGTCATTTGGGGATATTTATTATTTTAAGCTGGTTATTTTTAAGAAGAACAAAAACTAAAAACACCCTTTACCTCCACTTTACCTGCCTAAAAGAATTCAGGTAGAAAAATATGATCCAGGAAGGGAGATCACCTTAGCATCATAATGTGATCGAAGTCTGGCAAACAGGGAAGAGCCAAGAAAAATCTGTTTTATAGACTCTCCTCAGTGTCTGGATAGACTGGCAAGAATTTGTTTACCATATGTTTGCTCCTGTATATTGCCTACCTTCCATTTGAAGTATAAACCACTACCCCCCTTCTCCTTAGCTCAAGATGGCATATAAGCCTCAACTGCCCAATTTTTCCTCAGGCCTCATATTCTTATGGAACCCCACATGTACATATGTAATACGTTTGGTTATGTTCTTCTGTTGATTTGTCTCATGTCAATTTGATTATTAGACCAGCCAGAAGAACTAAAAGGGGAAAATTGGAAAATTTTCCCTCCGCCACACTTCATAACAATGCTATACTGCCTATCACAGTAAAAGGTAAGATCCCAAAGAATTTAGTTTTTAAAGTAAAGGAAACAAAAATTATGTTAACCCTGTGCCTCATCTCACAGAATAAAGACAATATGCCAGTAAATATAGGTAGGCAGCTTTTTTGATCTTTAAAAATGCCTGACTTCAAAAGCATTATTGACTTCTAGAATAACTTTAATGTGAGCAAATGTATATTTCTAAACCTTCTTCTTTCCCCTTATTTTCACTCACAATTCCTTCATCCCTATCTCCAATATCCTACCAACCTAAAATATCTTGACAAAGCAAATGGTTAAGAACAGCCAAGATGATCCTGAAAAATATGTTGGGAAAATTTGCTTCACATTCCAAGATCTTAAATCTTTGTAAAGCCACATTAATTAATGTGGGATAGGAGAATTAACCAATGTAATTAAATAGAGAATCCAGAAACAGACACATTCATATATAAAAGCCTGATATATGACAGAGGTAGTCCCTGAAGATCAGAAGGGAAGAACGGGTTATTTAATAAATGGTTCTGGGATAATGACTATTTATATGAAAGAAAAAATGGTATTCTTACATTATACCATATAAAATCAGTTGCAAATCAATTAAAAATGACTCCATTTGAAAGGCCAAACTTTAAAAAAAAATGTAAGGTATAATATCCTTTATGGTCTCAGGTTAGGGAAAACATTTTTAGCATATCAGAAAAGCAACAATGACAAACAGATTGATAAAGTTGATCCATCAAAATTGAGAACTTATGTTTATCACAAGACACCATAAAGAAATTAAAAGGCAACTTATAACCTTAGAGAAGACAGTAGCAAGCCATATAACTGGCAAAAAAAAAAATAGTATCAGGGATATATAAAGAACTCCTACAAATCAATAAGAAATTACAAGTTGTTCAACAAAAAAAAAATAATCCAAAGATATGAATAGTTATTTCATAAAACAGAAATAATAAATGGTCTATAAAACATAAAAAGCTGCTCAACTTCACTTACAGTCTGAAAAATACAAAATAAAAACATAATGATATGAGTTTTACAACCACCAAATTTGTAATAAATTAAGAGTCTGTTAACAAATGTTGGTAAAGATGAGTAGCAACGAAAACTTTTATACTCTGCTGATAAATTAGTATGAACACTTGAGAAAGTTGAATATGCTCATTCTCTGTGATCCAGTACTACTACTCCTACATACATCCTCTAGAGAAATTCTGGAACATGCACAAGAGATATGTCCAAGAATGTTTCATAATAGCACTTGTAATTGCAAAACCTGAAACAAACCAAATATTCATCAACAGAAGAATTTAAATTATAATATATTCGTAAAATGGAATACAGTACTGAAAATGAATAAAATACATGCATTAACATGAAAGTTGGTCAGAGCTATAATCTTAAGGAAATAAAAAAAAATCACAGTGTTTATCCCATTCATACAAATTTAAAAATATGTCTGGACCAGATGGCTTTACAGGTGAATTTTACTAAACATTCAAAGAAGAATTAACACCTATCATTTTCAAACTATTCCAAGAAATTCAAGAGGATGGAAGGCTCCCAGGATCACTTACCAGACCAACATTACCCTGATTCTAAAACCAGACAAAAGCATTACAAAAAAGGAAAATCATATGCCAATATCCCTGAGAAACATAGAAGCAAAAATCCTCAACAAACTTCAGAAGTAATTTAGAAAAGATCATACGCCATTAACAGGTGAGATTTATTCCTGGAATGCAAGATTGATTCAATATCCACAAATTAATGGGATACACCACATAAACAAAATAAAGGAAAAATATCATATGATTGAGCTTCCGATCAAGATGGTGGAGTAGGTAATGCTGTGCTTGCCTCATCAAAATTAAAACTAAGCTACAGAACAGCTATCATTGGGAGTCACCTATGTCTAGCTAAACAGAAGTCCCAAAACTAGGGACACACAGAAGAAGCCACCTCAACACTAGTAGGAGGAGCAGAGACACAAAACAGGCTGGTCCTACACCCATGAGTGGTGGTTTAAAATCAGTAGAAACATCTCAGCTGCAGATATCTCCCTGGAAGAGGGAGGGGTCCTAGCCTCACACCAGGCTCCCAGCCTGGGGTTCCAGTGCTGGGAAGAGAAATCCCAACAACTTCTGGCTGTGAAAATAAGCAGAGATTGTGGCTGAGTGAGACAGAGGGCTGAGGGAGTTGCAGACATTATTCTTATGGGACCCTGTGCGAACTTACTCAGTGATGAACTCACTTGCTCTGAGCTCCAGATCTAAGGCAGCAGTTCAAAAGATATCAGGAACGTATCGAGAGGAACTGAGTTGTCTGGCTTCAAGGAGAGGGCTGGAGGGGAACATTCTCCCAGACAGAATAATGGCAGAGGGCATCGTTCCTTTGTTGAACCCCTGCCATCCAGCTTGCAGACCCAGGCATGCACCATATCTGAGTCTCCATTAATGTAACTAATACTGATTGCCGAACCCTGGTGATTTCCTCAAACAGCACCCCTCCAAACAAGCGGGCCTACCCAATCCACTTACAGATGATTTTCCATACAAACGGCTCCTTGGCTCATGCTGCAGACTTTCCTAAAATCTTGCAAAGGTTCACAAAATCTAAACAAGCAGCATCTGGCCTCAGTGTGTCCTGTACTTCTTGCTGAGCATCTCCAAACCTGGTATTAGCGGCAGCCAGCCTCAGTTTGGGTCTTGGGCTTTCAAGGCACATCCAAGCCCAATGTGGGTGGCAGCCATCTGTGGATTGCTTAGTGGCCCATGCCAGGTGGCCCTGGACAGGGCGCAGACTGTTGCTGAATTTGGCCTGTGTCAGGACCCCTCAGGAGGCCCCAGCCTGCATGTCCAGTGGCCAGCCTTGGTCTGAGCCAGAGCACAACCCGGGGTCACATCTGAGGATGACACACACAACAGGCAGACTGAGCAAGCACCAGAGCCCTGTTAAAGCAAAACCTGTGCTATAGGGTCAGCCCTTGCACAACAGCTCCTCCACTTGTCATGCCCGGTCATCACAACCAATCAGCCTGAGGATTAATCATTCCCATCAGCATGAACAGCAACTAACACTCAACTATATAACAGGAAGGAATTCACAACCCACACAAGGGACACATATTGAGCACCTTACTCAGGGGACCAAAGAAGACTGCCACCGGGCCCCACAAG
Organism: Pteropus vampyrus; assembly: GCF_000151845.1. Lineage (NCBI taxonomy): Eukaryota > Metazoa > Chordata > Mammalia > Chiroptera > Pteropodidae > Pteropus > Pteropus vampyrus. The sequence continues at coordinate 4,146,623 of NW_011889116.1, forward strand.
ACATCTACTATATAAAGTCACTCTACTAAGACTAGGAGCCTTAGAAGCCCTACCTAATACATAGAAATAGACACAGAGAAGCAGCCAAAATGGAGAGACAAAGAAACATGTCTCAAATGAAAGAACAGAAGAAAGATCCAGAAAAATAACTAAACAAAATGGAGACAGGCAATCTAGCAGATGCAGAGTTCAAAACACTGGTTATAAGGATGCTCCATGAACTTGGGAGAAGAGTAGATGAACTCAGTGAGAACTTCTACAAAGAGATAGAAAACATAAAAATAGAGATGGAAAACAAAAAGGAAACCAATCATAAATGAAGAATACAATATCTGAGATGAAGAGTACATTAGAGGGAATCAACAGAGTGGATGAAGTGGAGGATCACATTTAGAAGATGGGGTAGCAGAGGACATCCAATCAAAACAACAAGAGAAAATGACCCTCCCAAATGAAAATAGTTTATGGAGCCTCTGGGACATCAAATGTAACAACATTCACATTATAGGGGTACCAGAAGGAGAAGAGAGAGAGCAAGAAGTTGAAAATCTATTTCAAGGAATAATGTCGGAAAACTTCCTTAACCTGGTGAAGTAAATAGACATACAACACCAGGTAATTCAGAGTCCCAAACTAGATGAGAACCCAAAGAGGCCCACACCAAGACATGTTATAATTAAAATGCCAAAGGTTAAATACAAAGAGAGAATCTTAAAAACAGCAAGAGAAAAGCAGTTAGTTACCTACATAGGAGCTCCCATGAAACTGTCAGCCAATTTCTCAATGTAAACTTTGCAGGCCAGAATGGCTTAGCAAAATATATTCAGTAATGAAAAGCAAGGACCTACAACCAAGATTACTTTACCCAGAAAAGCTATCATTTAGAATCACAGGAGAGATGAAGAGTTTTTCAGACAAGAAAAAGCTAAAGGAATTCATCACCACCAAGCCAGTATTATAGGAAATGTTGGAGGGACATTTTTAAGAAGAAAAATATATGTATCCAAAATATGAATAAAGAATGGCAATAACTACATATCTATCAACAAGTAATTCAAGTAAAAAGGAATTAAATGCTCCAGTCAAAAGATAGGGTGGCTGAATGGATAAGAAAACAAGATCCTTACATGGACTGCCTACAAGAGACTCACTTCGGATTAAAAGACACACACAGACTGAAAGTAAAGAGATGAAAAAAAATTTTATGACGGAAATAGAGGTTTATTATGCTGAGTGCTCAAGTCAGATAAAGACAAATGCTATATGTGGAGTCTAGACAACAGGATGAATAAACGAACAATTGAAATAAGTTCATAGATACAGAGAGCATTTTAATGGTTGTCAGATTGGTGGTGGGGGATAGGTGAAGAGTAGAGGGAATTAAGAGGTACAAATTGGTAGTTACAAAGTAGTCATAGGGATATAGCGTATAGAATGAGAAATATAGTCAGTAGTATTGTAATAACTATGTATAGTGTTGGATTGGTACTGTATTTACCAGGATGATCACTTCATAAGTTATATAAATATCTAATCACTGTGTTGTAAATGTGAAGTTAATATAATAGTATATGTCAACTATAATTGAAAATATATAAGTATAACAATTTTTTAAATTATATGATCATGTCAATAGATGCAGAAAAAAAAACATTACAAAATATAGCATCCATCTATGATAAAATCTCTCAGAGCAGGAATAAAGGGAATATACACCAACATAATAAAGGCCACATATGACAAACTCACAGCTATCATTATACACGTGGTGAAAAGCTAAATGGATTTTCTTGAAGATCAGGAATGAGGCAAGCATTCCACTTTTATCACTTTTATTCAACATAGTATGGGAAGTCCTAGTCACAGCAATCACACAAGAAAGAGAAATAAAAGGCATCCAAATTGGAAAAGAAGATGTAAAACTATCATTATTTGTAGATGACATGATACTAATAATAGAGAACCCCCAACATTCCACCAAAAAAACTGTTAGAACTGATAAATGAATTCGGTAAAGTAGCAGGACACAAAATTAATATTCAGAAATCAGTTGTGTTTTTATATACCAATAGCAAATTATTAGAAAGAGAAATTTAGAGAACAATTAAGAGAACATTTATAATTACGTTTAAAAAAAATACCTAGGAATAAATTTAACCAAGGAGGTAAAAGACATGTACTCAGAAAATTAAAAGACATTGAAGAAAGAAACCGAAGAAGATACAAATAACTGGATGCATATACCATGCTCATGGATAGAAAGAATTAACATCATAAAATGTCCATACTTTTCAAAGCAATCTATAGATTTAATGTAATCCCTATCAAAATACCAATGGAATTTTTCAGAGAACTAAAATAAATAATCTTAAAATTTATCTGAAATGACAAAAGATTCAGAATAGTCACAACAATCTTGAGAAAGAAAAAGAAAGTGGAGATATCACACTACCTGATATCAAACTATACTACAACCCCATAGTTATCAAAACAACGTAGTACTGGCATAAAAAAATAAAAATAAAAAAACAGACACATAGATCAAGGGAACAGAATACAGAACCCGGAAATGAACTCACATCTGTATGGTCAAATAATCTACAACAAAGGAGACAAGAATATACAGTGAGATAAAGACAGTCTGTTCAATAAGTTGTGTTGGGAAAACTGGTAGATATATATGAGAAATATAAAACTGAACTACCTTTTAACACCACATACAAGAAAAAACTCAAAATGAATTAAAGATTTAAATGTAAAATTCAAACCTAAATCCTAGAAAAAAACATAGACAGTAAACTCTCTGATGTTGACGTTAGTAATTTTGTTTCTGATATATGCCTTTGAGCATAAATAAATAAATAGGACTACAACAAACTAAAAAGTGTTTGAACAGCAAAAGAAGCTATCAACAAAACAAAAAGACAACATACCAAATGGGAAAAGATATTCACTAATGGTACATCTGATAAAAAGTTAATATCCAAAATTTATAAAGAACTCATGCAACTCAACATGAAAAAAAGTAACAATCCAGTTATAAAATGGGTAAAGGAGCTGATAGACATTTCTCCAAAGAGGACATACAGATGGTCAATAGTCATATGAAATGATGTTCAATGTCACTAATCATCAGATAAATGTGAATTAAAACCACAATGAGATATCACTTCACACCTGTCAGAATGATTATCATCAGTAAATCAACCAACGAGTGTTAGCAAGGATGTGGAGAAAGAGAACCCTCATATATTGTTGGTGGGAAAGCAAATTGGTACTGTCACTACTGAAAACAGTTTGGAGCTTCCTCAAAAAATTTAAAAATATAACTATGTTATAACTCAGCAATTCCACTTCTGGTAATTTATCTGAACAAATCGAAAACACAATGCAAAAAGATATATGCACTCCTATGTTCATTGCAGTGTTATTTACAATAGCCAAGATATGAAAGTAACCTATGTGCCCATCAATACATGATTGGATAAAGAAGAGGCAATACATATATACAATGGAATATTACTCAGATATGAAAAATGAAATCTTACCATTTTCAGTGATGTGGATGGACCTAGAGGGTATTATGCTAAGTAAAATAATTCAGACAGAGAACAACAAATACCATATGATTTCACTTACATGTAGAATTTAAGGAACAAAATGAACAAACAAAACAGAACAGACTCATAGATTTAAAGAACAAACTGGTGAATGCCAGATGGCAGGGAGGTTTGAGAGGCCGGGTAAAAAAGGGGAATGGATTCGGAAGTACAAATTGTTAGTTACAAAATAGTCATGGGGATGTGAAATATAGCATAGGGAATATAGTCAATAATTATTGTTGTAACTATGTATCGTGCCAGATGGGTACTAGAATAATCAGGGGGAATCACTTTATATATTATAAATGTCTAACCACTATGCTGTATACCTGAAACCAATATAAAATAATATTGAATGCCAACTCTAATTGGAAAATAAATATCATTATTGTATCCCCTCCAAAAAATATAGTGAAAAACATGCAAAAGTCACTAATATTTGGTATAAAGATATATTCATATGTGATTTTTAAAACTAAAAACTGCTAGAGGATGATGAACACACAATTCAGTATAATGCTTTTCTCTAGTGATGGTGATAATGAGTATTCAAATGCAATGATAATGCTCTTATTTTTTAAGCTGGTATATATATGAGTGGTGGATACATGGAATATATGTAGGTCCTCATCTATGATTATTTTGGACATATGATATAGTTCATTGTAAACATTTTATACATCAGCTTCAAAAATTTATATTTAAGAAGTTGTATTCAAACTGTGATCCACTGAGCTGCCTAAAAGACCACTGTAGGAAGGAGTGAAAGTGGTGTCAGAGCTGTGAAAGTGTTGAGTAGGTAAGATTCTGGGCTCCCCCACTCAGACTTCATTCAGAGCAGCTGCACCCTTCTGAATATAAAGAAGATTCAAAAACCACTTCATTTCAAGCAGGATTATTTTGCAGTGAGTCAAAAGGTCCCCTTGTACACTTATACATTAGTATGACATTAGCTATTTAGCAAAAGGTCAAAGAACTCAAAAGTGTAAGGACCAGTAGTCATTGCCCACAGATGGCAAATTCAAAATAAAGACAAAATAGTCATGAAATAATATTATAGGTCAGGATGAGAAAACTGGTATCTACTTACATGCAACTTTTCAAAAACTCATCGATAATGAAATGGATAAAAAGAAGTAATTTTTCTCTAAGCCTCTGACCTTGGTTCCCTCTTTTAACACCTGTAATGCTTCATAATCATTTCCAACATCTTATTCTTTTTAACTCTACCTTTGCTGCTCACTCATTCTGATAAAATGTCTCATTTCGCTATATATTTTTTTCTTTTATAAAGCATATCAGCAAATGTGAAATTTTATCAACTCCTCATTATTTCAGAGTCTCTCCAAATCCCCAGCATCAATCATGGAGTATTTTTGCAAAAATATTCTGATCTAGCTGTATGCTTCAGTGATTCCAGGATAAAAATGAAGAACATAAAAAAATGTTTTTTTAATGACTTTTCATTTATTTTTCTTTTCTCCATAGCATTTTCAAACTGGGACAACATCCCTGCTGACTTTGTCTTTTTGTTTAGCAAAGGTCAGCTTTGATTGTGCCTTTGCGTTTCAGCAGAGATGGATAATCTGCTTAATAAGGGCAATTTCTTGCTCTGACCGATCCTTTAATTATTTTTTAATCATATATTTGGCACATTTGGTCATGGTAGTTCATCAGTTCCTTTGCAAAGATGCTTTGTCAATGAGAATGAGAGCACTTATTCTGGACAGTGTGGAATGAAGCTATTAGAGGAAAAGTGAGCCTCACTTAACGGTAGACATAGACTACCAAAAGGTGGGTACAAATACATTTCTGTAAATCCAGCTTTATCTTTCCATAAATGAATATGATCATTTTTAATGTTTCATATTCATCTTTGAGCGATCATTACTGATTGACCTTTAATTTTTATTTTACTTAGGTCTTTCCTCCAAGTTATTAAAGCTCTATAAACATACACAAAATATACCAAGAAAATGTAATATTTAAAAAACCAAAATGAGAAATTTGGGGATATGGGAAGATATTCCATAATGTGACTAATCGCCTCCCTAATTTGTTGAGGCTTTGAACTTAAAACGTTTATTCACAGATAAGTACCCTTATAGCCAAAAAAACATTACAAAGGATCCTATATAAAAAGTATTTCCAAGTCCTACTGGATGACATTGTGCTCAGTAAAGGAGATACTCTATGCAGTGCATCACAAACCATTGTACCAACACCAAGGAAAGATATAGCAGGATTTGGCGCATATCCTGGCATAGCTTCCTGGGATTTCTCTGTTATGCAAAGATTTTAGTGGCAGGCAGAGATTCAAGTAATTTAACTAAGTAATTAAAAACAATACTTTTTGTTAAAATTAATGTTCTGAAACAAGAAGTTTATTGATACAATTTTAAAGTAAAGTACAGCTATTCAAAGAAATATCTTGCTTTCAGAAGTACTAAGAACATTTTCCCCCTTCACCTCACAATTACAGTAAAGTGTAGGCTTCTCTACCATTGAGATACTTTGGCAGAAAAGTTTGATAAATCTACAGCATCTCTGACAACACTCTATCCAGTCTCTATTTAAACATTTCACATAAAGGGTAGGCTTTCTCCTCAAAAAAGCAAAGTACTACATTATTCAAAAAACCTTCAAGGACGGAATGACTGCCTTACCTGCCTGGAGTTTATGCCTTCAGGTACTACTGTACCTGCATGCTCTCTCTCCCTCCCCCATTCCAAATTCGTTTCTTTCCAATTAAAGGCTACTTTTTCTTGGAGCCTTTAGAAGAGAAGCCTAAGTAATCTCAACACTGAAACTCTTCATTTACTTGTTTTTTTCTCCTTCTGCTTGATGTATTCACTGGAATGCAGGTAGGTAAGAAAACATTAAAGCTGGGGCAACATGGTCGCACTTCTGCCTCCTGGGCTTGTTAGGGTAGGAGCCATGGGGCTCCTTCCACCAGCAAGGTTCACTTCCGGTCCTGTTATGCCCTGTAAGCAGAATCAAAGAGCACTTTGAAGGACTTCATTACAGTGAGAAAGAGCTGTATGACTCTATTGGGGGCGAATTGTTTACATATGAGCAAAGATCTACTGAAGATCTTTTGGTGGGGGGGACTTTCCAATAAACATCTTAGGTAAAAAGGGTGATGCCCCAGTTTATTTCCGTGAAAAGTGTGAATTACCAATTAAAATCTTTTTGCAGATTATTCTATGTAAGCTTTTTGCTATGCCTGTGCTATTTTACATGGAAAAGAAGGTGATAAGGTGTGTCTAGGCTGTCGTAATCCTGTGAAATGAATTGAGAAGCATGCACAGGAATTCATTTCATGTGTAGCAGTGTTCAAGAATGCAAGAGAACATGATTATCTCAAAGAGTCTTAGAGATATCAACCACCACAAGAGAGGCGAAAACTTTGTTGTCTATACTTAACTTGAAAATATTCCTCCTGCATATGACCCCACCACCAATGGAAATCTCTGATGGTTTTATAATTCTGACAGACAAGCATCATATGAACTATTCTACCAAAGCAGTACATTATGATACCACCACCTCTTTTGCAAGATGTGCAGCAGGAGCCATATAATCAGCCACAAGAAGATAGTTGTGCTTCTCCAGCAGAATTAATTGTTCTTGGCTTCACCTCTACCTCCTTCTGTGAGTCAGGAAATCTTTGTATTTCAACAAGAAGACAGCAATTTAATAACAGTTCCTATTCAAAATGACTCAAATTCAGGTAAGAACAACCACCTCCTGCCTCTGCACCTGATTACTATCACCATGAATATCAACCAGCAGCACTGAACGCTCAGCATATCTCCACAGCAACATCCTGTTCCACACTACCCACTGCCAATAAGCCATCAAATACCATATTCTTTCCAGGCTAGAGGTACTTCTCATTTGAGTTATAGACAAGCCTCAGGTCCACCAATGACTTCTATTCTACCACTTTCTCTATAGACATATTATTACTCAAATGCCACCTTATATGAAATATCTTCCTTCAGAACCTGCCCCATCTCAACAGGGTAGTTCACCTGTAAATACACATCCTTCTCACCATTGTAATTCTCACTATTTACCCCAGTTCACTGAAGATCGAGGAACTATGAGCCTTCCTTTCGTAATGAGAAGTGAGTCATGGTATGTGGCCTGCATCCAGAGAGCCATCCTTTCCTCCATGAATGTAGGGTTTACTTCTCAAACCTCACTTCTTAAACCCTATCAACCAAATCAGACAAAATATAAACCATATTACCAATGATAACGGTATTTTGAACAGGAGGTATGATGAGGGGGGGAAAAAGTAAGTATTGTCACTCTTCTAATTAAGCTTTGACCTTTTGGAGAAGAAAAGCACCTCTTACAGAGGTGACTATAAAACACGTAAAATATTGTCTCTTAAAATGGTTTTAAACCTTGATCTTTGGAATGATTTCAAGCAACTTTAGTGCAAATAAGTGGCTCTGTTGAGCATAGCTATCCCCTATTTGTTTCTCTAGTGTGGTAAATTGAACCTGATGTGACCATTTGCAATATTATTTACTGAAAAAAAGTTGTGTTCTACTTTCAAAACTGTTTTAGTTAAACTCAATGCTTAGTTTTTCTTGTCATATATTTTGTTAACCTGGGTAAAAGGAGTAAATTTCAATATGACTGTAAAAAACAAAAAGGCCTTTGTACACAAATCTCTCTGTAACTTTTAATGTTCTTATATCTTTATTGTAGTTGAGGCTCTGTGACTCAAATTATCTGCCTGCCTAGCCTAGCCTTGCCCTAAATTCTAGAAACTATACAAACCAGAAGTATTTAAGTAGCTCTAAACCAAATCTATCAAACCCAGCATCAAATCCCTTTTGCTACTCCAACCCTGAACTTAAGCCCTTGTTATAATGGGCACTGCCTCTTTGCTGTGTTAAAAGATAAAATGAGGCATATTTAAAATTTTAACAGTTCATTTGAGTAAAAATCAACTCGAATAGGGCAGCATCCAATCTAGCAGATAGAAAGAAGCTCCAAGGAGCTTTAAAAAATGAAGCAGAAGGGAAAAGGAACAAGGAAGTTATACTGGGCAAAAAGACTGATTATTGCAAGATTATTTTCTTTTAGGGGATTATAGGGGTCTATCAGACAGATTATCTAACTAGTGCTGATAAGGCTATTCGCGATTGGCTGGTTTAAGCTTCCATTTCTGGGAGAGCCAAAACTGTAACTAAGTTAAGTCTTGGTTTGGCGACACGAAGCTTAGTATAAGTGACTCCATTTGGTTGTCTTATTTTTAACACCTGAGAGCCAGTGCTCATCTCATACTCTAGATCCAGTTACAAAGGCCTTTTCTTCTTCCTGTGTGCGAGTCCCTATCCAGGTAATATATTATGTAGCATAGGCCCTCTAGGACTGTGACCTTGACTTTTCTTTGCCAGCATAAGGGTAAATAAAAATCTTTAAAAATTAATTTAAAAATTTCCCTAGTGCAAAAATGTCAAGAATTTTCCTCCCCCTTTTCTTTTAGAATTTCCTTCAGAAAATTTAAGATTATAAATGCTAGTTCTGCATCTTTCAAATGTACATAATTCTTTTTCAAAGTTAAATAAGCCTCTTGCAGTTTTGCCTCTCAGGAATATCATTCTTTGAGGCCAAGAAGCCATCTTTTTAGAAAGTAAACACCAAGACAAGTGGTGCCATTTCTCACTGTCCATGGGAATTTAACTCCAAGATGTAACTTCTGGCATGTTAAAAAGATGAGAAACTTTATTTTTCCTCTGGATAGATACAATATACATGTATGCTATACACACACACATACACACACACACACACACACACACACACATTAATAGGTTAACATGTATATAAAAGGGTATGAGTTCTTTTTTGCATTTGTAATCTCTTTGGCAGATTACCAGTGATGTACATTATAGTCTGATTTAATGCTTATTCAGTAAAACTGTTTTCTCCTTTTCTATATTTTATGGAGAGATTTTATTGGGTTGGCAGGAAATTTTTGTTCATTTCCCCAACAATTTGGTAATGAGGATAGGATCCATCTGGCAATTCCTAAATTGGATAGATCATCTGAAGATCTAGTGGCCACACGACCATCAGGTAAGAGAACCTAAACTATAAAAATTCTCCTCTCTAAATTGCCACTTTTTAGGAATAGCCAAATGAACTAGTTTTTCCAAATTCAATATTTTATTACTGGGTAAGCATAGGTGATACCAATTCTAAAATCCTGACAGATTACCATTAGCTTTGATGGTGGAAGTATATGGGAAGCCAGAAATGTTGTCTGCAGGTTTCTCTCTTAAATTGCTAATATCTGTCTGTCACATGTGGAATGAGTATACATATGATAATCCTGTATTACATATGATACATTACGTTATATTACATTATACATATGATAATCCTATATTAGCCTGAGAAGTGTTGTTGTTTTGTTTTGTTTTTTGATTTGAAGAAATTAATGTATTTATGGGGGTTCTTAGAAGTGCCTCATTCCAAGAATATAAATTATTGGCATTTATGGGATGACTCTCATTCTAAGGAGAAAGTAAAAAAAAAAATGACTTTTTTGATAACCAGAAGGAAAAATTGGGGGGGGGGGAAGGAAAAAGAAATGCAAGAATTAAAGCCACTTTCTCTTTCATAGACCCACCCTTTTCTCTGATGGCTCAGCTCTCTCTGGGTCTCTTTATCTTCCTCTACATCGAATCTACACTCCTGGGAATAAGGAGGCAATTCTTCATCCATTAGTAGGTTTCCCTGCAAAAAGAATCAAGTGCACAAATTCTCCAGCTGGTAATGAATTATCTGCCCTATTTGAGGGTACACATTTTTATGCCTGATATCCTAGACTGAATCCATTTCATGTCTCAGCCCTGGTATCTGCCTCTAAGAGTACCTTAACAAACACACGCCATGTAGCTAGGAAAGCTGGCATGATAAAGAGTTATGATCAAGGAATAATTGAGAATTTGGATAAAAAACTGTGTTTCTGTATGAAGGCAACAAAGTAGAGTAGCTTCATTGGCCATATGGAAAAAGACAAACCAAAAATGACATTAGGCCTGATAAATATCAACATGGGAACAGAAACCAAAGTGCAGTATAATCCTACATTTTTCTTGTCTCAACATAAAGGAAACCAGCCCTTTCTATTCAGATCACCTGTGAAGCTGATGACATCAAGAAGCTACCCAGGCCTCCCAGGTAATCCATACCCCTTTATCACCAGCTGATGCTAGTCACTTAAAGACTCCTTTTCCTGTGCCCAGAAAGACTCACATAAGTACTCCAAAGCATGTTTTCAGTTTGTAGACCCATAAATAGGCATGTTCACTGGCTGCTACAGGTAATTCTGCAGCTAACAAACTTCTCTCATGCTACAGAGCAAACATGTTTGAGACTAGAAGGTGACCCACCACAATGAGTACTGTGGCCAAGGGAAGCTGACTATTGGCCACCCCTACCACTATGTAAGAAGTACGGGCTTTAGAAACCTATCAAGAAGGGTTGCTGATGGCCATACTTAAAGCTGTTCTGCTAAAGGTGAGCTGGGAGACACTGCCAACAATGTACCCAGAAACTGATGAGTCACCAATTGATTTCAATCAGCAATTTCTTGCTTTCTCAAAATTCACTGGCATGGATACAGGGGAAGATCAAAATCACCCTCTATTCTTATTCACCTTTGTCTTGGCTCTCTTGCCAACTATCCAAACTCAAGTTAGGGAAAAGGTAATAGGATGGCAAGGACATCTCAAATCTTATGATTAGCAACTCAGTTTTGTGGCAATCTAGAGAAAGATAAAAAAGAAGAGGAAAAAAATGAAATGGCAGTGTTAGTTGCTCTGTTATACTATTTACTGAAGGGAATAACTCTACTCTGGCTAATCTATGAAGGGAGCGAAGGAAAAACCCAGGTCATCATAAGAGAGATTGTAGAAAGAAACTCCAGAGGATGTAAAAATTGCAACAAGGGAATCTAGAAAACCCAGAAGGAAAAATCCTTCAGCTAAGAAATAATTGGCAAATGGCTCACAATTGACAAATTGGGGAAACTTCAGAAGTGGGAACTAAGAACCATATGCTTCAATAACCTTCCTTCAGGCTAACCTATCCTTGCCTTTTCTGGTATATGCTAGTGCTAGTTATTCTGCAATTAACATGGACATTTCTCATTTTGCATCTAGTGATAAATCCTTACAGGTCATTGATATTTCATATCAGCCTTCTGAAGGGGCTCAGAACAAGTCTCCATAGAATGTGTCGCTTTGTCATGTGATTATTTTGAGCTGAAGACTACTGAAGCCCAAAAGACTCAGTAAGAGCTTTTTATCTCTCCCTTAACTGCCTAATATAATTTAGATAGTTCTCTTCCAGGACCAGACCATCTATCATCAAAAATAACTACAAAGAATATGAGCTAGGTGTGGTCAGGTAGGGTAGGCTTGGCAGGGCCTGTTCGTTCATATATTCTCTATGTCCCATTGTCTCTGCATAGCACGGCAAAGCTTTGTTTACCAAACATTTGCTTTTCCCATCTTCCCATAAATTGTCTTCCTCCCCTTTGAAGTCCCAGACCCTCATCCCCTTCTCCTTAGTTCAAAATGGCATATAAGCTTAAATTGCCTGAGGGCCCATGGATCTCATATTTTTACAGAGGGGGTGTGATTATGTAATTATGTACATAATTAAATTTTTCTCCTATTAATTTGTCTCATGTCAATTTAATTATTAGACCAACCAGTAGAACATAAAAGAGTGGAGGAAGAAATTTTTTCTTCCCAATACTTCTGATCCTTTTTTATAGCTGTTCCCATACAAATTGTTTCTCTGAGAAACACTCTTATATTCTCTTGATTCTCCGATAAACTTTTTGGGGAGAGACATGCTGTGTAAATTAAAGATATTCTGTACTCCAAATGGAGTGTTTTCGGAGCTCCCTTGGAAAAATTCATATGACTTGGTTACTATATGCCAGGATTGAAACCAGTTGATAGATTGCTTTGGGCTATTATTTGAGAATAATGATACTAATTTAATTTGAGATGGAGAATAAGTAAAAAGACCTTACCAAAAGGATAAGCCATGGCCATGTGTAAAACAATATCCTTTGTTCAGAACTCAATTTGAAGAAATAAAACTAGTTATAAAAAAATTGGGGGGAGGAGAAAGGAGGAATAATTTTAAAAATATACTTACCCTGTACCTCTAGTAAAGAAGGAAGATGAATTTGATACAGGGGTTGGACTACTATATAGATTTGTACACTATCTAAACATAAATAAATTTTCTGTTCTATTAACCTACATAGTTCTTAACTATGAAACTATTCTGACATTAGTATCATTGTCCATAAATTTTTTGAAACTAAGTTTTATTTATTTGTTTGTTTGTTTGTTTGTTTGTTTGTTTTCATTCCTCTCCCCCCCCACACACACTTCCACCCCTGACCTATGAATGTTGCCGTGTTGCCATCTCCCCTTAAGAACCGGATCTCTGAAGGCGAGGCATCTCCTTCCATGCACTCGAGTGCACACCCAGGGCCTGGCATGCCCGGGGCCTGGCGTGCCTGGGGGCTTGGCGTGCCTGGGGGCTTGGCGTGCCCAGGGCCTGGGCCGTGGCTCTGCTGACGCTCCACTGGGGTTCGAATCCAGAACTTTCTGCGTGCAAAGCAGAAGTGCTAACCACTACTCCATGGAACCACCATTGTCTGCAAATTTTTCACTGTGGTTAACCTATATTCTTTTTTTTTTTTTTCGTTTTTCTTTTCCTCTAGTGGATGAGTCTATATTTTTGTTGTTTTTACTTATGAAGGAAGATTCTTATGAAGTTAGAGAATTCCAAAAAGGTTTAGGGATTCTCCTACTATTTTCTTTTGTGACTTACAGGAAAGCAGAAATCTGTCCCTCCAGGAGTATCTATAATTATTCAATATATAGGATTTTCTTGTCATTTGGGAAACTAAAAAGTAATGCAACACTTATACTTTGGATTCACAAGGGCTTAAGACTTCACTATAAAAATTGCAATATTGCTAAACCAAGAAAACATTTGAGACATCTGTTTTTATGTAAAGACAACAAAGTTTTATAATATAGGAAGCATCCAACTATGAAGAATAAATGATCTGCTACCAAAAAACTACACTACTTAGGCAACTTTTCAGACTAGTAAGATATTGTAGACAGTAAATTCTAGCTTTTACAGAGCATGCAAAACCTCTGACAATGTAATTGCATGTTAATTCTCTGGATTCGCTGGTTTGTGCCCCAGAATCTCAAGAGGTATTTGAACAATTTAAGTTGGCTATAATATTTCCCCCAGCTTTGGGGATTCCAGATTTTGCAAAATCTTTCCATTTGTTTTGTCCTGAAAATAAAGATTCTGCTAGTAGAATTTTAACTCTTAAGTTGAGATCAGACTACAGACCAATCTGGATGCCATGGTACAGGAAATGCCTAAACGTCTCTGAGCTGTGGTGGTGGTCACCACAATTATTGAAAAGGCTCAAGTCCTTACATCAAGTCACTTAATTAATTTGAGTATGCCATATGTGGTGATAGTTATCTTAGAAGTGTATAAAACCTAGCATTTGTTGGTGTACTATCTGAATGGCTATGAACAAATATATTATAATCCAATCCTAATATCGTGCTTGGAAGATGCAATTTCTTAAACCTGCTACTTTTTTACCAGATTTTAATCAAATAGATGATCATAACTATACAACAATAATAGAAGAAAACACTAAACCCCAGTCTTATCTATTTGATAATCCTTTTCCAAAACACAGATCTCATAATGTTTCCTGATGGGTCATGTACTTTGGAAAAAAGTGACCAACTTGAGGTTTCTATAGTGTGACTTACCATGCAATCTTGAAAGCTTATGTTTTGTCTAGAATAGAGTTAGCACAAGCAGATAAGTTAACAGCAATATTTATACTAGACAAAAGAGACTTTTAAACAAAGGTTATAATGAGATAAAAAAGGACATTTCACAATGATAAAGGGATCAGCACAAGATATAAAACCCTTGTAAACATTTATGCACCCAACATAGGAGCACCTAAATAAATAAAGCAAATATTGACTGACAAAATAGGGAGAAATCGCAGTACTATAGTAAGGTACTTAACACCGCATTGAGACCAAAAGACAAATATTCCAAACAGATTATAAACAAGAAAACAAGAGTCTTAAATGACACATTAGACCAGATAGATTTACTTGATATTTTTAGAGTATTTCACCCCAAAGGAGCAGAATTTACACGTTTTTCAAATGCACATAAAACAATTTCCAAGGCAGATCACATGATAGGCCACAAAACAAATCTCAATAAATTTAAGAAGATTGAAGTCATATCAACTGTCTTCTCTGATAACAATGGTATGAAACTAGAAATCAATTACAAGAAAAAAAAAACATGAAAAATACACAAACACATGGAAGCTAATTAACATGCTACCAAACAATGAATGGGTTAACAATGAGATCAAGGGAGAAATAAAAAGATACCTTGAAACAAATGAAAATGAAAACATGACTCAAAATCGATGGAACACAGCAAAAGCAGTCCTAGAGGGAAATTCACAGCAATACAAGCCTAACTCAAACAACAAGAAAAATTTGAAATAAACAATCTAACCTTACACTTAAAGAAACTGGGGAAATAATAGCAAACAAAGCTCAATGTGAGCAGAAGAAATGAAATAATAAAAATCAGACTGGAAATAAAAAACAAATACAGTAAAAAAAAAAAACAATATAAAAGATTAATGAAACCAAGAGTGAGTTTTTTGAAATGATAACCAAAATTGATAAACCTTTACCAGACTCATCAAGGAAAAAGAGAGGATCCAAATAAGTAAAATCAGATATGAAAGAGGCTAAATGAAAATTAACACCACAGAAATACAAAGGATTATAAGAAAACATAATGAACAATTATAGGCCAAAAACTGGACAATCTGAAAGAAATTGATACATTCTTAGAAACAAACACTCTTCCAAGACTACTAAATCAAGAAGAAACAGAAAACCTGAACAAGCCAATAACTAACAAAATCAAAACAGTCATCAAAAAACTACCAACAAACAAAAGTCCGGGACTGGATGGCTTCACAGGTGAATTTTATGAAACTTTCAAGAATTAATACTTATTCTTCTCAAACTATTCCAAGAAATTCCAAGAATGGAAGGCTCCCAAGCTCATTTTAGGAAGCCAACATTATCCCGATTCTAAAACCAGACAAAAACATTACAAAAAAAAATAATAAAATTATAGGCCAACTTCGCTGATGAAGATAGATGCAAAAATCCTCAAAAAAATATTAGCAAATCAAATTCAGCAATAATTTAGGAAATATACACAATTAACAAGTGGAATTTATTCCTGCAATATAAGATTGATTCAGAACACACAAATTAATTAATGGGATACACCACATAAACAAAATATAGGATAAAATTATACAATCATGTAAATAGATGCAGAGAAGGCATATGACAAAATTCAACATCCATTTATTATAAAATCTCTGCGTAAAGTGGAAATAGAAAGAACATGCCTCAACATAATAAAGGCCGTATATGACAAACTCACAGCTATCATTATACACATGGTGAAAAGCTAAATGCATTTTTGTGAAGATCAGGAATGAGGGAAGCATTCCACTTTTACCACTTTTATTTGATATAGTATGGGAAGTCCTAGTCACAGAAATCACACAAGAAGGAAAAATAAAAGGCATCCAAATTGGAAAGGAAGAAGTAAAACTGTCACTATTTGCAGATGACATGATACTATAAATAGAGAACCCCCAATATTCCACTAAAAAGAACTATTAAAACTGGTAAATGAATTCAGTAAAGTAGCAGGATACAAAATTAATATTCAGAAATCAGTTGCATTTTTATACACCAATAGCCAAATCATCAGAAAGAGAAATTTAGAAAACAAGCCCATTTACAATTACCTCAAAAAAATAATAAAGTACCTAGAAATAAATTTAATCAAAGAAGTAAAAGACATGTACTCAGAAAATTAAAAGACATTGAAGAAATAAACTGAAGAAGATACAAATAACTGGATGCATATATCGTGCTCATGAATAGGAAGAATCAACATCATTAAAATGTCCAAACTACCCAAAACAATTCATAGATTTGAAGTAATCTCTATCATAATACCAAGGGCATTTTTAAGAGAATTAGAACAAATAATCTTAAAATTTACATGGAACCACAAAAGACTGATTTAATCACAACAATCTTGATAAAGAAGAACAAAGTGGAAGATTCACACGACCTGATATCAAATTATACTGCAAGCCCATAGTAATCAAAACAGCATGGTACTGGCATAAAAACAGACACATAAATCAATGGAACAGAATAGACAGCCCAGAAGTAAACTCATGCCTATATGGTCAATTAATCTATAACTAAAAAGGCAAGAATGTACAATGAGACAAAGAAAGTCCATTTAATAAATGGTGTTGGGAAAACTGGACAGATGTATATAAAAAAATAGAACTAGACCACCTTCTTACATCATATACAAGAATAAACTCAAAATGGATTAAAACTTAAATATAAGACACAAAATCATAAAACTCCAAGAAGAAAACAATAGGCAGTAAACTCTCTGATATTGCTACTAGTAATATCTTTTCTGAAATAGCTCCTCGGGCAAGGGAAACAAACACAAAAAATAAATAAACAAATGGGGCTACAACAAACTGAAAAGTTTTTGCACAGCAAAGGAAATCATCAATAAAATTAATAGACAACTTAGTGAATGGAAGAAGATATTCGCCAACAATACATCCAACAAGGGGTTAATATCCAAAATTTATAATGAACTCATACAACTCAACACCAAAAAGAAAAGAAACTATCTAATTAAGACATGGGCAGAGAACTGAATAAACATTTCTCCAAAGAGGATATACAGATGACCGATACACATAGGAAACGATGCTCAACATCACTAATCATCAGAAAAATGAAAAGAAAAACCACAATGAGATATCGCCTCACACCTGCCAGAATGGCTATCATCAATAAATAAAAGAAACAAGTGTTGACAAAAATGTGGAGAAAGGGGAACTCTCATGCACCGTTAGTGGAATTGCAAATTGGTACAGCCACTGTGGAAAATAGTTTGGAGCTTCCTCGAAAAATTAAAAATAAAACTACCTAATGACTCAGCAATTCCATTTCTGGGTATTTCTTAGAAGAGAACAAAAATGCTGATTCAAAAAGATATATTCACCCCTAGGTTCACTGCAGCATTATTTAAAATAGCCAAAATATGGAAGCAACCTAAATGCCCATCAATAGATGGCTGGATAAAGAAGAGTGAGTACAATGGAATATTACCCAGCCATAAAAAGTGAAATATTATCATTTGCAACAACATGGATAGACCTAGAGTGTATTATGCTATGTGAAATAAGTAAGACAGAGCAACACAAAAACCATATGATTTCACTTATATGTGGAATCTTAGAAAAAAAAAACAAACAAAAAGAGACTCAAAGATACAGAGAACAAACTAGTGATTACCAGATGGGAGGGCATTTAGGGGTTAGTTGAAAAGGTGAAGAAATAAAGGAGTGCAAATTGGTAGTTATAAAATACTCACTGGAATGTGAACTACAGCATAGGGAATATAGTCAATAATATTGTAATAACTTTGTACAATTCCAGATGGCACTAGACAAATTGGGGGATCACTTCATAACTTATATAAATGTCTAACCACTATGCTGCACATCCTAAAGTAATACAAACTAATATTGAATGTCAACTCTAATTAAAAAAAATAAAAATTAAAAAAGTATTTCAAAAGAAAAATAAAACCACTATGCTATATTACTTCACATCTATCAGAATGGCTATCATGAACAAATCAACAAACAAGTGTTGCCGGGGAGGCAGAGAAAAGAGAACCCTCATGCACTGTCAGTGGGATTACAAATTGGTGCAGCCACTGTGGAAATTAGCATGGAGATTCTCCAACAATTAGAAATAGAACTACTTTATGACCTAGCCAGTTCCACTTCTGGGTATTTATCTGAAGAAATCCAAAACACTAATTCGAAATGACATATACACCCTTATGTTCACTACAGCGCTATTTACAATAGGCAAGATATGGAATCAACCTAAGTGTTCATCAATAGACAATTATATAAATAAAAGGTGGTACATATATACAATGGAATATTACTAGGCCATAAAAATAATTAAATCTTACCATTGTGACATGGATGGACCCAGAAGGTATTATGCTAAGTGAAATAAGTCAGACAGAAAAAGACAAATACCATATGATCTCACTTATATGTAGAATCTGAAGAACAAAATTAATGAACAAACGAAACAGAAACTCAAAGATACAGAGATTATGCTTCCTGGCAAATGTCATTAGTTTGGCTCAAACAAACTCATTAAAAATCTCTACAGGATTGGATGTTTCTTACATCGATTGTGTCTGAAATTACTTTCTCTGCTTGATTTAACTGAATCCTCTCATAATCATATTTCATATTAAAAATGGCTTCTCTCTTCCATAGAAACGCTGAGATATAAAGTCAGAAGTACCTGGAGGGACCTACAGGAAGAAGTCTGCCACCCCTATCAAACTGGACAATTTAGTGTACATAAAAGTATTTTAGAGAAAAGATAGGCTGTTATCATGTAGAAAGACCACTTCAAGTGCTCCTGAACACATCAAAGTGAAAGAAAATCCAAATGGATTCATGCTTCCTATGTGAAGCTCAAGAGGGCTGAACTGTGGTTCCCAAAGTACTTGAAACTTAAATTTTCTGTAATAACTGATATATTGGTACTGAACTCAACTGAAAGCAGGTATTCTAAAAAACTTATTATTCTCAGACTGCCTTGTTGCCTTATTCATCGTAGTGAAACCGAAGGGCAACCAAGTCCAGGACTCATGCTGCTTATGCCACAGGAGTTCGGATATTTAGAGTAAGTCTTTATTGTCAAAGCACCAGTGGTCTGAGAAGGCAGCAGGTTAACACCTTCGAAAACTGCCTTATTTTTGCAGTCTACCTTAGGGTATTTAAGAGAAATCTGAGCATTATTCAAGGGGCTAAATGGCGGTTCTGAAGGTCTGTCATGCTTCACAGAGCCATTCCTCTGGCAACGTGGTTCTCCAGTGGTGCTAACAACCCAGAAACAAAGATGGGAGTAGTCTGGAAAGAATACTAGACCAGAAGGATTGTGATCAGTAAGCATAAAGGTATTAATCATTAGTTCCAGGGCAACTTTCTACAGCAGGGGACATTCCAAGTGCTAGGTTAAGCCACTGGGGACAATCTATCGTTAAGCTATGAGGCAGGGAAAAGTGAAGCCAGGGACACTGTGAGGCTTTTACTACAGGGGAGGGGTCCCAACTGAGCTCTTCTTCAGTAGTAGTTATTTCAGTTACTATAAGAATCACATTTTCGTAGAAAAAGAACATGTTATTTGTTATACCACTCTTTCTTTCTGTATTTCCAACAATATTTCTATTGTCACACATTTCTGATTAGCTCTAAATTGTACGCCCAGTAGGGACACAGCCTGGCCTTATAAATTCAACAATCTAATTATCAGCAAAATAAAATCATATTCATTACTGATTTTTATAACAAAGTAACTAATATGCATCTTGATACTTGAGCTCCAAATTTGAAACAAACAAAAAAAATGTTAACAAGTTTGATTGGAAGGGTAGTGTAGAAAATCATCTGATTAATAGAAAAACAAAAAGCTGGCATTTATGAATAGAAACTATAGAAGACAGGTTTAATGTCACAGTTAAACACTGAGATACAAGTTTTTTCCAGTTCTAGTATGAATAGAATAACATGTCTGTTATATTATAATAATTATCCATGGATAACTTACTAAGGTGAAAACTGACCCATAGTTTGGGTTTGTCCTCAAGATTTAAAACAATTAGAGCCATTTACACTAAACACTGAAATCTGAGGGGGAGAATATGCCTCCTTGGCATAAAGATTATCTTAAGCTCCTTATTGTTAAGAAACAGCAGATATAGGAAAAGCTCTGAAAACAGAGAAGTTACTCTTTGTAAGAGACATTTACATTTGTAAGGGAAATCTCCATTTGTAAGAGTGTCTCCCTCTCTGTACCAGCAAGAGGATAATTAAATCACTAGAAACTCCTATCAATGGAGCAGGCAGAGACTTAAATATGCATAATAACCTTACCCCTTTACCATGCTTTACCTGATAACCATAACTGGCTCTCCAACCCCATCCTCAACATCTTTTGTCTTTAGCGGGAGATGTTATATAAGGTGGCAGTTTGGGCCCTTTCAGGGAGTTACTCAGTTTTCTTTGGTCTCTCCAATGTATATAGGAGGAATACATGTTATTAAACTTCTGTTTTTCTCCTGTTAATCTATCTTTTATTATGGGGGTGGGGGTGGGGGAGTTCTTAGCCAAGAACCTAGAAGGGTAAAGGGAAAATTATTTTTCCTCTCCTACAAAATTCAATCTGTACCCATAGGACTTTGATACTAGATAATGGCCATGGGTGTCTTTGTATTTTACATCTGGAAGAAATTATTTGGAAAGAAGGAATAATACTGAAGGGCCTAGTTTATCCTGTAATTGTAATGTTACTTCTATGACTTATGAAACTCCAGAAATTTACTGGGCTTTAAGGAAACCTCAGTTAAAAATTTAGATTATCAGTCTCTATAGTTAAACTACTCATTAGGCTTGTACTGAATGGCACAGCATAAAAAAACTACAAAATACGTCTCAAGTAGTTATTTCAATGTACAAAGTCATCACAATAGTTTCTAAATTAATATATGACAAAAGAGAATTGTTGTGCATTGTTAATCAAGAATCTGCTTTCACCATTCACTATCAGTATGATATACTTAAAAACTGTTCCCCAAGGCAAATATTATAATCTTTAACTAATTCTATTGTAATTCTGATAATTGATTTTTTTTGTATTTTACTGTGGACTCTCTGGTTATTTAGACTACTGCTGGAGAAAGGTAGAAATGGCAATGTAGATAATTAGAAAACGAGTTTTATTAGAAAATAGTAATAGAAAAGGGAAATTGTAAGGGTAAATACAAATCTAAAAAATGTAATTTAAAATTATTTCTAGTGAAAAGAAGAACTTCTCTCCCCTTCCCTTTTCTTTTAGCATTTCCCTTAGAAAATTCGAGATTATAAATGCTACCTCTGTCTCTTTGAGATGTATGTAAATCTTTTTAAATGGCAAGTAAGTTCTTGCCAGTTTAGCATCTCAAGAATACCTTTTTTTAACATTTATAATTTTTTTAATTTAAAAAGTTAGACATTTATACAATCTATAAAGTGATTCCCTCAATTACTCTATCACCCATCTGATATTACACGCCAACATTACAATAATATTGACTATATACCTTATGCTATACTCTAAATCCCTGTGACAGCTTTGTAACTACTAATTTGTATTTCTTCATCCCTTCACCTTTTTCATCCAGGCCCCCAACCTTCAGCCCCCCTCCCTGGTCAATCACCAGTTTGTTCTCTGTACCTATGAGTCTGTTTTCATTGAATTTGCTTGTTTCTTTTGTTCCTTAGGTTCTGCATATAAGTGAAATAATCATATGGTATTTGCCTTTCTCTATTTAACTTATTTCACTCAGCATAATATCCACTAGGTCCATCCATGTCATTGCAAAAGGTAAGATTTCATTTTTTTAATAGCCGAGTAATATTCCATTGTATATATGTACCAATTATCTATCTTTATCCAATTATCTATCGATGGACACTTAGACTGCTTTCATATCTTGCCTATTGTGAATAGCACTGCCATGAATATAGGGTTGCGTAAATCTTTATGAACTAGTGTTTTGGTTTTCTTTGGATAAACGCTCAGAAATGCAGTGGCTAGGTGATAAAGTAGTTCTATTTTCAAATTTTTGAAGAACTTCCAAACTGTTTTCCAGAGCGGCTGTACCAATTTGCAATCCCATCAACAGCGTGCAAGGTTCCCTTTTCTCCGCATCCTCGCCAACATTTGTTGTTTGTTGATTTATTGATGATAGACAATCTGACAGGTGTGAGGCAATATCTCATTGTGGTTTTAATTCACACTTCTTTGAGTATCTTTTCATATGTCTATAAGCCATCTGTATGTCTTCTTTGGGGGAATACCTATTCAGGTCTTCTGCCCATTTTTTAATTGGATTGTTTATTTTTTTGATGTTGAGTTGTATGAGTTCATTATAAATTTTGGATTTTAGATCCCCGTCGGATATATCATAGGCAAATATCTTCTCCCATTGAGTAGGTTCTCTTTTCATTTTGTTGATAATTTCCATTGTTGTGCAAAACCATCTTACTTTGATATAGTCTCATTTGTTTATATTTTCTTTTCCCTTGTATGAAGAGCTATATCGGAAAAAAAATTACTAATAACAATATCAGAGAGTTTACTGCCTATGTTTTCTTCTAGAAGTTTTATGGTTATGGGTCTTACATTTAAGCTTTTAATCCATTTTGAGTTTATTCTTGTGTATGGTTTAAGAATGTGGTCTAGTTCCATTTTTTGCATGTATCTGTCCATTTTTCCAATCACCATTTGTTGAAGACTCTGCCTTTTCCTCATTGTATATTCTTGCCTCTTTTGTCATAAATTAAATGGCAATATAGGTGTGTATTTACTTCCAGGCTCTCCATTGATATATGTATCTGTTTTTATGCCAGTACTGTGTTGTTCTGATTTTGTAGTATAGTTTGATATCAAGTAATGTGATACTTCCAATTTTATTTTTCTTTCTCAAGATTGTCGTGGCCATTCGGCATCGTTTATGATTCCATATAAAATTTAGAGTTATTTATTCTAATTCTATGAAAGATGTGTTTGGTATTTTGATAGGGATTGCATGGAATCTATAGATTGCTTTTGTAGTATGGCCATTTTAATTATGTTGATTCTTTCTACCCATGAGCAGGATACATGCTTCCAGTTATTTGTATCTTCTTCAGTTTCTTTCTTTAGTAACATAATTTTCCAAGAACAGGTCTTTTTTCTTCTTGGTTTATTTGATTTCCAGCTATTTTGTTTTTGATGTAATTGTAAATAGGATTATATTCTTAATTTCTCTTTCTGATAGTTCATAATTGGTGTATGAAAATGCAACCAACTTCTGAATATTAATTTTGTATTTTGCTACTTTACCGAATTCATCGATCAGTTCTAACAGGTTTTTGGTGGAATTTTTATATAGTGTAATGTCATCTGCAAATAATGACAGTTTTACTTCTTCCTTTCCAATTTGGATGCCTTTTATTTCTCTTTCTTGTCTGATAGCTGTAGCTAGAACTTCCAATACATTGTTGAATAGTAGTGGGGAAAGTGGGCATTCTTGTCTGATATTAAGAATGATAATATAATATCATTCTTCCTGATATTAAGGAAAATGCAGTTAGCCTTTCCCCATTGAGTATGATGTTAGCAGTAGGTTTATTATGTTGAGGTAAGTTCACTCTATTCCCATTTTGCTGAGAGTTTTTATCATAAATGGATGCTGGATATTGTCAAATGCTTTTTCTCCATCTATTGATATGATCATATGAGTTTTATCTTTCAACTTGTTAATGTGGTATATCGCATTAATTGAGTTATGGATTAAACCAACCTTACATCCCAGGAATAAATCCAAGTCAATCATGGTGTATGATATTTTTAATGTATTGCTAAAATGAGTTTGCTAATATTTTCTTAAAGATTTTTGCACCAGTGTTCATCAGGGATATTGGTCTTTCTTTCTTCCTTTTCTTTTCTTTTTCTTTTTTTTTTTTTTTTTTTGTACTCTCTTTGTCTGGTTTTGGAATCAGGGTAATAGGTAGCTTCGTAAAAAGAGTTAGGAAGCCTTTTCTCTTCTTGAATTTTTTTGGGATAGTTTGAGAGCAATAGTTATTAATTCTTTGAACATTTCGTAAAATTCACCTTTGAAGCCATTTCATCCAAGACTTTTGTTTTTTGGAATTTTTTTTTTTTCGATTACTGATTTGATCTTGTTAGTGATAATCAGTTTGTTCATATTTTCTCTTTCTTCCTGACTAAATCTTGAGTGACTGTATGTTTCTAGGATTTTATCCATTTCTCCCAGATTGTCCAATTTGTTGGCATATAATTGCTCATAGTACTTTTTGCAATCCTTTGTATTTATTTGGAGTCTGTAGTTACTTCTCCTCTTTTATTCCTTATTTTGTTTATTTGGGTCCTCTCTCTTTTTTCTTGATGATTCTAATTATAAGTTTATAAATTTTGTTTATCCTTTCAAAGAACCAACTCTTGGGTTCATTGATCTCTTGTATCATTTTTCTAGACTCTATTTAATTTATTTCCACTCTGATCTTTATTATTTACTTCCTTCTACTCACTTTGGGTTTTGTTTGCTATTTTATCTAGTTATTTTAAGTTTAAGGTAAGATTGTTTGAGACTTTTCTTGTTTCTTGAGGTAGACCTGTATTATTATGAATTTCCCTCAAGACTGCTATCTATACATCCCATAGATTTTGAGTCATTGAGTTTTCATTTTCATTTGTCTTTATATATCTTTCGATTCCTTGATCTCATTGTTAACACATTCATTGTTTAGTTGCATGTTAGTTAGCCTTCATGTATATTTTCCAATTTTTTTATGGTTGGTTTCTAGTTTCATACCATTATGGTTGTAAAAGACACCTGGTATGATTTCAATCTTCTTAAATTTATTGAGACTTGTTTTGTGGCCTAACACGTGGCTCATCCTGGAAAATGTTTTAAGTGCACTTGAGAAGAATGTATATTTTGCTGCTTTGGGGTGAAACACTCTGAGAATATCAACTAAAATCCATCTAATCTAGTGTATATTTAAGGCCTATTGTTTCCTTGTTGTTTTTTTGTCTGTAAGATCTGTCCATTGGTATCAGTGAGCTGTTAAAGTCCCCTACTACGAGTGTATTACTATCAGTCTCTCCCTTTATGTTTGTCAATAATTGCTTTATGTATGTAAGTGCTCCTATATTGGGTGCATATATGTTTACTAAGGTTTTGTCCTCTTGTTGCAGCAATCTCTTTATCATTATGTAATGCTCTTTTTGTCTCTTATGATAGTCTTTGTTTTAAAGTATTTTGTCTGATATTAGTATTGCTACCTCAGCTTTTTTTTTTCACTTCCACCTGCATAGAATATCTTTTTTCATCCCTTTACGTTTACTCTGTGTGTGTCATTTGTTTTGAGGTTACTCTCTTGTAGATACCATATGTATGGGTATTGGTTTTTTATCCATTCAGCTACCCTATGTCTTCTTATTGAAACATTTAATCCATTTACATTTAAAGTGATCATTGATAGATACATAGTTAATGCCATTTTATTATCCATATTTATGGGTTTCCCCTCTTCTTTTTACAAAAGTCTCCTAAAAGTTTTTGTAGTTCTGGCTTGTTACTGATGACTTCCTTTAGCTTTTTCCTGTCTAGGAAGCTCTGTATCTCACTTTCAAGTTTAAGAGATAGCCTTGCTGTGAAGAGTACTCCTGATTGTAGGTTCTTGTTTGTCATCACTTTGAATATTTCATGCCGATCACTCTGGCCTGTAAGGTTTCTATTGAAAACTCAGCTAACATTCTTATGGGAGTACCCTTGTAATGAACTTGCTGCCTTTCCCTCCTGCTCTTAGGATTCTTTGTCTTTAATATTTGGCATTTTAATTATGGCGCATCTTGGATAATCTGGACCAATCTTTGGAAACATGGTGGAGTGAGAGACATCCCCAGATCAATCTCCTTGAAACAACAGTAAGCTAAATATCTAAAGCTCAACAACAAAAAAAAAACACCCAAATTGCACACTAGCACGTCTGAGCATGGGATCTGCTCATAAGAGCTACCACAGGTCAGAACCCTGGGTGTTTGGCAGTGGAATGGGAGTAATAAAGAAGCTGCCTCTCTGCACCCGTGGAGCTCCATGCAGGAGGAGGGGGAGGGGAGAAGGAATCGTGAGTTCCTGCAGCAAGTTCCCTGAATATTCCTGCCTGGGATAGCTGTGGTTAAAGGGCCCAATAATCAGGGCAGAAAGCAAAGAAGTAGGACAGATCACAAAGGAAAAACAGTTGATTTTTGCCGGCCACAATTGCAAAACCCAGGCTGAGCCACAGCTCCCAAACCCCAACCCACAGGGCCCCACCCCCATACCTTCTGAGACCAATCACCACGGAGCATAAGGGGAATTTGAGCAAACTGCCAAGACTGTCACTGACACTGACAAGGACTGACACTGAGAGTAGCAAGCATGATTAAATATCTATAAGAAAATTTTAAAAGCTTTATTAAGACTTTATATAAAGCAGGGATCCAAGAGGCTTAGACGTCACCTACTGGAAACCAAAAGAAAAGCACCTTCTTTGCAATAGGCTAAAGAGAGATCTTTATATAATAAATCTTTCTAGAAAAACAAAAGAATATACTTCCATTAAATCCCAGGAGGAGAAAGAGTCCATCAAACACTATGAACAACCAAGGTGACAAGGCATCTCAGAAAGAAAGAGAAAAATCTACAGAAAATAAGCTTACAGACAGAAATATGTGACTTAAATGACAGAGAATTCAGGATGGTACTTCTGAAAAACCTCAGTGAGATCAAAACAACTCAAATCAACAATTTCAAGAATTGAAAAATTAACTAGATGAACAGAGCAAGGAGGTTGAAACCCTTAAAAAGAACAAAATAGAACTTCTGGAGATGAAGAACACACTGCAAGAGTTGAAAAATGAAATAGGAAGCTTGGGAAACAGAGTCGACCAAATGGAGGAAAGGATCAGTGATATCAAAGACAAAAATCTAGAAAGAAATCAGATGGAAGAAGAAAGAAACTGAAGAATGAAAAATAACGAAAGAGAAATACAAGAACTAGCTAATCCCATCAGGAGAGGAAATATAAGAATAATGGGTATTATTGAAGGTGAGGAAAAGGAACAGGGATTAGAAAAATTTTCAGACAAATAGTTGATGAGGATTTCCCAAATCTAAGGAATGAACTGGAGCTTTGAATTCAAGAAGTCAACAAAACACCCAATTATCTCAACCCAAAAAGGTCTTCACCAAGACACAATATATTAAAATTATCAAAAATCAACACAAAGACAAAATTTTCAGGGCAGCGGGGAGGGGGGAGGGGAATGGTAACGTATAAAGGTAATCCCATTAGATTATCCTCAAACTCCTCAGTGCAAAACTTACAAACAAGAAAGAAATAGAATCAAATATTTAAACTATTAAGTGAAAGGAACTACCAGCCTAGAATAATGTTTCCAGCTAAGCTCTCCTTTATATATTAAGAGGAAATTGAGACTTTTCCAGAGATACAAAAATTGAGGGAATTCTCCACTATGAGGTTGCACTACAGGAAATACTGAAAGAAGTCAGTTCACCTAAATCAAAATGACAAAAAAAAAAGTACATAATTAGGAGTAAAGTGAATATCAGGCTAACAGAAGCAGAGGAGTGCAACCCTTACTAACAACAGGGAATTATAACCTTAAATAATAAGAAGTGAATTGTTATAACAAATAGTAATGAATGTTCAGCATACATAAGGACAAATTGAGATAACAAT
>NW_011889116.1:4175330-4206751 GCF_000151845.1 Pteropus vampyrus
ATATATAACTATCCTTTACATATTCATAATAGTAACCACATGCCAAAGATTCCGAACCATCCATTGTATATAACATAAAACAAGAAGGACCAGAGGGAGAAAAACACAAAAACCAACCAACATAAAGAAAACAGAAGCACAAGGACAAGGAAACAATGGAAAACCCGAGCTACCAGAAAGCAAAAGGTAAAATGGCTATAAGAAGACCTCATATTTCAAAAATCACCCGAAATGTAAATAAATTGATCTCACCAATAAAAAGGCATAGAGTTGAAGAATAGATCAAAAAACAAAACCCAACCACATGCTGCCTTCAGGAGACACATCTCAGCTCCAAAGACAAATATAGACTCAAAGCAAAAGGGTGGAAAAAGATATTTCAAGCAAATGGCATTCGGAGAAAAGCAGGCGTAGCAATACTAATATCAGACAAAATGGACTTAAAAATAAAAAAGGCAAAGAAAGATACTGAGGGACACTTCATAATATACAGGAAATTATGCACCAAAAAGACATAATGCTTATTAATATCTATGCTCCCAATCAGGGAGCCCCAAAATATGTAAAGCAATTACTAACAGAACTAAAGAGAAAAACAGACCAAAACACCATCGTCATAGGGGACCTAAATACCCCACTGTCGGATATGGACAGATCATCCAAATAGAAAATCAATAAGGAAATAACATCCATAAATGACACATTAGACCAACTGGACATAATTGACATTTACAGAGCCTTCCGTCCCAAAACAGCTGCTTATACATTCTTCTCTAGTACACATGGAACATTCTCAAGAATTGACTACATACTGGGACACAGAGATAGCCTCAACAAATATGAGAGGGTTGAAATCATACCAACCATATTCTCTGATCATAATGTTTTGAAACTAGAGATCAACAGCAGTAAGAAATCAGGAAGAACCACAAATACATGGAGATTAAACAACATGACACTGAAGAATAACTGGGTCAGAGAAGAAATAAAAGAGAGTACAAGAGATACATAGAAACAAATGAAAAGGATAGTACAACATATCAAAACCTTTGGGGCACAGCAAAAGCAGTCAAAAGAGGAAAGTTCATATCATTACAGGCCTATCTCCAAAAACAAGAATGAGCCCGAATGTACAACTTAACGCTTCACCTTACAAAACTAGAAAAAGAAGAACAAATGAAGCCTAAAGTCAGCAGAAAGAAAGAAAGAATCAAAATTAGAGCAGAAATAAATGAAATTGAAAACAAGAAAAAACAATAGAAAAAATAAATATAACAAAGAGCTGGTTCTTTGTAAGGTTAATAAAATTGACAAACCCGTGGATAGACTCACTAAAGAAGAAAGAGAAAGGACACAAATAAAGAAAATCAGGGATGAAAGAGGGGAAATTATGACTGATATCGCAGAAATACAAAGGATCATATAAGAATACTATGAAAAAGTAGATAACACCAAATTTAATAACCTACAAGAAATAGACCAGTAATTAGAAAAATACAACCTTCCTAGACTGAATCAAAAGAAGTGGAAAATCTAAATAGACCTATCAGCAGTATAGAAATTGAAACAATCATCAAAAACTTACCAAAAAGTAAAAGTCCAAGGCCAGATGGCTTCACCAGTGAATTCTACCAAACATTCAAAGAAGATTTAATACCTATTCTCCTCAAACTCTTTCAAAAAATTGAAGAGGAGGGGATACTTCCCAACTCATTTCATGAGTCCGATATTATTCTGATACCAAAACCTAGTAATACAACACAAAAAAAGAAAACTACAGACCAATA
The DNA here is from genome assembly GCF_000151845.1 of Pteropus vampyrus. Taxonomy (NCBI): domain Eukaryota; kingdom Metazoa; phylum Chordata; class Mammalia; order Chiroptera; family Pteropodidae; genus Pteropus; species Pteropus vampyrus. The sequence continues at coordinate 4,177,118 of NW_011889116.1, forward strand.
TCTCTCATAAACACAAATGCAAAAATCCTAAATAAGATAGTAATGAACCAGATATAGCAACATATTAAAAAGATCATATACCACGATCAAGTGGGCTTCATCCCAGGGGCACAAGATGGTTCAACATATGCAAATGAATTAATGTGATACAACATATAAACAAATTAAAAAATAAGAATCATATGATCCTATCAATAGATGCAGAAAAAGCCTTCGATAAGACACAGCTTCCATTTATGATCAAAACACTTAACAAAATCAGTAATGAAGGAAAGTACCTTAAAATAATAAAGGCCACATATGACAAAACCCTCAGCCAGCTTTATCCTTAATGGTGAAAAACTAAAAATCTTCCCTCTAAGATCAGGAACAAGACAAGTCTGTCCACTATCATCACTGTTATTCAGTATAACATTGGAGGTCTTAGCAAGTGCAATCAGACAAGAGAGAGATATAAAAGGCATCCAAATAGGAAACAAAGAATCAAACTGTCACTATTTGCAGATGACAAGATTCTCTATACAGAAAACCCTAAAGACTCCACAAGAACACTACTAGAAACAGTAAGCAAATACAATAAAGTCTCTGGATACAAAATCAACGTTCAAAAATCCATAGCGTCCGTATACTCTAATAATGAAGCATCAGAAAAAGAAGTAGAAAAAATAATTCCTTCTGCAATTGCAACAAAAAGAATAAAATACCTAGGAATAAATTTAACGAAACATGCGAAGGATCTATATAATCAAAACTATAAGACCCTATTAAAAAAATTGAAGAAGACACAAAGAAATGGAAAGATACTTCGTGTTCTTGGATTGGAAGAATCAAAATAGTTAAAATGACCATATTACTTAAAGAATTATATAAATTTAATGCAATCCTCACTAAAATCCCATAGGCATTTTTTAAAGAAATAGAACAACAAAAAAAAAATCATCAGGTTTGTATGGAAGCACAAAAGACCCCGAAATGCCAAAGCCATCCTGAGAAAAAAGAACGAGGCTGGAGGCATCACTCTGCTGACTTCAAATTATACTACAAAGTGACAGTAATCAAAACGGCATGGTATTAGCAGCAAAACAGACACACCTACCAGTGGAACAGAATCAAGAGTCCAGAAGTAAACCCATATTTATATGGACAAATAATTTCGACAAGAAAGCCAAAAACATACAGTGGAGAAAGGAAAGCTTCTTCAATAAACAGTGCTGGGAAAACTGGAAAGCCACCTGCAAAAGAATGAAACTAGACTGTTGTCTATCACCACACACCAAAATTAACTCAAAATGGATTAAGGACCTGAATATAAGACCTGAAACAATAAAATGCATAGAAGAAAACATAGTAACTAAACTGAAGGACCTGGGACTTAAAGAGGATTTTATGAATTTGACCTCAAAAGCAAGGAAAATAAAAGGTAAAATAAATGAATGGACTACATCAAACTAAAAAGCTTCTGTTCAGCAAAAGAAATCGTCAACAAGGTAAAGAGAGAACTATCTGAATGGGAAAATGTATTTGCAAGCAACACCTCCAATAGGGGCCTAATATCCAAAATATACAAAGAACATATAAAACTCAATAACAACAAAAAACAAATGATCCAATCAAAAAATGAGCAGAGGATCTAAACAGACATTTCTCTCTAGAGGACATACAAATAGCCAACAAATATATGGAAAGATGCTCAACATCACTAGCTATTAGGGAAATGCAATTCAAAACCACAATGTGATACCATCTCACACACATTAGAATAGCTATAATCAACAAGACAAGTAATAACAAATGTTGTAGAGGATGCAGAGAAAAAGGAGCCCTCATACATTGCTGGTGGGACTGAAAATTGGTACAGCCACTATGGAAAACAGTGTGGAGGTTCCTCAAAAAACTAAGAATTGATCTACCATGTGATCCAGCAATCCCTCTACTGGGTATTTACCTCAAAGACTTGAAAACTCATATCCTTAAAGATATTTGCATACCAATGTTCATAGCAGCATTATTCCAGGACATGGAAGCAACTGAAGTGTCCTATACTAGATTATTGGCTAAAGAACTGGTGGTACATATATACAATAGAATATTACTCAGCCATAAGAAGAGATGAGATACTGCCATTTGTGATAACATGGATGGACCTTGAGATAATCATGCTAAGCGAAATAAGCCAGACATAAAAAATTTGAAAATCACATGATATCACTTATATGTGGGATATAAACCTAAAAGCAACAAATGAGCAGGACAAACAAATGGAGATCTTAGACATGTACTATAGGCTAGTGGTTACCAGAGGACTACAGACTAGCGGTTAGTAGTGGGGTGGGGGAGGACGGGAGAGGTAGATGGGGTAAAGCGGGTCAAATATAGGGTTTAGGGGGAGTATAAAGTGGGTAAAGGGGATCAAATATATGGTGACTGAAGGAAACTGAACTTTGGGTAGTAAACACACAATAGAATATACAGATGTCAAATAATAATGTACACTTGAAAATTATATCATTGTATTAACCAATGTTACCCCAACCAACTTAATTAATTTTTTTTTTTCAAAATCACAGTGCATCTTGGTGTTGGTTTATTTGAGTTTTTTTTTTTTTTTGAGACTGTACTTTCTCGACTTGTATGTCTAATTCCTTTGCCAACTTAGTGAAGTTTTCTGTCATTTATTTAAATACTTTCTCAATCCCTTGCTCTCTCTCTCCCTTGGTACCCCTATGATGTGGATATTGGTACACTTGATGTTTTCCCAGAGGTCTCTTAAACTCTCCTCATTTTTTTATTCCTTTTTCTTGTTCCTATTTTAATTGTGTGTTTTCTGCTACCTTGTCTTCCAACTCACTGATTTAATCTTCTGCTTCAGCAGATCTACTGTTGATTCCTTCTAGTGTATTCTTCATTTCAGTTATTGTATTCTACATTTTGACTGGTTCTTTTTTATGGTTTCTATGCCCTTTTTTATGTAATCATACCTATCTGTTGAACTTCTCATTGAGATTATCTATTCTCCCTATATGTTCATGAGCATCCTTATAACCAATGTTTTGAATTCTGTCTCTGGTAGGTTGCCTGCCTCCATTTTGTTTAGTTCTTTTTTTTTTCTGAAGTTTTCTCTTGTTGTTTCTTATATCTCCCAGCCTTGGACAGGTGGCCTTATGTAGTAGATGTCCTGTGTGGCCCAGTAGCACAATCTCCTTGTTCACCTGTACTGGAGGCTCTCTGGGCATGTTTCATTTGTTGTTGTGTGTATTCTCCTGTTGTAGCTAAGCCTTGATTGCTATTAGCATGTCAGTGGATGGGATTGACTCTTGGGCTGCCTGGTTGTGAAAACTAGCCATGCTCACAGAGTATGAGCTGTTGAGTGGGGACTGACCCCACAGAGTGGGATTTGCTCCAGGAGTCTTTTGTACTTATTTAGACCACCCTTTGGATGTGCCGTTCATATGGCTACTCAGGTGGTACTTTGTTGTTGCCTGATGTCAGTCTTCAGATGTGTTGGCATTGCAGTCCCTTGAGAGGCACTCCTACGTAGGCCAAGTTCAGCTGCTGTCTTTGATTGCTTGTGGCTACCTTATGGGAGCTATAAAGTGATCCACAGATGGTTGCTACCTATGCTGGATCTGAAGGCAGGAAGGAGAGATCATGCTGCGAGTCAAGGTCAGTTACCTCCAGTACCTGGCCTGAGGCAACTTACCAAAAGGACCAGTGCACCTCAGGGCCTGTGACTTCCACAGCTGGAAGCGCTTTTGAGTGGTATGTAAACTAGGTAGGGCAGAGACCCAGGGAGTTACTGGGGTAAGGCAAATGACTTTCACCTGGCCAATGCAGAGTTGGGCTTTATGCCAGGGCTGAATTCACAGTTTCCTATAAAACTCTCAGATCACAGCAAAGCCAGCCACTATCCTTCTCAGGCCCTCAGACTCCCATGACCCATCCAAAAAATATTGCAGCTTGGACTTGCACCAGTGGTTCTCCACCAAAATTCTTCCCCAAAATGTGTGTTTCATGCACGGACCACGTGAGCTGAGGGCTGCTGCCAACCAATAAATATATGGCCCAGGGAAGCCACAGGGTGGCTGCCTGGTAACAGGCTATTGCAGGCAATTTGTGAGCTGTGTTGGATGTTGCTCCAGGGAGATACCAGTGGAGCGGGCCAATCTCATCTCGCCAATGGAGTTTCAGAAGTGGCCTTGTGGGGAGAAGTTTCAACATAGGCAAATTGGCACTCATTTGTAGACTGTCCTGGAGGGGGGCCCCACAAAGGAGCAATGGCAGCTATCCCTCCAACTCTTGCCCCATCGACCTGCAACTCAGTCTTTCTCTGTATGTTTCCTGCACCTCCCGAGCAGCTGACCCTTTGCTTGAGCCCAGAGTACGTGTCCACGAGTGAGTGAGTCTGTGCACAGGCCCTTTAACAGGATGTCTTGGTTTTCAGGTTCCTCCTGTCTCACCTAGACTGCAAGAGTACTCACTGGTTTTTACAGTCAGATTTTGTGAGAACTCATATTCCTGGGACTGGAACCCTGGACTGGAGAGACTCTGAGTGGGGCTGGGGCCACTTGTTCCTTCAGGAGTCCTCTGCAGCAGCACTCTCTTTCCTGTTGCTCAACCTCCACCAGTCAGGTGCAGGACCAGCCCGCTTTGCATATCCGACTCTTCTATCAGAGTCAGTATGTCTTTTTCTTTATATCCTCAGATGTATGTGTTATGATTAGTTGGACTTCAGGTGATTCTCCAAGTTGTTTGTTTTATAATTTAGTTGTAATTTTAACACAGTCTTAGAAAGAGGGAAACCCTGCTTTTACCTAGCCTGCCACCTTGACCAGTGTAATATTATTCTCGGGGGACAAGGAGCCATCTCTTTGAAAAATGAACATCAAGAGGGTGATGTCCTATTTCCCTCTTTGTGGCAACTTAGCTCCAAGAGTAATTTCCTGCTTATCAAAAAGATATAATAAATTTTATTTTTCCTTTGAATAAAGATGTATATAATGAATTATATTGTCTGGCTATATAAAATCAGTGAGATTTCTTTTTTGTCTTTACATTCTCTGTAGGAGATTGCCTTTAATGGGCATCGCAATCTGGTTTAACACTTTTTCAATAATAATACTGTTTCATTATTTTCTACATTTTATGGATAGGGTTTACTGGATTGGCTGAAGATTTTATGTTTAATTATATTTCCCCAACACCAATCAACTTTCTCAGGACAAAAGTCCTTCCCTGGATCTCCATTCTAGTGGCAAAAACCTCACAACACTGATTTCCTTCTGGATTCACCTGGTACAGACTGCTCCATGACTGTTTGAGATTGCTTAGCTCTCATAATCAAACTACTTAGCTAACTAATGAAGGTAAGTGAAGCTCTCAGTACCCTCTTAAAAACATATTGATACCCTCAGAATGCTAAATGCTCATAGCACATAGACTATGCTGTAGGATTCATTCACTCTTGAGTTTCTAACCATTGAATTGTATGGTTAAATGTCAACAATTTTAGTTCCCAAATCAGTTATATATTAGTTGTATTTATAACTGTAATTGTAAATGTAATTAGAATTTACATAAAGCAATGATATATGACTGCACACAAAAAGTTGTTTCTATGAAAAGCTATATCATTTTGGAAAGACCTAGTGACAATTAGTGGTCCCTTTATTTTAAAAAAAAATGCAGCTTGTCACCCAAAAGTGAGGCCCACAAAAATATAAACCCCACTCAAACATAAATAACTTCCAATCACCATTACTTTGTTTTAAAGTCAACTTTATTGAAGTATAACTCTGAGTAAAATGTACCCACTTACGTGTACAGTTAAATGAGTTTTGACAAGTGTGTACACTAGTATATACCACAATCAAGATATAGAGCATTTCCATACAACTAAAAGTTCCCTACAGCCCCTTTGCAGTCAACCCCTACCCCATAACTAGCCTCAGACAACCAGACCTACTTTCTGTTACTATAGATTAATTTTGTTTATTGCAGTATGTCATCTGAATGGAATCATACAGTATGTATTCTTTGGTGTCTGGTTTCTTTTGCTCAATGTAATATTTTGAAATTAACTCATGTTTTTGCATATATCAGTGTGTTACTCTTACTATGGAGTAGTATTTCATGTATTAATATACCACTTTTTATTTTCATTTAAATGTTGATAGACATTTTATTGATTTCCAGTTTGGGACTATAATAAACAAAGGTGCTATGAACATTCATGTGTAAGTTATTTTGTGGGCATATGTTTTATTTTATTTGGAGTATACAAGTATACAGGAGTCCAAAATGTTGGGTAATATAGTAAGAGTATGTTGATCTTTATAGAAAACTGCCCAACTAGTTTCAAAAGTAGTTATACCATTTTCCACAACCACCAGCAATGTATAAGAGTCCCAGTGGTTCCACATCCTCCCCAAAACTTGAGATTGTTGAAGCTGAGCCAGAATCCCTTCTCAGCAAAGCACCGCCCCCTAGTTTCTTGCTTGCAAGAAATCAGACCTGAGTCCCTTTTCTTCATATTTACCTAAGTCAACTTTCTCAGACACAAGTCAGGGTCTTGGGGCACTAGATAAAATAGTAATGTACACTTTGAGTTGTTTTAACAGGAACTAAAATCCTCCACTAGATAGAAAACTACTGACTCTTGCTGACCACATCACGTAAACCCCAGACTAGCTGGTGCTGGAAGATTGATAACAAGAACTCTTAAAATATCTCTTTGTAAGTCCAGCTCTAACCAATCGAAAGATACCCACAAGCTGACCATGCATTGAAGACTGCTGCCCCAAATTTCACCCTTTAAAACCAACTCCCAATAAGCAGATGGGAATTTGGGTTTTTCCAGTGCACACTGCCCATTCTCCACTGTGTAGCAGCACTCTACAATAAATGCTTCATTCTTTCATTGCACCGCAGTATCGGCGTAATTGGCTATCTGTAGCACCGAGTGAACAGACTCTTTGCTTGATTACATTGTCAGTCACTTTAATTTTATCCATTCTAATGGGTGTAGGGTAGTATCTCATCGTTTTTGATTCATATCTTTCTGTTGACTAATGATGTTAAACATTTTTAATATACATATTGGCTATTCATATCTTCTTTTGTAAAGTATCTGTTTAAGTGTTTTCCCATTTATATTGTGTTGCTTCTCTTAATATTGAGATGTAAGAGTCCTTCACATATTGTGGGTAAAAGTCCTTTATCAGATGTATGTATTACAAATATTTTCTCCCTACCTGTTACTTGCCTTCCAATTTTCTTCTTGAGAAATAGAATTATTTTTTTTCTTTTCTGTTTGATGCAAGGCTGCCTAGATTTCTTCTCATAGGTTCTTTTAGAAAGGTTATAGCTTTAGTTTTTATGTTTAATTCTATAACCCATTTAAAGTAGGTTTTGTGTATGATATGAGATAATTACCAACGTTCAATTTTTTCCATATGGATATCCAATTGTTCTGATACCACTTGCTTGCAATGGCTATCCTTTCTCCAGGATAGGCAGTTTTGTCAAAAATTGAACATATATGTGTAGGTCTGTATCTAGACTCTCTATTCTTTCCCATTTCTCTAAGTCAAAATATACTTAAAGATGGAGATATTATCAGTGGCATGCACTTTTGGGAGATGAATACAAAGGGAAAAAAAAACCTGATTTGTAGGGTTTGCAGGGTGCCAAGGTATATATTCTCCAACCATGGTCAATTTCAAGGTACCTTGCACTACAAATTCCAGTTGCCTCAGACTCTCCAAACTACAATCTTTTCAATTCACTGAGGCTTCCATGCTTTACTTGGATACCCTCTCCCTGTGCTGAGGTCTGGAAAGTGCCTCCTGGAAGAAAGCTGAGATGATCATAGAGATCACCTTGTTTGCTTCCTTTCTCTCAGAGATCACAATCATATACTGCCTCTAGTCTAAGTCTATAAACAGTCTTTTCACATATTTTGTCCAATTTCCTGGTTGTTTGTGGCAGGAGGGCAAATCGATATCAGTTATTCCGTCATGGTCAGAAGTGCTTTCCAATTACCTTTAAATGTCTCACTCTTAAATATAAATACATAATTGTGAACCATTATACATTTAAGTACAGCCTTTAACGTGAAGCACAATCAAAACAAACAAAAGAACTTTGCAGAAAACAGGTAATACAGAAAACAGAAGGAAACATTCTTAAAACTGTAATTAATATCTTTAGAGAGTTAAGATATTCCATCCATGAAAGAAGAAAAAAAGATGCTATAACAAAAGAAAAATTCAGAGAACAAGCAGTCTTAGAAATTAAATATATGTGTATATAAATATATGTGTACATGTATATGGAAATACATACATGTATATGTAAATGTGTATATATATGTATGTATATACATATGCATATGCATACTCATATGTATATATGAGGTAAAATAAAAAATATGTTATGGATGAAAGAAAGTTAAAATTTTTTTTCCTAAAAATCAGAACAAAAGGATGAGATAAGCTGTAGGAGAGAAATAATAAAATACAGGATCAGTCCAGGAAATTCTGCTAATAGTGCTTTCAGAGAAGAGTAGAAATAAAGGCAAGAAAATGAAAGAAATTATATATAAGAAAATTTATACATTTAAGGACCATGTCTTCACAGATTTAAAAGGCCTAGCACAATGATTAATACAACATACAACAAGGCATATCATCATTAAATTTTGGAACACTCAGAATGAAGAGAAGATTTTAAAAGCTTTCAGAAAGAACATGAAACATGATAGATTACAAAGGAGAATAACATTGAGCTTCTTGACAACAACACTAACAGGTAAAAAAGGACAAATGCCTTCAAAATTCCAAAAGAATTTTTACCTCAAATGCTATATGTCATAGCAATCAAATATAGACTAAAAGCATTTGAGACATGTAAGATCTCAAAAAATAAAAGATGAGCTCTACCAGAAATAAGGGAATAAACCAAAAAAAAGAGGTGGGGTCCAGAAAACAGAGAACCAGAACAGAAGAGAAATCAAGTTTTTTATGACAGTGAAGGGAAGTTCCAGAATGACAGCCGTACAGCTGAACAAAAGAGCAACCAGTCCATGGCATAAAATGGCATGCTGGGGATGTTTCCAAGAATAAAAATAGAACTGACAAATCAACTCCTGTGCCTTCTTGTATTAAGAAGAACTTACAACTCTAGTGGAATTATGATAGTTGTATAGAATACTAAACTGAATATGAGCCCATTTTTAATTCCAAAGAAAAATAGAATTTGTAAGAAAGTGTCTTAGTCCATTCAGGCTGTTATAACAAAATATCCCAGACTAGGTTGCTTATGAACCACAGAAATTTCTCACAGTTCTGGAGGCTAGAAGTTGAAAATCTATGTGCCAGCATGGACCATTGGTGACAGTTCTCTTCTGCATTGCCGACTTCTCATTGTATCATCACATGACAGTAGGGGCTAGGGAGCACTGTGGGTCTCTTTTATAAGAGCACTAATCTTATTCATGAGGATTGATCTTATCACCTCCCAAAGACCCCACCTACTAATATCATCATCTTTGGGGGTTAGGATTTCAACATATGAATTTTAGAGGGACACTAACATTCAGACCAAAGCAGAAAGAAAATTATAATATATATACTACATAATTTAGCTGACTGTGCACAATATTTATTTAGCTGTAATGTAAACAGAAATATTGATTTGTCCATATATTGGAGGAATAAGAGTAAAAGACGTATGTGTTGTACGTATGAGGAGAGAAATTTTAAAAACTAAATCTTCATATTAAATAGTATGAAATCAATAGATAACGCTAAAAAAAATTTTAAAAGCCCATTAAATAAGTTATTTTTAAATATGAAGATAATAACAAAAGAAATAACTGGGGAACAGGAATTAGGAATAATGAAGGCACGAAGGAGGACTATTGCTCTTATATATGTGCCTTGTAGTACTAGTTGACTTTTTAACCTGAATACATATTGCTTTGATAAAAATTTTAAATTAAATTTAAAAATAATATCTTCCCAGCATTATTTCTAATTTTGCCTTGGATGCAATAATTCAAAAATGGAAATGTCAAGACATGATTAGAAGAAGAAAATATATGAAATTTCATACACCTAAGCTGAATTACTATCTAGTGATTTACCCTCAACATGCATGCTTATTCAATTCCTTCCAACAACACACCAAGTTCTAGAGTCAGACAGACGTGAGTTCAAATTCTGTTACTATGAAATATCCTAATGTTCTTTTCCCAAGAACATAAGATACTAATAAATTATGACTATTGTTTTTAAAAAGGTAGGCCGAGGTTACTGAGCTCTGTTTACAAAGTTACATATCCTCATTAAGGCAACATGAGTAACATCTCACCAGATGTACTGATTTCTTAATTAAATCTTCTTAGTTTGGGAACACTGCTTGCTCACTTGCTTACTTGTTTGCTTACTATTTTATATATGTGTATCTTCCTAGATAAAAGGGAGAAATCTGTCCCTTCGTATTCCAAAAATGGCTAAGGAAGTTGTAATTCGATTTCTTCATTGATACACTGTTTCCTACCTAGGGGCAAGTAATAAAAAGAGGGTAGAACACTTTCCCTAGCTAGAATTGTCATCTAAAATTCCCCCACAGAAATCTGGCTCTGAACTGAAAAACGAACAAACAAAAAAGGCTCTTTCATCCTGGACTCAATCATCAAATGAATAATTCCAGTTGTGAAGTTTAGTATCATCAGGACAATTTGAAGATTCCCACCTTCTGACAGAAGACAAAAGGAAGTATGGCTAATATCAGGGGTATTTCATTTGATAGAGAGTAAATAGCAGTAAAGCTCTTAAATTAATTTTTAAGTTAAAATGAAATATTTCAATATGTATCTTCTTTAAGAATCCCTAATGTAAGTTTTTGATTAGCTAAACTTAGTCCTGACTATTTCACATAAGAGGGCCTTTGTTTTATTGTTTACTCTTCAGTTTCCCATTATAATGCCTCACCCCATCTCATAGACAAAAACATAGACACATACATTCGCTTACAGTAAGTTATTGGCCTAGACTCTCACATGCTGTTTCCATACTTTGGGCTACTCTGTTTGGCCTACTGCATTATGATCTTCCTCCTAGACTCTGCATCTAGGTCTGTGCCTGTTATGCCCGCCCAGTTGCACACATCGGTCTTTCCGAGTCTGCCTCTTCTTCTTTTAAGGTGTGATACTAGTTCTGACCTCTAAGGTATCACAGAATATGTTTGCCAACCCTTGAAGACCTTAAAGACATCAACGCTCCTATCCAGTTTTTTCAACTCTCATGCACGAATTCACTACAGAAAAAGTTGCATTTAACTTGGCTTTCTTTCAAGGAATGTAGTTACTGGATTCATTTTAGCCAAATGTTATTACAGCAAAAATACCCTAGGATTATTATGGGTTTTGTACTTCCACTGCAATGGTTTTCAGACGTTAGTGTGCATAAGAATCTCCAGAGGGGTTGTTAAAATGCATATTCCTGGTCCCATCACTCCCCTCCCCCAAAAAAGATGGAATCAATAGGTCTAGGGTGGAGTCCAGGAATCTGCAGTTTATATAAGCATTCAGGTGATTCTGATTTCGAGAGTACTCTAGACCACACTTTGAAATATCACACTTATTAGCTGGTCAATAAAGCCCACATGGATCCATTCAAGTAAAAGGAACACAAATTCTCCTTTTAGTGCTTTGAAGAATATGCATTTAGAACTCTGCTTTTCTCCTCTGATAGTAAAGAGAGGGAACTCAAGAACTAAACTGATGGTGCTGTCCCTTTAAAGAACATTATTATTCTAAAAATGAAATGTTTGCTTGCTTGCTTCAGAAAGAAAAAGTACTGCTTGCCATGGGAGTAAAAGGTATTATGATTGCAAAATTTTTGTTCGCCAGACAAATTCCAGTTCTTTCATATGGCTTTAGACAATGCTCTCTCTTAACTGTACAGTACTTCAAAATCTTGAGGTGGTGGTTTTAGTGTGGGCTAATGCCAGAGTTATTTAGAGAACATGCGAACAGAATTAAGACTTAGAGCTGCTCAAAGGGACAAAACAGTGGCTTCCCCAGCAACAGGGCTTATACTTGTTAGAGCCACTGAGTCATCCTGAAGTACAGATTGCCCACTTAAGGGTGTGAGAAGTTAATTATTTCTCAGACTCAAAGACCAGAACCTGACTCAAACACTACTTGGGATGTTCTCCCCACTCCTTGTTCCAGGCTTTCATAAGATCCTAGGCAATGACAGAAATATGAGAATTCAATTGCAGGTCTGACACTTTATTGACTATAAGACCTTGAGCAAGTCATTTTACTGTTCTGAGCTTGGAGAATTAGAATGACAATATTTACCTCATAAGATGATTGTGAAAATTTAGTTTATGAAAATATGTAGCATAGTACCGGCAGCAAACCATTGCAGCATTCATTTTTTCATTCCTGCATCATGTTATCCTGGAGTCATTGCCACACCAATCCTTCAATGGCAGTGAGTCTAACCAGCCACCAGTTAGCTCAGGGTAGCACCCTTTTTCCAATGGATATGTTGTGGAAAAATATCCCAAAAGTTCCAAGACCCAGTCCAACGAAAAACCAAGTAGTAACTCGGAGAGAAGAAGAATTCAAAATTATTATGTGCGGTCCCAGGCGAGCTAGTGCTCTGAAGATCTGAGCAGTGGGCTCAGTTAAAATATTGCTTATATACCAGAATTTTTACACAAGCTAATTGGTCAGTTTGAACTCAAACCTTTTCAAATGACAAGAGTTGCTATGGAGACTACAACTAGTAACGTTGGTAAGGTGGGGAGTTGTCACAGGTTGCTGACAGATACAAATTGTTACAGAAAGCTAGAGTTGCTAGGGTACAAACAGTTACACTTGTGGAGCAAAGGCACAAACAGTTACATTTGCAAGTCAAGCAAAGTGCAAGGAAGCTTTTGCAGGAGCTTTTGTGTGCAGTAAGCTTATTTGCAGAAAGCAAGCATATTTACAGAAGCAGAAAGCTGATTAGTTTTTAATGAAATTCCCCAAATTTCCTCTTCAGATATTGTATGCCATTTAATGTGGTTGATTTTATTGGCTAGCAGTTAAGAACAGCTGGGATGTGATCATCAGTTACCTATGTGATAGAGAAGCAAGTAGGTTATGAGTTTAATGCTCATCGAGGATACTTCTCTTTTTCTAAAAAATCCCATTTTAACTCATTTATTTTCACAATATTTTAATGAAGTTTAAAAATTAGACACAACAAAGTCTGGATTAACCTAACAGATCAGTTAAGACAAGGGCTCTCAGTGGTGCAAGGAAGGCTATGCAATTTTCTGAAAACCTGATGAATGTTATGAATCCTCTGGACAAAAATATACATACATACACACCTAATTTTGTATTCAGTATATGGAGTTTCACAGACTCCCCACAGACCATTGGTGTAACCCAGGGTAAGAAGCCCTGATATAAGTATTATCCATCACTTTTACTCTTCCTCTAGTAAAATAGGAGTCTAAGCCCCTCCTAACCCTGAGAATATGGGAATTTCTCTATGAAGGCTCTCAAAACCCCGCAGAAGACTTGTGTGGGCTCCCTTAACACTTGGGTTCTCCAAAGGTCTACATACAGCATATGTCTAGGTAATGATGGGGTCGCCATGATGAGACAATTAGGACCTCAATTTTATAGTTTAGCAAATATGTCTTCTAGCCTATTTAAATCGGGCAAAGATGAAAGGCAGGGCGGGGAGAATAGCCCAAGGAAAAATAAATTTTCTCTAAGCGCCTCATTCAAAATGCTTCTGCTTCACTGTCAGGCACTGCCCCCAGCTTCCCAATTCTGCTTTTTGTAATATATATATTTCAGAATATCAACTTGCCAAAGCTCTGATTCTCAGCTATCAAGAATGAAACAGTGAGAGATCTGTTTTTCGTGTGACAAGCAGCTGGGGGAAGCAAGGATGAAACAGACTCCACACAGTAAAGGACAGGAATTAGACATCAGGTAAAAAGCAATCGGGTACTATGTTCAATTAACTTCTATATTACATATTTTTTTAACTTTAACTGTAGGCATGGTTATTCATAACCCATCCACCTCCTACAGAGAGCTATGTTTTAAGAATCAGAATGCAGTATCATTCAGATATAAAGATAACAATCTTGGCCTTCTCCCAACAAAACGTGAATGCAGAATTGCTCCTTTATAAGAATCATCTCCACTCTTTCGAACCTTATGGTTAAAGATATGCTTTTGAGAGAATGCTGATCAAGTCGGGTGTGCAAGCTATGGCCAAAGAACAGGACATATGTGATTTACATATGTCATGTATGTGGTTCATATGCATCCCTTGGATTCATTAGCACAAGTCTTTGTCCTTAGATGAAATAGAAAATCTGAGGAATTATCAAATGCAAAAGTAGAATTTGTTACCCTCTCTAGAGAGGAATGATATCCAGGAAGAAAATTAAGGAGGTCAATGGTAGCTCTGAAAAGCAAATGAGTGACTTTGAAATTAATTGGTAAATAATGAATTGAAATATGCAAGAAAAAGGAGAAATTGAAAGAGAACCTTAGAACTGAAAAAAAAATAGGATTTATCCTGTGTTAATATTCAACTAACAGGAAAGCAGCTCTTATCTCAGTGTCTTCAGAAATGAGTCCCAATGAAGATATCCAAATGACAGTTGTGTCACATTCATAAGACTTAAAGGATAAATACAAACTTATCCACCAATAAGGAAGAAAAGCTTTCAGGTTCTCAGGGGTTGGTCCTGCATTTTTTTCTCTGGCTATATTCTCTTTCTAAAAGACCTCATCTAGTCTCATGGCTTTAGTATTATCTATACACCAACTATTCTCTAATTTATTTCTCCAGCCATGACTTCCCCAAAATCTGTATGCTTAGCTGCATACTTAAATGTAATTCCAAGGGTAGCCAATAAGAAAATAACTGATACTTTATTGACATACAAATAAGGAAATGAAGAAGGAATCAAAATGGTACAATTGAAGAAAAAAAGCACAAAAGAAGGCAGTATTGGAGGAATTGAGGAGTGAAAATGATATAAGCAATATAGAAAACAGAAAAAACAGTAAGCCTTCCCCTATCAATAATCAGTTTAAATGCAAATGAGTTAAATTCATCTATTAAAAGACAAACCGGCAGTATGGATTTTAAAAATGATTCATCTGTATGCTCTCTAAAAACACAAGTATGTTGAAAGTGAAAGGATGGAAAAAATATATTCCATGTAAATGGTAAACAAAAGAGCAGACAAAGAGCAGACAAAGTAGACTTTAAGTCAAAAATTATTATGAGACAAAAAACATTATATATTTATAAAAGGTTCAATTAATCAAGAAGACATAACAATTTATAAACATGCACAAATAAAAGAACTCCGAAATATATGAAACAATCATCAACAGAACTGAAGAAGTAGACGGTAACAGTTGGAGATTTCAATACTCTACTTTTAATATTTAATGGAACATCTACACAGATCAGTATGGAAATAGAAGACTTAAACAGTTTAAACCAAGTACACCTAAAGGACATACCAAACACTCCACCCAGCAACAGCATAGAGATCCTTCTCAAGTGTACATGGAATATTCTTTAAGAAAAAAAAATGTTAGTCTACAAAATAAGTCTATAAATTTTAAAAGACAGAGATCATAAAAAGTATCTTCTCTGACCACAATAGAATGATTCTAAAAAATTGATAACAGCAGGAAAACTCTAAAATTCACAAATGCATGAAAATGTAACAACACATTCTTAAACAACCAATGGCTTGAAGAAAGAAAAATCACAAGGGAAAGCAGAAGATACTTTTATGTAAATGAAAATGAAAACACAGCGTGCCAAAACTTATAGGAGGCAATGAAAGCACTGCTCAGAGGAAACTTCATAGCTCTAAATGCATACATTAAAACAGGAGCTGTATCTCAAGCCAATAAGCTGACTTTACACCTTAAAGAATTAGAAAAAAGTAAACTAAACCTGAAACTAGAAAAAAAAGAGAGAGAGAAAGAGAGATAAAATAAAGGTTAGAGTAGAAATCAGTGAAATACAAAACAGAAAATAAAAAAGGATCAATAAAATCACAATATTAGTTTATCGAAAAGATCAACAAAATCAACAAACCTTTACTTAGACTAAAAAAAAGTGAAAAAACTCTAAGTAATGAAAATGATAAATAAAGAGGAAACATTTTTCTGAAGCTTACAGAAATAAAAAGGATTATAGTGAATACTATAAATAATTTTAAGCCAATAAATTACCAAACTACTAAATTAACTTTAAGATGAAATAGAAAATCTGAAGAGGCCTATAACAAGTAGAAAGATTAAACCAATAATCAAAAACCTATCAACAGAGAAAAGTCCAGGGTCAGATGTTTTCCCTAGTAAATTCTACAAATATTTGAAGAAGAATTAACAGTATCAGTATCCTCTTTACTCAAGAGTTATTGATCTTTCAGTTGCAAGAATACACGAAGTTCCTTTCTGTTATGCATTCCCATTCTTAGAATCCTTTTCTCTTGTATCTGTAAAAGAGTGGCTTATTCTTATCTTCAAATATCAGCTTAATTGTTTCTCCATACAAGCCTTCCCAAATCATGCTAATAGGTCTCCTCTGTTTATTATTTATCACAGCTCACTGTTTATTTCAGAAACTTTATCTTGTAATTAACCTTCCACATTTGTTTACCTTTTGATCTTCTGTCTCCCTTCTCATTAAATTAAAGTGCCATGAGGGCAGAAGTCTTGTTTACCTTATTTCAGTTGTATAGCCAGAGCCTAAGAAAGTACTCAACACACAGTAGGCACTGGCAAATTTTGGTGAATTAATAAATAAAAGGAAGGAAAACACTTTATACAAACCTTAGATATTAATAAGTGACTGAAAATTTGGCACAAGAAATAACTAGGTTTCAAGTTAATATTTTAGAAAAATATATTTGTTTCTCATCTGTCACATCTTTCTCCACTCGAACCTTTTAAACATACAGATCATTAAATATTCTCCTAGAAATTTAAAATTAAGAATGATTTTTTTTTCTAATTGTAGCTAAATATTATCCTTTGGCATTATACTTCAGATAACCAAATATCATATTGCCTTTAAGGAAGCTAAAAATGCCCAACTATTAATGCTTTATTTGGACATAAATTTATGGCAATAAACAAAAGTCATTTTAGATAACATTAATAAGTAATAGTAAACATGTATTAGTATTCCCTAAAGGGGGATCCCGAATGGTAAGACACTGTCTGAATGTAACATATAGGCGTATCAGTCTAAAATATAAAGTATATTCTCAGTCTGCATTCTCACAAGAGACCCAGACCACACTGAAATGAAAGGGAAGGGTTACAGTTTCATCTCAGCCAAATTTTCAAGGTGGTTTGCCTGATTTTTTTTAACGCTGATTTCGATTTCTAAAATTGGTACCCACAGCTGTCTAAAAGCCAGATTTTCCAGAAAAAAAAAATCTTAACAATCCCACAACATCTCATAATTAAAAAAGACCCTAACATTTCATTGAGGCACTTGAACTACTATGAGCTAAAAGCACAATCCAACTCTACACTTTATCTAGCAGTTATAAAAAGATAAAATAACCATAAATATTATCAGCAGTTAGAACCAATCTACATAACTAGAAATATTATTTTAAAAATAGTTTATCATTTTAGCTAACATGTATTGAATGCTTACAATAGTCCAGGTTTTTCTAGGCACTTATTTTTTATTGCATCTAAATCTTACAATAATTCTAAGAGGTAGGTGCTACCATAATGCTCAAGTTTACCACTGAAGAAACTAAGACTCTGGAAGTTAGAAAACTTCCCAAAGGCTAATGAGTAGTTAATGGAAAAGCTAGAAGCTGAAGCCATGTAGTCTGACTCCAAAGTTAGAGCTATCAACAGTTATACCACAATGCTCAAGGGGAAAAGTTAACTAGAAAAAAAAAAGAAATTCTATTGAGGATGCAATCTCAAGATTTATTTTATTTTTAAAATCATATACTTTGCAAGTAAATTTATTGAGCCAACATCCTTGACTCTCCTTATTCAATGTCATTTAAGCTTGAAAGTTCTCTTCACGTCCTTTGATAGTATTATCTAAAGGGAGTATGGATTATATATCTTAATATGTCAACATTTGCTCAGTAGGTTCAGTTAATATGCACAACTCTAGGTAGTCTCACCCCTACTTTTCTATCCCTTTTCCAACTGAGAGTCTGAGCAATAGGAGTTAAGATGTTGATGGCAAAATCCATCATTTTATGTTGAAAGAGAAGGGGAGAAAATTCTATAAACAATTAAATAGTGATTACATTTCCAGGAAAGTAGCAAACTATTTACCCTTAGCTTTCCTTGTGGTGGTGATAAAGTCTGCCAGTTAAGACACTATTTCAGTAACTTTTGTAGCCTTGGACTACAGTTTACTATTATTGACCTCAAAGCTAATCATTATATCTGTCACTTCTCTAATAAAAACCACTTCGGGATAAGTACAAAAGCTAAGTCTTCATTTGTTGCAAAGATAACTCAGATGCTACAGGCTTCCAATTTCTGTTTCTATTTCCACCTTGGTGTAAGCACCATATCTTTTCTCCTGAAATAATCATATAAGGCAGTAATAGGCACCTCCTCAGAGATTCAACACAAGGTCTCTTCTGCAATCTCTCACCAGCATTAAAGAACCCATTATATTAGGCAGTTCCACTTTCCTTCAGAGAGATAAAGGAGAACTCCCACTTCCAAAGAGGTCAGGAATAAGATGAAGAGACAAAAATGACTCTAACCTAGTAACAAGAGTATTTATTACATAGTAATAATAATGTTCTTTTGTGTTAACATAATTGTTCTGATGCCATATCAAAATAACTGTATCAAAATGTCTCTAGTACCTAAAATGGCTATATCCAATTGTTCCTAGACTTCTGGTTCTGTGATAAGATGGAGGAGGAGGTGCACTTGCCCATATTCCTCCCACTAAGTGCAATTAACAATAGTGGATGTTATATATAAAAACATAAGATGACTCTGGAAGGTGGGGAGGAGAAAGACCAGGTAGGGACTTTGAGACCCAAGGAATGACATGGTGTTAAATTCCCTAGGTTTTCTTTTTGCCTAATATACCCTGGATTGGGTTCAATGGAAGCCTATAACCAGTACACATCAATAAATGCAGACTAAAAATACTACAAGAAAAACGTGCTCTCTCTAGACAAAGAACCAGGATAAAGGTGGTCTAGTACGACAGAAAACTTTTAGGCAATAGTTACCCTACTATATCCAAACACCACAAGAAAAAGAATGGTCTCACCCCAACCAGTGACAGCATAGGCCAAGTAGGAAACCTAAAATTCTACTTCTACAAAGCTGTAACTAGGCACCTCTTTCCCTCCAGCAGGGTGGTAACAGAGACGGCTGAATGTATAGCCAGGACTTTCATTCTGGCCCAGTGATAAGGAGGCCCAGTGTGCACAATGAAGACCATGTCAGAGGCAGTAATAAAGCACTCCTTTACCTCCTCTACCCCAGCCATGGTGGTATTAGCATAAGTCTAGTAGGGAATTGAAATTCTATCCCTGCTCAGAAGTAACAAGAAGCCCCTCCTGGGATGTCAAACGTGGCTTAGTAGGAAGCATATATGACAGTTCGATTTTCTCCACATCCTCTCCAACATTTGTTATTACTTGTCCTGTTGTTTATAGCTATTCTAACAGAAGTAAGATGGTATCTCATTGTGGTTTTGATTTGTATTTACCTAATAGCTGGTGATGTTGAGTATCTTTTCATATGTTTGTTGGCCATTTGTATGTCTTCTCAGGAGAAGTGTCTGATCAGATCCCCTGCCCATTTTTTTATTGAATTGTTTATTTTTTTGTTGTTATTGAGTTTTATATGTTCTTTGTGTATTTTAGATATTAAGGCCCTTGTCAGTGCCATTGCTTGTAAATATATTTTCCCATTTGGATGGTTGTATCTTCATCATGTTGATGGTTTCTTTTGCTGAGCAGACACTTTTTATTTTGATGTAGTCCCATTTGTTTATTTTTGCTTTTACTCCCCTTGCCTTTGAGGTTAAATTCATAAAATCCTCTTTTGTCCAAGGTCTATGAGTTTAGTTCCTATGTTTTCTACTATGTATTTTATTGTTTGAGGTCCTATATTGAGGTCCTTAATCCATTTTGAGTTAATTCTGATGTGTGGTGATAGACAACAGTATGTTTCATTCTTTTGAAGGTGGCTTTTTACTTTTCCCAGCAGGGTGTATTGAAGAGGCTTTCCTTTCTCCGCTGTGTGGTTTCGGCTTTTATTGTTGAAAATTATTTGCCCATATAAACATGGGTTTCCTACTGGACTCTCCATTCTGTTCCACTGGTCCATGTGTCTCTTTTTCTGCTAATACCATGCCATTTTGATTACTGTCACTTTGTAGTATAATTTGAAGTCAAGCAGAATGATGCCTCCAGCCTCATTCTTTTTTCTCAGGATGGCTTTGGCAATACAGGGTCTGTTATGCTTCCATACAAATCTGATGATTTTTTGTTCTATTTCTTAAAGAAATGCCTATGGGATTTTAGTGAGGATTGCATTAAATCTGTATGATGCTTTAGGTAATATGGTCATTTTAACTATGTTGATTCTTCCAATTAAAGAACACAGAAAATCTTTCCATTTCTTTGTATTTTCTTCAATTTCTTTTAATAGGGTCTTCTCATAGTTTTCATTATATAAGTTCTTCACATGTTTCTTTAAATTTATTCATAGGTATTTTATTCTTTTTGTTGCAATTGCAAAAGGGATTATTATTTTTCACATCTTTTTCCGACACTTCATTATTAGAGTATAGGAAAGCTATGGATTTTTAAACATTGATTTTGTATCCATAAACTTTACTGTATTTGCTTATTGTTTCTAGTCGGTCGTGTTCTTGTAGAGTCTTTAGGGCTTTCTATATAGAGAATCATGTCATCCACAAATAGTGACAGTTTGACTTCTTTGCCTCCTATTTGTATACCATTTATATCTTTCTCTTGTCTGATTGCACTTGCTAGGACCTCCAACGTTATATCGGAAATCAGTGGTGATAATGGACAGCCTTGCCTTGTTCCTGAACTTAGAGAAAAAGTTTTTATTTTTTCACCATTAAGTATAACGTTCACTGAGGGTTTGTCGTATATGGCCTTTATTATGTTAAGGTACTTTCCTTCATTACTGATTTTGTTAAGTGTTTTGACCATAAATGGGTGCTGTATCTGGATTTATTAATATGATCATATGATTCTTATTTTTTAATTTGTTTCTGTGGTGTATCATGTTAATTGATTTGAATATATCGAACCATCTCTGTGCCTCTGGGATGAAGCCCACTTGATCGTGGTGTATTATCTTTTTAGTGTGTTGCTATATTCAGTTCGCTAGTATCTTATTTAGGAATTTTGCATCTGTGTTTATGAGAGATATTGGTCTGTAGTTTTCTTTTTTTGTGTTATCTTTACCAGGTTTTGGTATCAGAGTAATATTGGCCTCATGAAATGAGTTAGGAAGTATTGCCTCCTCTTTCATTTTTTGAAAGAGTTTGAGGAAAATAGGTATTAAATTTTCTTTGAATGTTTGGTAGAATTCACTGGTGAAGCCATCTGGACCTGGACTTCTACATTTTGGTAAGTTTTTGATGATTGTTTCAATTTCTATACTGCTGATCAGTCTATTTAGATTTTCCAGTTCTTCTTGATTCAGCCTAGAAAAGTTGTATTTTTCTAATTATTGGTCCACTTCTTCTAGGTATTCAATTTGGTGTTATCTACTTTTTCATAGTATTCTTGTATGATCCTTTGTATTTCTGTGGTGTCTGTCGTAATTTCCCCTTTTTCATCCCTGATTTTGTTTATTTGTGTTCTTTCTCTTTTTTCTTTAGTGAATCTATCCAGGGGGTTGTCAATTTTATTAACCTTCTCAAAGAAACAGCTCTTTGTTGCATTTATTTTTTTTTTACTGGTTTTTTTTTTTGCAGTTTCATTTATTTCTGCTCTAATTTTGATTATTTCTTTCCTTCTGCTAACTTTAGGCTTCATTTGTTCTCTTTCTAGTTTTGTAAGATGAAGTGTTAGATTGTCTACTTAGGCTCATTCTTGTGTTTGGAGATAGGCCTGTAATGATATGAACTTTCCTCTTATGACTACTTTTGCCATGTCTCAAAAGTTTTGGTATGTTGTACTATCATTATCATTCATTTCTATGTATCTCTTGATCTCTCTTTTTTTTTTTTTAATTTCTTCTCTGACCCAGTTATTCTTCAGTAGCATGTTGTTTATTCTCCATGTATTTGTGGTTCTTCTTGATTTCTTTTTGCAGTTGATCTCTAGTTTCAAAGCATATGGTCAGAGAATATGATTGGTATGATTTCAACCCTCTTATATTTGTTGAGGCTACCTCTGTGTCCCAGTATGTGGTCGATTCTTGATAATATTCCATATGCACTAGAGGAGAATGTATAAGCAGCTGTTTTGGGATGGAAGGCTCTGTTAATGTCAATTATGTCCAGTTGGTCTAATGTGTCATTTAAGGATGTTATTTCCTTATTGATTTTCTGTTTGGATGATCTGTCTATATCTGACAGTGGGGTATTTAAGTCCCCTACTATGATAGTGTTTTGGTCTGTTTCTCACTTTAGTTCTGTTAGTAATTGCTATTCATATTTCAAGGCTCCCTGGTTAGGATTATAGGCATTAATAAGTGTTATGTCTCCTTGGTCCATGATTCCCTTTATCATAACGTGGTTTCTCTCAGTATCTTTCTTTACCTTTTTTTATTTTGAAGTGTATTTCATCTGATATTAGTACCACTACTCCTGCTTTTCTCTGAATGTCATTTCCTTGAAATATCATTTTTCACCCTTTCACTTTGGATCGGTATTTGTCTTTGGAGCTGAGATGTGTTTCCTGGAGGCAGCATATGGTTGGGTTTGTTTTTTCATCCAGTAAGCAACTCTGTGCCTTTTTATCAGTGAGTTCAGTCCATTTACATTAATGGTGATTATTGAAATATGAGGTCTTCTTATAGCCATTTTATCTTTTGCTTTTTGGTACCTCGGTATTTCCATTGCTTCTGTATCCTTGTGTCTCTGTTTTCTTTATTTTGGTTTGCTTTTTGGGTTTTCCCTCTGGTCCTTCTTTTTATTATAGGTCTTTTTTATTTTATTTTATTATTAGTTTCAAATATACAGTACACCTGTTAGACATTTATATAGTTTATGAAAAGTTCCCCCTAATTACTCTTTCTCTCCTCTGGCTCTACATCTAACCATTACATTAATGTTGACTGCATTCCCTATGCTATGTTTCCCATCCCCGTGACCATCTATCAACTATTAATTTGTACTTCTTTAACCTTTTACCACTTTCTCCCAGCCCTCCTATCCCCTCTCTTCTGGCCATCAGCAGATTGTCTTCTATATAAATGCCCATTTTTTAAGAGAAGAAAGACCTCAAATCAATAAGCTAATATTCCACCTTAAGTCACTGTATAAAGAAGAGCAAACTAAACCTAAAGCAAACAGAGGTAAAGAAATAAAGATTTGAACACAGATAAACAACATAGAAAATAGAAAAAGAATAAAGAATAATCAATGAAATCAACATTTGGTTCTCTGAAAAGATCAACAAATCGACAAATCTTGAGCAAGAATTATCAAGAATAAAAGAGATAAGACTCAAGTTACTAGAATCAGAAATTTAAAGAATGTAGCTACTATAGACTGAATGATTGTGTCTCCCTCACAAATTCCTATGTCAAAACCTAATCCCCAATATGATGGTACTTGGAGATGGGAGTCTTTGGAAGGTGATTAGGTCATGAGAGTAGAATCCTCATGAATGAATTTGATTAGTGACCTTATAAAAGGGACCACAAAGAGCTCCCTTGCCCCTTTATGCCATGTAAGGACACAACAAAAAGATAGCAGTCTACAATCCAGTAGAGGGTCTCATCAGAACTCATCCATGCTGGCACCCTGATCTCAGACTTCCAACTTCCAGAACTGTAATAAATAAAGTTCTGTTGTTAATAAACCACCCAGTCTTTGGTACTTTATTATAGTAGTGCATGCTAAGACAGTGACATTACAGAAATAAAAATGATTATGAAGGAATAGTATGAACAATTGCATGCCAATAAATTAGATAATAGAAGAAATCGATAAATTCCTAGGAAAAAACACAAATGACCAAAACCGACTCAAGAAAAAATAGAAAATAAGTATAAACTTTTAACAGGTAAAGAAACTGGATCAGCAATCAAATGCCTCCTAACAAAGAAAACCCCAGGACAAGATGACTTTACAGGTAAATTCTACCAAATATTTAAAGAAGAATTAATACCAATTCTTGAAAAATTTTCCTAAAAGTGGAAGTAAGAACATTTCTCAACTCATTCAAGAGTCCATTACTATACTGATACCAAAATCATGTAACAACATCATATGGAAAAATACCTACAGATTATATCTTATAAATATTGACTCAAAAATCCTCAACAAAATGCTAGCCAACTAAATCCATTAACATATAGTAAGAATTAAACACCATGACTAGCTTGGATTTATCATAGGAACACAAGAGTACATTAACTTCAAAAAATCTAATGACTATAATACACCATATGAATAGAATAAAAAAAAAACACATGGATCATCTCAGTAGATGTAGAATAAACATTTGAGAAAATCCAGCACCTTTTCATGTCAGAAATACTCAAACTATAGTAGAAGAGAACTTCCTCAATATGATAAAGGGACTACAAAAAATCCACAGCTAACATTTACTTAATAGTAAGAAATAGATGTTTTTCCTCTAAGACTGGGAACAAGACAAGAATATCTACTCTCACTATTTCAGTATTTTACTGGAGGTTCTAGCCAGGGCAGGTAGGCAAGAAAATAAAATAAAAGGAATCTAGATTGGAAAGAATAAAGTAAAACTATCTCCGTTCTCAAATGACATGATCTAGTATAGAGAAAATCTTAAAGAAGCCATTAAAAAAATATAAGAATTAATAAATGAGTTAAGCAAAGTTGCAAAATACAAGATAAATATGTAAAAATCAATTGTATCTCTACACACTTTCAAGGAACAATTTGAAAATAAAATTAAAACAATTCCATCTGCAATAGCATTTTTAAAAATGCAATAGTTAGGAATAAATTTAACAAAAGAAGTGTAATACAGGCTGGAGATTCAGGGAAGAATTGATGCTTGAGTCTGAAGGCAGTCTGTTGGAGGAATTCCCTCTTCTTCACATGTCAGTCTTTTTTCTTTTAAGGCCTCCAACTGATTAGATGAAGTCCATTCACATTATGGAGGGCAAGTTGCTTTATTTAAGCTATTGACTTAAAATGTTAATTTCATCTAAAAATTATCTTCCCAGCAATATTCAGAATAGTATTTGAACAAATATTTGGGTACTGTGTCCTAGTAGCTAAATTGATGCATAAAATTAATCAATACAAATTGGAAGAGTTAATACTCCCCAAATTGATCTAACGATCCCACATAACCTATATCAAAATACCAGCTGGCTTTTTTGTAGAAATTAACAAACTGATCCTAAAATTCCTATGGAAATTCAAGGAACCCAGAAAAGCCAAAATAATCTTAGAAAAGAAGAACAAAGTTAAACTTACAATTCCTGATTTCAAAATGTACTGCAAAGCAACAGTAATCAAGACAGCATGGTACTGACATAAAGATAGATATATAGATCAATGGAATATATTTGAGAGTACAGAAATAAGGCCATGCATCTATGGTCAATTGATTTCCAACAGTCACCAAAAAAATTCAATTGGGAAACAACAGTCTTTTCAATAAGTGGTGCTGGAACAACTTGATAATCATATACAAAAGATTGAAATTGGATGCCTACATCATACAATATACAAAAAAAATACATCAAAATGGGTCAAGAACCTAAATTTAAGAGTCTTGAGGACACAAGCTCATCTTTTATCTTGATACTGGATTTCCGCTACCTTTTGAAATGCAGACAGAAGCCAAATGAAATTTGAATAATACTTCTCTCTCTTACAGCAACATCAGCCCTAGCCTCCAGACCCTTGGCCCTCAGAGCAACTCAAGAAATCTAAGACTCTGGAAAACAGTTTGAAAACCATCATATAAATTATACTGCCATTCCCATTTAAAAAATCTTAGAAAAACTAAGGATCCACAAGATCCACTTCCAGTAAGATTACAATCTCATTGCCTGACCATGACTTATAAAACTCTGCCTAGAGTTTGCCCTTCTTTTAAAAATATAGATATTATACACATTCTTGCCTCAACATACTAATGAGAGAGTGTCTCTGGAACCATCATCTTAAATCCTGATAAGCATGATGTCATAATCATTAGCAGACCCCAATGCAATCTCTAGGTATACTTTGCTGGTGGTGATACTTCTCCAAATAGCCTAGGAGTGCACTATATCAGCATTCAAACTCCTTTAAGAGCAACAAAATACGAAATGCAACCTTGGATAAAAATATAAAAAATCAAACCAGCAAGCAGTGACCTTTGGCTCACTCACTGCCCTGATGACTGGGCCCTGCCGTCGGCCTCTTGGAGATCACAGCACTCCCAGGTAGGCCTGTTCAGGGACCTCTCTGCACCTTCTCCCCTCTCCAAAGGGAGCTCCGGCAGCTGTGATAGGTAGTTTCTTTATTTCTCCCAGTCCACCACCCCACACCTGGGGTTCTGATCTGCGGTAGCTCTTATGCACAGATTCACACTCAGACATGCTGGTGTGCAGTTTGGGTGTTTTCTGTCGAGTTTTAGATGTTCAGGTTATTGTTGTTTCAAGGAGAGAGACCTGTGGACATCTCTCACTCTGCCATGTTTCTCCAAACTATTTTATGTTTTTTTTTTTCTTTTTTATGCTTACTCTCTGTTAATGTTTTTACTAAGTTCCTTAAGTATCCTTCTAACCTGTGTTTTGAGCTCTGTACTTGGTAGGTTGCTTTCCTCCATTTTGTTTAGTTCTTTCTGGAGTTTTCTCCTGTTCTTTCATTTGAACATTTTTTTTTAAATTTCCTTATTTTTCTTGCTTCCCTGTGTTCATTTCTACATATTAGGTAAATCTCCTATGTCTTTCAGTGTTTGCTGAGTGGCCTTATGCATTAGGTGTGTTGTATGGCCTAGTGGCACAGTCTCCCTGATCACCTACACCAATGCTCCAGGAGTATTCCTTATGTGAGTTGTGTCTGCCTTCCTTTTGTAGTTTAGCCTGAATTATTCTTTGCACAGCCGTGAGTGAGATTGACTCTCAGGCTAACTCGCCGTGAGGATCGGCCACTGCCACAGCATATGAACTGATGTGTGGGGACTGACCGCATTGAGGGAGATTTGCCCCAGTAGGCTTCTTTTCCTGTTGAGACTATGCTTTTTGTGTGCGCTCCTTCTGGGCCTAATTGGGTAGTGCTCTGTTGTGGTCTGAAGACAGTCTCCATGTGTGTTGGTTCTGTGAAGGTTAGCTGCTTCATGTGACTGGCTTGGGGCTACTTAGTAGGAACTACAGAGCTATCCATGTTGGTTGCTGCTTCTGCTATACTTGGAGGCACATGGGAGAGAACACACTGAGAACCAAGGCTTGCTGCCACCAGTACCAGTCTTGGGGAAGTTTATCAAAAGGCCCAGGGCAGAGAAGCAGGACGGCAAGAAACGACAGTTGAATTTTACCAACCATGGTTGCAAATCCGAGGCTGAGCCTCAGCCCCCAACCTAGATGGCCCTACCCCCATAGACCAATCACCTAGACTGATCACCGTGGAGCCCAGGGGAATCTCAGCAAACACCATCAAAACTGTAGCTGAATTGAGAAAACATGGCAGAGTGAGAGACGTCTCCAGATCTCCCCCCTTGAAAGAACAATAAACTGAACATCTAAAACTCAACAAAAACACCCAAACTACACACAAGCACAGCACATCTGAGCATGGGATCTGTGCATAAGAGCTATCACAGGTCAGAACCTCGGATGTTGGGCGGTAGACTGGGAGTAATAAAGAAGCTGCCTCTCTGCAGCAGCCTGAGCTCCCTGCAGGAGGAGGGGGAAGGGAGAAAGAGTGGCGAGTTCCTGCAGCAAGTTCCCTGAACATTCCTGCCTGGGGTAGCTGTGGCTGCAGGGCCCAGTCATCAGGGTCGAAAGCAGAGAAGCAAGACAGGACCGCAGAGGAAAAACAGCTGATTTTTGCCTGCCATGGTTCCAAAATTGAGGCTGAGCCACAGCCCCCAACCCCTAACCCAGAGGGCCCCTCCCCCCATACCCTCCAAGACTGATCACCAAGGAGCCCCAAGGGAATCTGAGACTGTCGCTGACACTGACAGGGAATGAAACTGAGGATAGCAGGCATGATTAAATATCTAAAAGAAAATTTAAAGTGTTATTGACTTTATATAAAGCAGGGATCCAAGAGGCTTAGACGCCACCTACTGGAAACCAAAAGAAAAGCGCATTTTTTTGGAGCAGGCTAAAGAGACACCTTTATATAATAAATCCTCTTTCTGGAAAAACAGCAGAATATACTTCCAAAAATGCCCAGGTAGAGAAATAGTCCATTAAACACCATGAACAACCAAGGTGACAAGGCATTTCAGAAAGAAAAAGGAAAATCTCCAGAAAAAAGCCTAGACATAGAAATATGCATCTTAAATGACGGAGAATTCAGGATAGTACTTCTGAAAAAACTCAGTGAGATCTGAAACGTGTCATATCAACAATTTCAGGAACTAAAAAAACACCTAGATGAGCAGAGCAAAGATATTGAAACCCTCAAAAAGAACAGAATAGACTTTCTGGAGATAAAACACACACACACACACACACACACACACACACTGCAAGAGTTGAAAAATGAAATAGCAAGCTTGGGAAATAGAGTCAGCCAAATACAGGAAAGGATCAGTGATATCGAACACTGAAATCTAGAAATAAATCAGAAGAAAGATGACAAAAACTAAAGAATGAAAAGAATATATGAAAGAGAAATTCAAGAACTAGCTGATACCACCAGGAGAGGAAATATAAGAACAATGGGCATTATCGAAGGTGAGGAAAAGGAGCAGAGACTAAAAAGCATTTTGAGACAAATAGTTGACGAGAATTTCCCAAATCTAAGGAATGAGCTAGAGCTTGAAATTCAAGAAGCCAACAGGACACCCAATTATCTCAACCCAAAAAGGCCTTCACCAAGACACATTGTATTAAACTTACCAAAAACCAATGACAAAGACAGAATTCTCAGGGCAGCCAGGGAGAAGAAAATGGTAACTTATATGGAAAAACTCATTAGATTATCATTGGACTTCTCAGCACAGACCTTACAAGCCAAAAAGGAATGGAACCAATATTCAAAATATTAAGTGAAAGGAACAACTAGCCTAGAATAATTTATCCAGCTAAGTTCTTCTTTAAATATGAAGGAGAAATTAAGAACTTTCCAGACATAAAAAAAAAAAAAAATTGAGAGAATCTCCACTACGAGGCCTGCACTACCGGAAATACTGAAAGGAATCAGCTCACCTAAAACAAAATGACAAAAA
>NW_011889116.1:4206806-4248497 GCF_000151845.1 Pteropus vampyrus
TGCAACCCTTACTAAGAACAAGGGATTATAAGCTTAAACAATAAGAAGAGAATTGCTATAGCAAGATGGTACTGAACCTTCAGATACATAGGCACAAATTGAGACATCAATGACTGAGAAGGGGAAGATTCAAAGATTCAGATTCGCAAAGGGGAATGTAGATAAGGCATGTGCAGAAAAAAATGGATGACTGTATATATACATATATCTTTTATACAAATATGTAAGGGATATATATATATCCCTTACATATTTGTAATGGTAACCACACACTAAAGATTCAGAACTGAAATACATAACATAAAACAAGAAGGACCAGAAGCAAAACCCACAATACCCAACCAAAATAAAGAAAATAGAAACACAAGGACAAGGAAGCAATGGAAACTCTGAGCTACCAGAAAGCAAAAGATAAAATGGCTATAAGAAGACCTCATATTTCAATAATCACCCTGAATGTAAGTGGACTGAGCTCACCAATAAAAAGGCACAGAGTTGCAGAATGGGTGAAAAAACAAAATTCAATCATATGCTGCCTAAGGAGACACATGTCAGTTCAAAAGACAAATATAGACTCAAAGTGAAAGGGTGGAAAATTATTTCAGAGAAAAGAGGGAGTAGCAGTACTAATATTGGATGAAATAGACTTCAAAATAAAAATAAAAAGGTAAAGAAAGATACTGAGGAACACTTCATAATGATGAAGAGAATATGCACCAAGAAGTTATAACACTTATAAATACCTGTTCCCAATCAGGGAGCCTCGAAATATATAAAGCAATTACTAACAGAACTAAAGGGAGAAATAGACCAAAACACTATTGTAGTAGGGGACCTAAATACCACACTGTAGGACATGGACAGATCATCGAAACAGAAAATCAGTAAGGAAATATCATGTTTAAATAACACATTAGACCAACTGGACATAATTGACATTTACAGAGCCTTCCATCCCAAAACAGCTGCTTATACATTCTTCCCTAGTGCACATGGAACATCTCAAGGATTAACCACATACTGGGACACAGAGATAGTCTCAACAAATATAAGAGGGTTGAAATCATACCAACCATATTCTCTGACCATAATGCTTTGAAACTAGGGATCAACTGCAAAAAGATAGCAGGAAGAACCACAAATACATGAAGATTAAACAACATGCTATTGAAGAATAACTGGATCAGAGAAGAAATAAAAAGAGAGATTAAGAGATACATAGAAATGAATGATAATGATAATACAACATATCAAAAGATTTGGGACATGCTAAAAGCAGTCATAAGAAGAAAGTTCATATCATTACTGGCCCATCTCCAAAAACAAGCATAAGTCCAAGTAAACAACCTAACACTTCATCTTAAAAACTAGAAAAGGAAGAACAAATGAAGCCTGAAGTCAGCAGAAGAAATAAATAATCAAAATTAGAGCAGAAATAAATAAAATTAAAAACAAATAAACAACAGAAAAAATAAATGCAACAAAGAGCTGGTTCTTTGAGAAGGTTAATGAAATTGACAAACTAGACTCACTAAAGCAAAAAGAGAAAGGACACAAATAAAAAAAATTAGGAATAAAAGAGGGGAAATACAACTGACACTGCAGAAATACAAAGGATCATGCCTGAATACTATGAAAAAGTAGATACCACCAAATTTAATAACCTAGAATGAATTCACCAGTACTTAGAAAAATACAGTCTTCCTAGACTGCCTCAAGACGATCCGGAAAATCTAAATAGACTGATCAGCAGTATGGAAATTGAAACAATCATCAAAAACCTACCAAAATGTAAAAGTTCAGGACCAGATGGCTTCACCAGTGAATTCTATCAAACATTCAAAGATTTAATACCTGTTCTCCTCAATCTCTTACAAAATATCTAAAAGGAGGCAATACTTCTCAACTCATTTCATGAGGCCAATATTACTCTGATACCCAAATCTGGTAAGGATAACACACCAAAAGAAAACTACAGACCAATATCTCTCATGAACACAATACAAAATACTTCAATAAGATACTAGTGAACCGAATACGGCAACATATTAAAAAAGATTATACACCATGATCAAGTGGGCTTCATCCCAGGGACACAAGGATGGTTCAACATATGCTAATTGATTAATGTGATACACCTCATAAATTAAAATATAAGAATCATATGATTATATCAATAGATGCAGAAAAAGCCTTCGAAAAGATACAGCATCCATTTATGATCAAAACACTTCACAAATAAGTATAAAAGGATAGTACCTTAACTTAATTAAGGCCATATATGACAAACCCTCAGCCAATGTTATACTTAATGGTGAAACACTGAAAACCTTCCTTCTAAGATCAGGAACAAGGCAAGGCTGTTCACTATCGTCACTGCTATTCAATATAACCTTGGAGGTTCTAGCAAGTGCAATCAGACAAGAGAAAGATATAGAAGGCATCCAAATAGGAAACAAATAAATCAAACTGTCACTATTTGTGGATGACATGAATCTCTATATAGAAAACCCCGAAGCCCCCACAAGCAAACTACTAGAAACAATAAGAAAATACATTAAAGTTTCTGGATACAAAATCAACATTCAAAAATCCATAATGTTCCTATACTCTAATAATGAAGTGTCAGAAAAAGATGTAAATAAAATAATTTCTTTTGTAATTGCAACAAAAAGAATAAAATGTCTAGGAATAAATTTAACGAAAAATGTGAAAGACCTATATAATGAAAACTACAAGACCTTATTAAAAGAAATCGAAGAAGATACAAAGAAATGGAAAGATATTCCGTGTTCCTGGAGGTTTGTGCTGAGAACTCTGACGATAATCAAATGAGTTTTCCTTTATAGGTTACCATCTTCTTTTCCCTGACTACCCTGAGAATTCTTTTTTTGCCATTGGTATTTGAGAATTCTAATACAATATGTCTTGAGGAAAGTCTTTTGGGGTTGAGGTAATTGGGCGTTCTGTTGACTTCTTGAATTCCAAGCTCCAGATCATTCCTTAGATTTGGGAAATTCTCATCATCTATTTGTCTGAAAATGCTTTCTAATCCCTTCTCTTCTTTTCCCGTTATTGTGTGTCTTCTCTTGATAGTATCAGCTAGTTCTTGCATTTCTATTTCATTATTTTTCATTCTTTGATTTCTCTCTTTTTTCTTATGATTTATTTCTAGATTTCTGTCTTCAATATCACTGATCCTTTTTTCCATTTGGTCGACTCTGTTTCCCAAACTTGCTATTTCATTCTTCATCTCTTTCAGTGTGTTCTTCATCTCTAAAAGGTCTATTTGGTTCCTTTCTGAGGGTTTCAATATCTCTGCTAAAGGACTCATTCTGCTCATTTAGTTGTTTTTTTCAATTCCTGAAATTGTTGATATGAACTATTTTGGATCTCACTGAGTGTTTTCAGAAGTACCATCCTGAAATCTTTGTCATTTAAGTCGCATATTTCTTTGTCTGTAAACTTATTCTCTGGAGCTTTTTCTCTTCCTTTCTGAGCTGCCTTGTCACCTTGATTGTTCATGGTGTTTAATGGATTATTTCTCCACCTGGGCACTAATGGAAGTGTATTCTGCTTTTTTTTCCAAAAAAAAAGTTTTATAAAAGGCCTCTCTTTAGTTGCTTGCTAAGTAGGTATTTTTCTTTTTGTTTCCTGTCAGTGGCATCTAAGCCTCTTGGATTCCTGCTTTATATAAAGCCTTAATAATGCTGTTTTGTCTTATAAATATTTACTCATACTCACTACCCTCAGTCTCAGTCCCTGTCATTGTTAGCAATAATTTTGGTAGCATTTGATCAGATTCCCTGGGGCTTAGTGGTGTTTGGTCCTGGAGGATATGGGTGGAGGTGCCCTCTGTGTTGGGGTTAGGGCTACAGCTCAACCTCGTGTTTTGCAACTCCGACTGGTAATAATCAGCTTTTGCTTCTCTGCTATCCACATTTCCCTGCTTTCTGCCCTGATCCCTGGGCACTCCCACTGCTTGGAGCTCACAACTCTCTCAGGCAAGATTGTTCAGGGAACCCGCCACATCTTCTCTCTTCCCCTCCTCCTGCAGGGAACTCTAGCTATGAAAGGCAGCTCTTTTGTTTCTCCTGGTCCACCACTGGACTTCTGTGGTTCTGAACTGTCATAGCTCTTATTCATTGATCCCTATCTCAGATGTGCTTGTGTGCAGGTTAGGTGTTTTTTTGTTGAGTTTTAGATATTCAGATCATTGTTTTTTCAAGGGAAGATATCTGGGGCATCTCTCACTACACCATGATTCTCTAAAAGATTTTTTAAAAAATCAGATGCTAGGTTTTCCTAGAGTCTCAAAAACCACCTCTTCGTCAAACTCCAGTATCCTTCTCCTCCATGCCACTCTTAGAATGCTTCTTAAGTGAGTAAAGTAAATGAAAAAAAAAATGCAACAGTCAAATGAAGAGACTAAGGGTGAGTTCCTGAACAAAAGAGTATCTATCTGTCTTTATGGAATTTGGAGCTGGCTTAGTGGTCTGTGGAAGGGCTCTTGTTCACCAACCGGGAAACTCTCCCTCAAATAGGTTTTTAATTTCTTGCTCTCTCTCTTTTCATTCTGGTACCGCTATGATGCAAATGTTGGTATGTTTGATATTGTCCCAGAGGCCACTTAAACGAACCGCATTTGGGGGGATTCTTTTTGCTTGCTATGCTCTGATTGAGTGTTTTCTGCTACCTTATCTTCTAAATCGCTGATTCAATCCTCTGCTTCATTTAACCTGTTGAATCCTCCTGAGGTATTTTTCATTCCAGTTATTGTATTCTTAATTTCTGACTGGTTCTTTTTTATGATTTCTATCTCCATTTTTATGTTTTCTATCTCTTTGTTAAAGTTCTCACTGAGTTCATCTACTCTTCCCCCAAGTTCATGGAACGTTTTTATAATCAGTGTTTTGAACTTTGTATCTGGTAGATTGCTTGTCTCCATTTTGTTTAGCTATTTTTTGGAAGTTTGTTCTGTTCTTTCACTTGGGACATGTTTCTTTGTCTCCCCATTTTGGCTGCCTCCCTTTGTTTCTATGTATTAGGTAGGGCTGCTATGTCTCCCTATCTTAGTTAAGTGGCTTTATGTACTAGGTGTCCTGTCAGGCCCAGTGGTGCAGTCTTTCCTAGTCACCTGAACCTAGGTGTTCAAGGTGTGTCCCTTTTATGGGTTGTGTGTGTTCTCCTGTTGTAGTTGAGCCTTGGTTATTGTTTGCACATCGATGGGAGGGACTGACTCTTGGGCTGATTTGTGGTGAGGCTTGGCCAATGAAAGGCTGACACTAAGGAGCAGGATTCCCTTTACCAGGGCTCTGGGGACTGCCCAGTCTTCACTTTGGGTGTGTCCCCCTCAGATGCAGCCCTGGATGGTGCTCAGACTTTGGCTCCAGCTTCAGTCAAAGCTGGTCGCTATGTGTGCTGGCCCATGGGCCTCCTGGAAAGAGCCCAGCTGCAGGCCAAGTTCAGCTGCAGCCTGTGCACTTCCAGGGCCACCTGGCAAGAGTCACCAATCAATGTGCAGATAACCACTACCCGTGATGGGCTTGGAGTTGCCTGAAAGACCAAGTCATGAACTAAGGCTGCCTGCTGCTGGTGCCAGGCTTGAGGATTCTCAGCAAATGGTATGGGGCACACTGAGGCCAGATGCTGTTTCTTTGAGTTTTCTGAGGCTTTGAGAGATTTTAGGAAATTGTGCAGCATGAGCCAAGATAGGTCATTTATATAGGAAAAAAAACCTAGAGGTAGCTTAGGTGGGGTTTCTGGGAACCCCCAGGATGGGTGACCTGTGTTAGCCAGGTTGATGGAGACTCAGATTTGTGGCCATCTGTGATCATACGTGGGGTAGAGGAGCTGCTCAGCAAAGGAACAATGGAAACTGCCAGCACTTCTGTCTAGGAGAAAGCTGCCCCTCCAGCCCTTGCTCTGAAGCCAAACAATTCAATTCTTTCCTGTATGTCCCTGGCACCCTTCGAGCAGTTTCTCTAGCAGTGGAGCTCAGAGAAAATGAGTTCATCACTGAGTAAGTCTACGTGCAGACCCTTTAAGAGGCATGTCTGCAACTCCTGCAAACGTCTGTCTCATTCAGTCACAATCTCCACTGGTTTTCACAGCCAGAGGTTATTAAGACTTCTTCCTGGTATTGGAACCCTGCCCTGGGGAGCTCAGTGTGTAGCTGGGACCCCTCACTCTTCTGTAGGACCTCTGCAGCCAAGATAACCCTCCAAATTCTCAACTGCCACACTCGGTTGTGGGACCAGCCCATTTTGCATCTCTGCCCCCTCTTATCAGTCTCAAGGTGACCTCTTATGTATGTCTCCAGTTGTAGGATTTCTGTACAGTCAGATCTCAGGCAACTCTCAAAGATGGTTGTTTTGTTGTTTCATTGTAATTTTGATGTGGTCATTAGAGGAGGAGAGCACAGCATCCACCTTCTATGCAATCTTTAGAAGTCTTCAATAATGTGAAGTATTTTATAGTGGTTAAGAGTAGAGTTGGACACACAATAGCCCACAGGCCTTCCACCTGTTTTGTTTTTTTTTTCAATACACAACTTTTATTGCATCTTTAAAATATCACAAGTAAGTCTGAGTAATCATCCAACATCTTGGTGTTTCTATAGCTGGACAACTTAGATCTTATTCATTAGCCTGCTGAACTGTTCCTTTTTCAGAAACATAGATACCATTTAAAATTTTTCTGATATCCTTGTTTTTAACTGTGTGGCTTGTTGAATCAAAGCAGCCGAATTTGATATAAGTTCAATGTTGTTTCCTTCAAGAATTAACTCATCTTTCTGGGCTTGAGATATTGAACAAGCAACACTTGCAGATATATTTTTACCAATAAATTTTAGATTTCAGCAAGAGAACCATTCCCCTAAATAACGATGTTGATGGAGAAGTGAGTATACACAGATATCATCTTGTAATGGAAGCTCAGCGTAACACCCTTGATCATGTTCTATACATGACTACAGATAGTGTAAACAGTAACCAGTTCCTTTCTATTTCACCACCATTTGTCAACCTTGAGCCTCTTCTTTTTTTCCAAGGAGACTGAGGTCTGCATTGATGTGATCGAACTCCCTTTGCAGGGTGCCTCTGGAGTCCTCCACAGTAACTGTGTATCCCTTCAGAGTGATATCCACATTTTCTGGAATGTCAACAGTGTGATTATTGAGAATGGTCTTCATCTTCACAGTAGGTGTAACAAAGATGTAAATAAAGTTTTATTGGAACACAGCCATACCCACTAATTTATGTATTGTTTATGGCTGCCACTATGTTATAATAGCAGTGTTCAGTAGTTGCATCAGAGATCATATGTCTCACAAAGCCTAAAACATTTACTCTCTGGCCCTTTACAGAAAAATTTTGCCAGTCCCTGATTAAGAGCATTCAATCTATAGTTAGAATGTCTATGCTAAAATTCTAGCTCCAACACTGACTAGCTGTGTGCCTTGGGCAAGTTACTTTAACTCTCTGAGGCTCAGTTTCCTCATCTTTATAAAATCAAAATAATAACACATAATTCATAGAGCTATTGGAAAGGTTAAATAGCATGTAAGGTACTTACTATTGTTACAAAATTAAAACCTAATAAATGCTTGCTATTTTTTATAAGTATACCAAATATCACAAAAGTAATCACACACAGTATATCTTTGCTCCAGTACCATACCCTTGAGGGATGGACCTAATCAGCAGTATCTTTCTTTCATTTTTCTTTCAGTACATAAAATGGAACCTTAGAGAAACAGTAAATCAGCATATTTATATAAATATGGAAGTATGCCATCTCTTTCTCTTAGGAGAAGCCCCAGCACTGGAAGCTGAATCTCTCATCTTTTCAGTTGTCAGAGCCAAAGAGAGATAAGCGAAAGAGTTTTGAAACAAACCTAGATCTGGACATAAATATAAAACATGCTTCAATACATACAAGCTGCAGGCATATCTTTAGCCTCATATCACAGCTCCATTTCAGTATCACTGAGAAGGCTTTGTGTGTATTAAGATGACACCTTCCAGCAATATCATTTCACCAAATGTGTGGTGATCTACTCTCTTCACCCACCACTCTTCTCTGTGTCACCTCATAGATACAGAGAACTGGTTATTGCTAGATGGGAGGGGTTGGGTGTGGGTAAAAAAGGTAAAAGGAGTAAGAAGAACAAATTAATAGTTACAAAATAGTCACGGGATATGAAGTACAGCATAAATATTGTAGTCAATAATATTGTAATAACTATGTATAGTGCCAGGTGGGTATTAGACTAATTGAGGGCATCACTTTGTAAATTATATAAATGTCTAACCACTATGCTGTACACCCAAAAGAAATATAAAATACTATTGAATGTCAACTCTAATTGAAAAAAAAAGTTTAAAGTAATAATGCCAGATGATAAAGACGTAGTTTGATTTGGTTTAAAATCATAAATTATTATACTATAATTAATTTTCTTAAGCCTATTTCTTAGAACTTTTTAAAAAGATAAGTATTTTCTTAAAACTTAGGAACTTTTCTGATGGTATTATCGACTACTATAGAAGTAGAAGGAAGGTTTATCTGGATAAATTGTTTTGGATGTACAACATAAATCCAGGAAACCTAGAAAGTGAATTATTTCCAGCCTCTGAGATAAGCCATTATCAAATTGTTCCAGTTAAGAGAGAATTATAGAGAGTAGCATGAGCGGTCAACATAGTCACTAACGGGGTGAGACCTGGGTTGTGAGTACAACATGGTATAAATTGTAACCATGGAAAAAAGAAATAAATAGCATAGCTGATATTTGGACCCTTTGCTGCATGACCTAAAGCCCATGCCATTAATCACTAAACTGTTAATACCTGTCATATGTAGATGTTCAATAATTTTTTAATAAACTATTAAACTACTGTCACCTCTTTCTGGAATGCTCTTTCCCTTTTATCAGCATTTGCAAAAACACTATTTTTCAAGGACCAGCTCAAATGCAGCCACCACCATAATGCCATCTTTGATCTCTCCCCCATCCTCCAAGAACCTGTTATAACAATACTAATGTGAATATAAATACTAATAGTAGCAGCTTAGTATTTATTGAGTACCTACTGTGTGCCAGGCACTATGTTAAGAGTATACATAGATTATCTTATAAAATCCTCCCAATAATCCTATGAAAGAGATACTATTACCTACATTTTGAGATGAACAGTTTCAGAGAGGTTTATGTATGGCTCACTCAAGGATATATAGTGGAAAGCCAATATTCCAACATAAGGTTCTGCCTCTAAAGCCCATAGTATTAACAACTAAGCCATATGGATTCCCTTAAAGTGGAGGCTGTGTCAGAGATTAATTGAACCCTAGGATTTATCCTCCTCTTCTCTTAATAACAAAGCCACTAAGTTTTATATGGGCCCCTGAATGGCCTGATAGGGACTTTCTTCCCCAGCTTCCCTGTCAGTTGGCTGTGGATATGTGATTTAGTTGAGCCAATAGGATGATACTGGAAGTGAAGGGTGCAACTTCCGTATCATCTCTTTGAAGATGAAACCACTTTCCCTGTATTCTTTCTTTTCCTTTCCTGAAATCAGAACATAAACTTGGATGCTTGCTTTGGTAGCACCTATACTAAAATTGGAACGATACTGATAAGATTAGCATGGCCCCTGCACAAGGATGACACGCATATTCGTGAAGCGTTTCATATTTTTAAAGAGAATTGTATGAATTTGACCTCAAAAGCAAGGGAAGTAAAAACTAAAATAAACGAATGGGACTACATCAAACTAAAAAGCTTCTGCTCAGCAAAAGAAACCATCAACAAAGTAAAGAGACAACCATCTGAATGGGAAAATATATTTGCAAGCAATGTCTCTGATAAGGGCCTAATATCCAAAATATACAAAGAACTCATACAACTCAATAACGACAACAAGAATTAAAAAAAAAAAAAAAAACCAAAGCAAAACAAAAATAAAACAATCCAATAAAAAAATGGGCAGAGGACCTAAACAGACACTTCTCCCTAGAGGACATACAAATGGCCAAAAAATATTTGAAAAATGCTCAACATCACTAGCTATTAGGGAAATGCAAATCAAAACCACAATGAGATAGCATCTCCCACCTGTTAGAATAGCTATTATCAACAGGACAAGTAATAACAAATGATGGAGAGGATGCGAAGGAAAAGGAACCCTCATATACTGCTGTTAGGACTGCAAATTGGTACAGCCACTATGGAAAACAGTATGGAGGGTCCTCAAAAAAACTAAGAAGTGATCTACCATATGATTCAGCAATCTCACTACTGGGTATTTACCCCAAAGACTTGAAAATCCATATCCAAAATATATTAGTATACTGATGTTCATAGCAGCATTATGCACAGTGACCAGAACATGGAAGCAACCAAAGTGTCCTACAACCGATTATTGGCTAAAGAAGCTGTGGTACACATACACAATGGAATATTACTCAGCCATTAGAAAAGATAAAATACTGCCATTTGTGACAACATGGATGGACTTCGAGATAATCATGCTAAGTGAAATAAGCTAGACAGAAAAAGTTGAAAATCACATGATATTATTTATAAATGGGATATAAATTTAAAAGCAACAAATGCACAGGACAAACAAACAGAGACTCATGGACATGGACTATAGACTAGTGGTTACCAGAGAGTAGAGGGTGGGAGAGGAGTGGGGAGGTAAACGGGGTAAAGTGGGTCAAATATGTGGTGACAGAAAGAAATATAACTATGGGAGGTGAACACACGGCGTAAATATATATGTGCCTTTCTATTAAAGTGTACAGCTGAAACTTACTGGTTTTCGTTAACCAATGTCACCATAAAAAATAAATCAATTTTTTTAAAAAGAACATAAACTTGGAGGTGAACCAGTTTCAACCATGTAGGCAAGGAATATACCCTAAAATATGGTGGAGCAATAAGATAGAAAAATACCTAATTCCATGGATGACTGTGTGAAGGAAAGCCATCTTGCCAAACCTGATCCACTCATTTCTGGAATTAAAAATAAATTTCTATTTTATTTAAGCTGATGAATTTTTTTACTATTTCATATTAGCTTTTATCCTAATGCAGAAATTGTTCCTGTACTAGAAAGAAGAAATTAGATAATAATCTAATTGAGCATATGTAGTTAAGAGATGATTATCACACAGGATAATATGGGGGTAGAAGGGTATGATAACAAGGAAGATTGGGTTATAAACTACAGTTAGTATGTGGCAAAGCTCAAATTTGAATTGAGGTTCTTCTGACTCTAAAGACTCTAGCCTTAAGTTCTAACCAATGGTTCTCAAACTTTTCATGCATCAAAATCACCTCCACCACTTGTTAAAGTACAGAGTCAGGATTTATCTTCAATAATTATGATACTAGAAATCTGTATTTTTAACATGTATCTCCAGTTGATTCTTATCCACAGCCAAGTTAAAAAACAACAACAACATCAACAACACTAGCCTGTGGCAATGTCCCTCTTTCCAGATCATCCTAGCTCTCAGAAAACTGCAATTTTTGGATGGCTACTGGTCACACCAGGAAGAAGGAAGGAAAAAGCAGCAATAGACTCACCTATCCTGCTGGCAACATTTGCTTTGTTTTTTTCCTCATAAGACTGAAATTTGCCTATCAGTGTGGGGGCCCCAAAAGAATACCTTTCAGTATACAATACAATAGCAGGAAACTCACCTACATTCAAATTGTGCAGACCAGAACTCTTAGCCTTGTAGGCTTCTCCTCAGCAATTTACATGCTTTTCTCAAAAGACCACACTATCTTTCAAGGTGAATAGGTAAAAGCAAGACCTGGTTTAAAAAAAAATCTAAATGGCAACATTACTCCATTATTTTGCCAAAGTTCATAAGCACCAGGAAACCCAAATTCAAAATACTGCTTGCTCTATGTGATTTATGCCTACAAATTATGTGGAGTTTATATTTACAGAAAAATAAATAAGACATGTCATCCATAAGTTTGAGCCTCTGGGATTATTATGTTTGGAATAATAACCCTATTCTATCTGGGTTACTATTAGTGATTTCATTAACAATTTTTCAGAATTAAAAAGACAGACTCATGATTTGTATATATTATTTATATTTATTTATTAGATAACTTTGTATATATTATTTATATTTATTTATTAGATAACTTCTACATTATCTTCAAACACTCTAGAATTCTGGACTCTACTATAATGCAAATTTCAATCCAACTTAGGCAAAATCAGGTCTTACAGAGAAGCTCAATGCCTTTATTATGAGGTACTTATCTCCTAATACCAACCTTAAAAATGAGAGAGTTTGTGAAACTACAAGGTAAAGTTTTAAGCCCTATACAAAAGGGATGAATTGTAATGACTACTGGCTAATTAATCTACCATAGTATAAAGCATTTGGAGAATTTTTCATACTATTTCACACTGTCTCTTTTTTGAATAGCGGAATCTGTTTCTGAGCTAGAGTAAGCCAAAGTCTCTTTAAGGTTCTATCAAGCAATGAAATATAATGAAAAGAACTCTCAAAAAGAGTTAGGTATTCCAAGATCAAGTCCAAGCTCTGCTACAAACTCTGTCCTTTTTGACCTTGGACAAGATATTTAATTTGCAGGACCTTTGGTTTCTCATATATTAAATGTAGATATTAACACTTTTTCGAAGGAGTTATACTAATCTAACAAAATGAGATGATATCTTGTTTTTATCTTAGTTCTCAGTATGTAATAAATAGCCCATAGTCGGTACCCAATTCAGACATGTTTTCTGAAGTGAAAAAGTAAGCAAGTGAATACAGGGGGTGAAAATGACAAAGATAAAGGATAACGGTAAAAGTTCAAGGAAAAGCAAAAATGCATCATATAAACATGAGTTCCACATTCAAAAATAGCATCTAGGTAAATTGTATTAACCCTTCCATTGAGAACAATTAGAAAAGCTATATAGAAGTTTTTTAAATCTGTTTTTGAGGCACTGGAGACCTACCCAAGACAAAGAAAAAATATAGGGCCAAGATCTGAGAGAAGGAAGCCCAGAAAGGAGAACCCAGTTTTGGAGACCACATTTCCCCTAGAAATATCTTCTAATTCAGGAGGAGGCATGTGAGTGACAAGATGACCAAGGTCTTTGACAGACTCCCAAGGTTGGGAGATTAAAACATGGAAATGGACCAGAGAATGTTAGCGCTTGCTACATAATTTTCCAGGCCCAGTGGGGATGAAAATGCATGGCCCTTTGTGGCCCTTTGTTCAAAACATTGTGTGGGGTGGGGGGAGGTTCAAACTAACACTGCCAACTTCTTGATTTTGGATTTCTAACCACCAGAACTGTGAAGAAATAAATTTCTGCTGTTTAAGCCAAGAAAAAAAGAAAAAGAAAATTTATAAAGCCTTCTCCTTTCTGCCACAGTCTCTCTCTCAATTTGCCATGGTGCTTCTTATTTTCTACTTAATGGAATTTTAATGAAAGAAAAATTTTAATTATTAGTCTGAATTTTTACTGTTCATCTTTACATTATGCAATGCCAGAATGCTATGCGCATGGAGCATTACAAAACTACATGCAAATAGGGCAGCAAGGAACTTCAGACACACATATTGTATATATCTCCTCTGTTAATATGTACGCTCTTTTGTCCCATTATATTTCACTCTAAAAACACAATACTAAGATAAAATTAAGAATTTCAAGATGGCAACAGCATTAAACTAAGCAGGGTCCTTTTGAGTAGGGAACCCTGTGTGACTGCACGGGTGGCACACCCATGAAGGTGGCCTTAGCTTTAAGTACATATCTTAGAATAAATGAAAGGCTGATAAATCAATGCAAATCTAAGTTTCCAACACAAGGACTTAGAAAAAGGGCATAAAATTAAACTCAAAGAATGTAGAAAGCAGGATATAATAAAGACCAGAAATTAATGAAGTAGAAATCAAACATAAAACAGAAAAGTTCAACAAAGCCAGAAGCTGGTTCTTTGAAAAAAGAAATTGAGAAACCTCTAGCAATGTAATTCCTACTAAAAGAATAAACGGAAAAATCTAATTATGTTAATACATATAGAAAAAACACTTAAGAAACCTCAAAGAAAACTTTCCTTAATCTGATAAAGAAAATCTCACCCAAGACTCTCCTGCTTTGCCCAGAGACACCTTTCTAAACTGTAAACAAATAAATATAGAACAAGTTAGAAAGTAATATGATCTGGCAAGAAAAATAAAGCAGGGAAAGGGAAGTAGGAGTGCTGGGGATTCAAGTTAAAATAGAATGGTCAGGGAAGGCCTCAGTAAGAAGATTACTTTTGATTAAATAAGAGAAGGTGAGGGAACAAGGCATACACGTAGTCAGGGAAAGAGGATTCCAGGCAAAGGAAGTAACCAGTGCAGAGGTCCTGAGGAAGAAAATGCCTGCTTTGTATCAA
This sequence comes from Pteropus vampyrus, assembly GCF_000151845.1. NCBI lineage: Eukaryota > Metazoa > Chordata > Mammalia > Chiroptera > Pteropodidae > Pteropus > Pteropus vampyrus. The sequence goes on from NW_011889116.1 coordinate 4,221,249, forward strand.
AGAGGTACAGCCTGTGCAGCTAAAACAAAGTTATAGGGAGAGAAGAAGGATTTGAGGTCAAAGAGGTAATGAGGGTCCATATCATGGAGGGTTCTATAAGGCTGTTGGAAATACTTGGGTTTTATGTAACATTATAAGAGAGGCATTGGAAGGAGGGGTTTGAATATCATCAGATTTATGAATTAACAGGATCACTCTAACTGCTGTATTGAGAATAGACTGAAAGATGGGAATGGTGGAAGCAGGAAGACCAGTTCTGAGGATACTACAATAATCCAGGTGAGAGATACTTAAAGCTTGAAGTAGGGAGGATGCAATAGAGTTGAAGAAAAGTAAGTATCCTTCTCCATCTCACCATAAAATTCTGTAACATTCCTGAAAGGCCTATGGCATAATCAAAGGTAACACCTACAATAACCTTTATCTTCCAATACAAAAAGTCGAACCATCCCTTAAATGCTTGATCTTTTTATTCTCCCTATTATAAAATCTCAGTCCTCCCTCAGCTATCACTTTTCTAATTAAACAGTGCATCAATGGCCCACTGTCTGAATATTAACAGCACATTTGTTAACCAACAGTAATTCAGGCAGGAAGTCAGAAGAATCAAAATATTTCTGTGAAACTGCTATAGATAAAGGATATTGGAAGCACTGACAGGGCTGTCTCTGAGTTAAGGCAAGGCTAAATGAAAGGAAGAGGCACTAGTATACAATTACTATGCTGGTTTCATTTAACACCCAGCACGCCTGGATCTCCTTTATCTCATTAAGTCAACTAGGGGCCTTGGATTTTCATCACTCCAAGAACTATAATAAAGGATAATCTGCCATGTATTAGCCTAATCTTAAATTACAACTCAAGACAATAAAATCAGGGAACTATCAGAAATGGCATCAATACCATAAACTAATTAAGACAATCTAATTCAGCAGGTATCTTGCAGGAACACTCTAATACAAGTTACACTCTAGCTTATTTGGAGAAGAAAAAAAGAAAAGGAATAAGGAAATGCTTCCCTTCTGACATTAGCTAGCTGATCTATGTTTGAGATGGCTAGAACAGACTCAGACTACAAATCCCATGACCAGTGCTAATATTACTTTAAAATATATATTTTTAAAAAATCTTAAAAGGTCGAAAATTAGCACCATGGTCACACTTGGGCTAAAAGCATATTGTGTTTGGCCCAAATGGTAATTTAAAATTCAGGAGATTTTACATTAAAAATATGATGATTGGCAGCACTTGAAATAGTAGAAGATTATATAATGGAAGTTATATTCCCACATGACAGAAAAATAAAGAGACTTTAGCCAATCTCCACCATGAAAGTTGGATAGACAAGAAGCAAGCCTACCTCAAAGTCAGATTAGAAGTCAGATCGTGGTTTTAGTTGTGGCATTTCCATGAATACACATGACCTTAGGAAAACAAATTAGCTACTTGGGGCTTCAGATTCCACATATGAAAAAAAAAAAAAAAGGATTGGACAAAAATCTCAATTCCACCTTATCTACATTCCTAGAAAGTGATAAAGAGTGCATAGACACACATCAATGAAGAGAGAAGGGATTATTAGACAAATGATGCCAGAGGTTAGCTGTTCAGGAAAAAAAAAAAAAAAAGCCAGCCGAGATTCGAACTTTATATCACATGCCAAGATAACTTCATGTCAATAAGGGTATATGGTAAAAATTCACACCTAAAATGAGAAGAAAATATACACTTGAAGGGTCTTATCATCAGGTGTAAAGAATTTTGTAAATTTAAAACTTATGAAAGAAATAGAAAAGGAAAACATTGGGGAACTTTCTGCACAGAAAAGGAAAACCAGTATACTTAGAAATAGTACCAAATGTAAGTCAAACATAAATTGAGAAAAATACAAAGAACAAATGCTTTATGCCCTACCCTCAATTTGACAACATCTCCCTCTCATAGTTCTTGGAAATAAGAGGCAGTGGAGAAGGCAGAGTGTAAACTCTGACCCAGTAGCCTGTGAGAAAATGTTTAAGTTCATGGACAGGATAAACACATGACCGCACCACAACCAAATTAGAGGGGGTCATTGTTGAAGGCCAGAAAACTCCACATTTGTAGACAGGACACAGGTTATTACCCTAATTTTGTAGACGAGAAAACTGAGGCACAGAGAAGTTCAATGAGATTGCAAAGTCATAACAACTGGTAAGTGTTAAAACCAATTCTGGAATGCAGCTTGGGTTCTGCCTCAGTTGAGCCATCTGTGAAATGAAGAAATTGGATTAGACCCATTGTTCTCAAAGGGCAGTGCCTAGACCAGCAGCAGCAGCTTCTCATAGAAACTTGTTCAAAATAAGAATTCTCAGGTCACCCCAGACCCATGAAATCCTGACCTCTGGGGTAGGACCAGCAATCTGTGGTCCAAAAAGCCCTCCAGGTGATTCCTCTGCATACTCACATTTGAAGGACCACTGGATTCCTTGATGTCTAAGGTCCCTTCCAGACCTAAAACATTTTCATTAACATTGGACCATTAATCTCTAGAGTTTTCATGACTTGGGCCCAAAAGGTTAAAAGAACAAAAGAGTTTGTTAGTGGGAGGAAACACTACTTTCCCCTTGGTGGAATTTATACCTATGGTATTGTGTTTGCTAAAAGTTACCTGTCTTAAATCATTTGCATAGGTATACTGGCAATCACAAACTTGGCTTTTTTCTGGGGTCTGTGTGGAGAGAGGAGGGATGAGCACCCTCTCGAAAGTAAATTAAAGGCAATGGGGTGGATGGGTGGGCAGGGTGGAGAGCCTGTCAATCATCTCTTCCAGCAAATGTACTTAGACCTAGAGGCCTCCAGAACCAGCTGGAGAAACTTGCTGGAGGGGATAGCAGCAAGGGTTGGGGACCTTTGACCTTTCCTGGGCCCCATTGCTTCTTCTAGACATGTCCTGACCTTGGCCAGATTTAAATGCCAGCTCTAGGTTAAGAGGAAATCTGCTAGCCTGACATCATGGTCCTACCCTACTTTGAGTCACTTATACTTTTAGTCACAGGCTAGATCTCTGCTGCTCAGCTATTGCCGCCTAATCTTGGTCACCCAATAGTAGAGGCCATCATCACATCAGCACAGCCCATCTCCCTCACCCCAGTGGCACCAGTGCTGCCACCATCATTGTTTGCTTTCACCTGTGCTACCACTTCTCAGCCATAGCTACTGGGGAGGTATCTGGGTTCCCCCAACATGTGTGATGAAAGTGACATGACACTGGCTCCATTTGCCCAACTAGAAGCAGCTGCTGTGAAGGATGGAGGAAGAGGAGGGGAAAATGGTGATGTCCAGAGAAGTGTTGAAGACCTTAACCTTGATGCTGAGGAGGTAGTTCATGGAGGCGAGAGGAGAGCTCCAGCAACATGATGCCATAAAGAGAATATGGTGCTGAGGGACTGCCCATCATCTTTCACTATCCACACCATCCTGGGCTTCCTGTCTCAATTAGAGGATGGAGGACACTTGAGAAACTTGGCCTCACCCATAATAATGTGGAAGATAAAGGCACTAAAGTGTAAAAGCAAAAGACTCTCAAGCTGTGCTCAGGAGATTGTTTTCTGCCTCAGATGCTGTGGCACCTGTATCAGAAGGCATAACAAAAGAGGGGCCCACCATGTTGCTGAGGACAGGAAGGAAGAAATAAATGAAATGGAGGCAAGCAACCTACCAGACACAGAGTTCAAAACGCTTGTTATACGGATGCTCAATGAACTTAGGGGAAGAGCAGATAAACTCAGTGAGAACTTTACCAAAGAGATATGTGCAGAGAAAGAAAGATAACCATAATCAGGCTCCCTGCCACACCTGTAGCTAACTTCTGAGTGGAAGAAAACTCAGCACTTCTCCCTTTATGTAACCATGTGCCCGGTACGTGTGTATAGTCTCCCATTATCTGGCAGTGCGCCAGTATCGTTTAACCAGTGCATAAAATGCACCACCACGATGTGGTGGGGGATGCCATGCCCTTGCTGGATAACCCTGCCACCCTATGAGGCGGCTGTGCCCTTGCTGGAGTAAAGAGCTATGTCACAGTTGCCTATGGTTCCCCGTATTTTCTTCCAACTGCACGAGTCTTGTACCCCTTATTCCAGAACTGCGAATCTGCAGCAACTGAAGATAGAAAACAAAAGGGGAGATAGAAATCATTAAAAAAACAGTCAGAAATGAAGTATACAATAACTAAAATAAAGGATACTTTAAGAGGCATCAATAGTTGATTAGATAAATCAGGATCAAATCAGCAATTCAGAAAATAAGGTAGCAGAAAACCCCCATCAGAACAGCAACAAGCAAAAAGAATCCCTCAAAACGAGGATAGTTTAAGGGGCCTCTGAGACAATATCAAGCATACCAACATTCACATCATAGGGATACCAGAAGGAGAAGAAAGAGAAGAAGGAATTAAAAACATATTTGAAGAAATAATGACTGAAAACGTCCCTAACCTGGTGAAGAAAATATACATACAAGCCCAGAAAGTGCAGGGAGTCCCAAAAAAGATGAACCCAAAGAGGCCCACATCAAGACACATCATAATTAAGATACCAAAAGTTAAATATAAAGAGAGAATATTAAAAGCAACAAGAGAAAAGCAGTTAGTTACCTACAAGGGAGTTCCCATTACACTGTCAGCTGATTTCTCAGCAGAAACTTTGCAGGATAGAAAGTATTGGCATGAAATATTCAAAGCGATGAAAAGTAAGGACCTGCAACCATGATTACTCTACCCAGCAAAGTTATCATTTAGAATCGAAGGACAGAGAAAGCTTCTTAGGCAGGAAAAAGCTAAAGGAATTCATCACCATGACACTATTACAAAAAAAAAAAATGTTGGAGGGACTTCTTTAAGAAGAAGGAAAAAGAAAAAAGATCAAAACTATGATTAATAAAATGGCAATAGCTACATATCTATCAACAATTACTTTCGATGTAAATCAAATAAATGCTGTAATCAAAAGATAAGCTGGATAAGAAAAAAGTTCTTTACATATGCTGCCTACAAGAGACTCACTTCGGATTGAATGACACACATAGACTGAAAGCAAAGGGATGGTGAAAGATAGTTCATGAAAATGGAAACAAACAAAAAAGCTGGGAAAGCCATGTTTATTCCAGACAAAATAGACTTTAAAACAACATCTATAACCAGAGACAAAGAAGAATCCAGTCATCTCATTTCCAGGTATAAGTCCAAAGAAACCACAAACACTACTTTAAAGCGACATGTGAATCTGTATGTTCATTGCAGCATTATTTAATGTAGTCAAGATATAGTGGTTACCTGGATGTCTATCAATGGATAAATGTATAAAGAAGAGGCGATATATATGTATCATATATCGGATACATATATACAATGGAATATTACTCAGCCATTAAAAAGAATGAAATTTTACCATCTGCAACAACATAGATAGAACTAGAGGGTATTGTTCTGTGGAGTAAGTCAGACAGAGAAAGACTAGTGTCATATAATTTTACTTACGTGTGGAATCTAAAGAACAAAATTAAGTAAATAGAAACAAACTCATAGATACAAAGAACATTTTGATGGTTGCCAGATGGATGGGGGCAAAAAAGGGGAAGGAATTAAGAAGTACAGATTGGAAGATTGGTAGTTACAAAATAGTCATGGGTATGTGTAGTACAACATAGGGAATATAGTCAATAATATTTTAATAACCATGTATAGTGCCAGGTGGGTACTAGACTAATCAGCGTAACCACTTTGTAAATTACATAAATGTCTAACCACTATGCTGTACACCTGAAACTAATATAATATCATACACCAACTGTAATTTAAAAATCACTAAAGACTTGAAAACTTAAAAAGAAAAAAAAGGAGGAAAAAAGAAGGATGAAAAAACTGTTGAAGGGAGGCAAATTCCTTGGTCTGATGAAGCTTCCAAAGCATGATTTGTTGAAAGAACACCTAGAGCCCACATGGAATAGTCAGGACTTCCACAAATTATTTAAGGCTCTGAAAAATGTTCAGTTTTAAATTGCTCAAATGAAAGCCAAATTTCAGAGAGAATGTCATGATATTTAAAAAAGAAATGTGTGTCTCTATCAACCTCTATTTGATAAGATACAAATTCTTTAATGCAATTTATGAGTTTACAGAAAATAAGCACAAGTGGAAACAGGTTTTGAGGATGTACTTGGTAAGGAAATAAAAAAGACAGTTCAAGAAGGAAACAATATCACCTCCCTGGTGATCTACTTGTTAGGATTTGGCGCTCTCAAGAAGACAAAGTCTGAAGTAAAAGTTACCTAATGAGAATTCCTCATTTTGGGTTAATGTTTCAGAATATACAGATGCTCAGAAACATGAAGATGTATAGTAGAGCACCTAAAAAAACATTAGATTCATGTTTTCAAAAACTGGTGAGGCAGTTTCACAGTAGAATTTATCTTTGAACTCAGTGAATATTTCTCAAATGAGGATTGACTAAAACAGATATATTTATTTTGGGCCCAGATGATTCTGGTGCCTGTGTCTCTTGGGGATGTGAGATTACAGGCTTCATAGGGTGCTGAATACATAGTAAGATGGGGTAAATGTCAATTTCAATTACTTTTGTATTCTTGAAATGCCTGAGTTTGGGATGCTATAGCTAAAATTGATGAAAATTTTTAATTAGGGTACATTTTCCATGATCATATAATCCTAAAATTGATATACTTCACTGGAGAAGCATTCGAAGATGTACAATGACTCAGAGTTTCCAAGCACTATATAAGAAGCAGATGAAGAGGAATAATATAATAATGATGATGCAGTATAGGAAAGAATTTTAAAGCAAACACTGTGTTGCAGAACAGAAGCTGCAGTAGGCTGGGTGTGTTATATATCATTAAAGAATAGCCTAAACATACTCTGAGTTGCTTACAGCTTCATTTTTTTATTCTCTAGGTAGCTAAAAAGAAAGCTTTTTAAATGTTTTAAAACCAGTGTTTTCTTCTTAAAATTTCAATGACCCCCACTTTTCTGCAGATATAGGATTCTCTGCATCCTTGAACTTTCATAGTTTGGTTCTTATGAAGTACTTTTGTCAAATATAGGACTATAGCTATAAAATATCAGAATTCTTAACAGAGGCCAGAGCGGCTTAGAAAACCTTTTTGAGAAACCAAGTTTAGTAGTTTTCAAGCCACCTTGCATGTCCTTTTTGCCTTCATCATTGTGTAATAGAAATATAGTCTCATACTAACTAGTAAACCATACACTTTTAACCTGACCATGTGTATGGTTAATAAGAGTTCTAATAAGACTGTATTTGATAACTATTAGTTGTTTGAGGAGTTTTGCATTGACCATTAAATTAAAAGAAACTTAGTCATAATCAGGTGATTAATCACTGAGGTGTTAATAAAGTCCTATCTTCATCTTATACCATCCTACCTGCTAGGAATGCTATCTTTTCAATATTTGAGAAGCCTTTTTCGAGTACAAGCTTTTTAATTTTAGCCTAAAGTATCAAGAAAAAAATCATTCTAATGTACTAGTTTTCAATGTGTGTTCCCTAGTCCAGTAGTATAGGCATCCCATGAGAAATAGTGAGAAATGCAAATTATCAGGCCCCATTCCAATTCTACTTAATTAAACACCAAAGTGGGGCCCAGCAATATAACTTTTTATTAAATTTATTGGGGTGGGCTTGGTTAATAAAATTATATAGGTTTCAAGTATACAATTCAATATGACATATCAAATTGTATATGTCATATTGAATTGTATACTTGAAACCTATATAATTTTATTAACCAATATTTATTAACACATATTGCATTGTGTGTTCACCACCCAAAGTTAAAGTTCCTTTTATCACCATATCTTTGACTCCCTCTAGCCCTATCTCTCCCCCGCTCTCCCCTTTCCCTCTGGTAACCACTAAGGTATTGTCCATGTCCATGAATCTCTGCTTGTTTGTCATGTTCGTTTGTTGTTTTCAGTTTTATATCCCACATATGAGTGAAAACATATGGTTCTCAATTTTTTCTGACTTATTTCACTTATTATGATAATTTCAAGATGTATCAATGTTGTCGCAAGTGGCAGTATTTCATCTATTCCTATGACTGAGTAATATTCTATTGTATATATGTATCACAGCTTCTTTATTCAATCATCTATTAAAGGGCAATTTAATTGTTTCCATGTCTTGACCACAATGAATAATGCTACTATGAACTTCAGGGTGCATATATATTACAGATAAATTTTGGGTGTAAATACCCAGAAGAGGAATTGTTGGGTCATATGGTAATTCTATTTTTAGGCATTTTTTTTTAATTCTTTAATGTCACCACATATTTGACCCCTTTTACCTGATCTTCCTCCTTCCTCCTCCCTCCCACTACCCCCTGGTAACCACTAGTCTATTATCCATCTCCATGAGTCTCTGTTTATTTGTCCTGTTTGTTTGTTGCTTTTAAGTTTATATCCCACATAGAAGTGATATCATGTGATTTTCAACTTTTTCTGTCTGGCTTATTTTGCTTAGCAAGATTATCTTGAAGTCCATCCTTATTGTCACAAATGGCAGTATTTCATCTCTTCTTATGCCTGAGTAATATTCCATTGTGTATATATACCACAGCTTCTTTATCCAATCTTCTATTGTAGGACACTTAGGTTGGTTCCATGTCCTGGCCACCATGAATAATGCTGCTATGAACATAGGTATGCAAATATCTTTTCGGATATGAGTTTTCAAGTCTTTGGGGTAAATATCCAGTAGAAGGATCACTAAATCATATAGTAGATCAAATTCTTAGTTTTTTTGAGGAAACTCCATACTGTTTCCCATAATGGTTGTGCCAATTGGCAGTCCCACCAGCAGTGTATGAGGGCTCCTTTTCCCCCACAACCTCTCCAACACTTGTTATTTTTTGTCCTGTTAATGATAACCATTCTAACATTGTGGTTTTGATTTGCTTTTTCCTAATAGCTAGTGAGGTTGAACATCTTTTCATATGCTTGTTGGCCATTCTATGTGTTCTTAAGAGAAGTGTCAGTTCAGGTCCTGTGGGGTTAATTCAGAACAGAACCCCACCACATACTCGAAAGACTGCTGGCTATCTGGCCAGCAGCCAAGGAAGGCAGTACACAAAGAGCTTTCGTCAGTGCCTGATCTGAGGGATGTTTTTTGCTGCTCCCATGGACATCATCTACTCCTGTAACCAAGCAGCACATCTTGCTCCCATCTGCCTGAGAAGGAGGCTGCTCCCCCAATGAGATTACCCCTCCCTCATCTTGTAGGCATAAAAGTATTGCTTGTCTTTGGCTGGGTGCCTTTTCCTGCAGCTGCAACCAGCCGCTGCTAAAGCTTCCCTGACCCATGAGTAATAAATGACATATCATACTGCTCTGATCCTCCCTAGTGGTTTTTCTGGAATATCCTAGGTATAGGTTCTTGGCCTAGGGTGCCTGCATTACAATCAACTAGCCAGCAGGATATTCTGAAAAATACCCCTATTGAGTCAACCTCGGGTATGAACATGCCTGGAGGACCTCTGCTAAAGACACTCCCTAGTCTGCTGGGGCGAATCCCGAGTTCATCGGGGGAAATCCCAAGTCTGCTGGGGAGAATCTCGTTTGCCGGCAGGGAGGGATTCTTGATGCCGGAGGGAACCCTGGGTGGATGTCTGCCAGGGGATATCCCAGGATGGGGCCTCTGGGTTCATGTTGTTTGAGGTGGCAAGCCTTGTAGATTCTTGGGGTCCACCCAGGTAGTGGGGGACACCCCTGATATGCCTATGAGTCTCTTACAGATTTTATGAAATGTAGGAGAATTTTGTTCTTTCAGAGAGAAGAAGGAGCTGCAGGCAGTAGCAGCCACTCTGGGCTGGCCCCTTCTGCAGGCACTATGCGATGCTTAACTATATTCAGAGAACACTGTAGGAGATTCTCTGAAGATTCTAGCAAATTTACTGATGAATCTAAACCGAGTTACTATGACTTCTGACTTAACTTGGCAACATTAAAGGTCTTATGAGGTTTTTCTAACTCTCAGTAACTTTTAAGGTCTTACAGATGGCCAGAAATGTAAACACAGCCAATACTGCCTGAGACTGAGATGACTAAAGAAAAAAACAGGTCACTTTTGAAAGCAAGCTGCACTCTGCCCCCACCTTTTCCCAGCCTCTGTAAAAGTGTCAAGGGCAACTGAAATAATTCTAGAGGTTACAAAATATATTCATAAATTTGCCAAGCTAAAGGATGTTCATTGCTTTCTTTCTAACTGCCATTAGAAATTGAGATTTCTGAGATTTAAAACATTCGTATTATAATAGATAGGGAAATGTATGTTTTTTAGTAACAGAAGGTATAGAGTATCGAGATCTATTTTAAAGGAAATTAAAGAAAAGTAGTTTGTCTTAAAGTTGGTTATTTCTAAACGTGTAAGAAGAGCAAACTGAAGGGCTGAAGAAAGCTGCAGGTCTGTGAAGAGAAATCTTCAAAGAGGACATTTCATATATGGTTAGGCTAATGCAACATTAGAGTTGTGTTTTCCTCTCTGCTAAATAAGACAATGTTTCTTAAGACTCTTGAACTGCTACTGATACTATGAAAAAGTTTTTTGAGGAAAAAAACAAGGATTCTGTGCTTTATTACAATAATTTTCTGAGTTTCATGTTTTCTTAACCAGTTACCACTGTTGTGGACACTTTGAGAGTGAAATTGGGAACTTACCACTTTGTTCTAGATTTATCTAATGCGTTTTCTCCATAGACATTCACCCAGACAGTCAAGATAAATTCGTCTTTACCTGGGAAGGACAACAATGGACCTTTGCTTTCCTACCCATGGGATATCTCCATAGCCCCAATATCTGCCACGGTTTTATGGCTGAGAATTTAACTGACTGGACTAAACCCTCTACCATATAGTTATACCAGTATATTGATGCTAACCTCTGACTCTCTTTCAAACTTACAGCAGGTTGCCGCAGCCTTGGTGACACACCTGCAAGGAAAAGGATGGCCCACCAACAAAAATAAGTTGCAAGGCCCTGGCTTGTCTGTCAAATTCTTGGGGGTGTTCTGGTCAGGTAAGATGAAGATGATGCTTCAGGAGGTAGTAGATAAGATTCAGGCTTTCCCCCTACCCACTATAGTTAGACAACTACAGGAGTTCTTAAGCTCCCAGGACATTGAAGGGTTTTCATCCCATACCTAGCACTATTAGTATGCCCCCTCCATCTCCTTGTCCGCAGGAGGGCCACCTGGGATTGGTAGGAGGAACAACAGATGATCTTTATAGCCGCAAAGCAAACGGTGGGGATGGTACAAACACTAGGCATCACTGATCACACAGACCCATGCAAATTAGATATACATGCCATCCTGCATGTCGATGCCTGGGGGCCCTAGCAACAGCAGAGACAGACACGTGTCCCCATTAGCTTTTGGTCTAAACTCTGGAAGGGTGCAGAAGGACAGTACAACCCTATTGAACAACAAGTCAATGCTGTATACCAAGCCCTCCTGGCCACCGAAGCATTAACCATACTCGCCAAGGTGGGGGTGAAAACCACCTTTCCTATTGCAAAGTGGGTTCATGACATGGACACCTGGCCCAAAATTTCAGTGGCCCAATGATCCATCTTGGCAAAGTGGAGTACATACTTGTTGCAATGCAGTAAGCACTCTACCAGCCCATTAAGTCATGAACTACAACAGGTTTTAGGACAAGTAATCTACTGAGCTCCAGCCACCTTTGAACCTGCTCCAGACATGCTAGAATCCACCATCCAAGAAGGGAAAACCCCCTATCCCAGAACACGTTTGGTATACTGATGGCTCCTGTAAGGGTCAACAACCGACATGATGAGCCATTGCTTACCAGCCTGTGACAGACAGCATATGGATGTACAAAGGAACCAGACACAGCAGACAGTAGGCCGAATTATGTGCTATTTGGCTTGTAATAGCTAATGAAAAGCATTCCCTGACCATCTGCACCGATAATGGGACTGTGTAGCATAGGCTGACTTTGTGGCTACCCCAGTGGCAGGCTGATCACTGGCAAGTGACCGAGAGGCCACTTTGGAGCCAAGTCATGTCATATGACATTTACCCCCTTGGCCAACACAAGACTATTCATATGACACAATATGATAGTGTCATATGAGTAGACACTAACTTTTACAGTACCCGGGCAGTGCAAGATCAGATGAAGTAGCCTGCACACGGTAGCTGAAGGAAGCACGTACTGAAGACACAGCCACTTGGTTACACAAAAAGATGAAGCACGCAGGCCTATGGACCACAAACTTGACCATGTACCCCGGAACGAGCCAATAAAACAACCTGCTCTTGCTAGCCCTCTCGGACATATCCTTGGGCAAAAAAAAACAAAAAAAACAAAAAACAAAAAAAACTGCACTGGCCTTGGTCAATGCATATAGGACCCTTGTGGTGCTCCCTGGTGCCCCTTGGGGAGAAGGTCTAGAGAAAGATTTAACCTTACAAGCAGAAGTCACCGCATCTGGGCCCCTATGTCTTATTTGGCATGTCTTGGGGCTGGGCCCAGACCAGGCTTGGTATACACACCCAGGACAGACCCCTGTCACTGTTACTCTCTTAACTCAGCACTGGACAGTGGCATATGTCTTCCCAGATGGACAGGACTTACCCCTCCAGGTACCCCTTAAATATATGTCATATTATCCTTAGTCTTGTTTCAGGCAACACCTTTTTGCAATAGGCCGGCATGATGGCAGCAGTGAGCAACCGGTCAGCATGTTGGATCTGCACAAAATTTTTGACAACAATGTCAGCTGGCCTTGGTGGACAGACCTGGTTAACACTTCCACCTGGGAAGGGCTATACAACTGGAACAACCCAAATGCAACTTTCAACACCACCCAACAACATGTGCACATCTTGGTTCAGGAGCAGGTCAACTGTTTCTAACCCTGGTTGAGCTACTCTGTCTGGGATGGTCTAGGATGGCTGATGGCCCTCCAAATAGGGGTCTGTCAGCCCACCACTTCTGTGTATTAAAAGGCAGAATGGGATGGGAAATTCTACACAGCACTCTATGGGGTGGTTGCCCAAAACTCTTTGTCAGAACACCACCGTGCTGACCATTAATGACAAGTGGGGTAAGCAAAATGCCTCATGCACCACAGGAGCTTTCCTAGTCCCCTGGGGGCCTAAGGGCATATCTGCCTTATAATTGGACAGGGTGATGTACATCAAGACACCCCTATATTCCTGGATAAGTACTTGATACTCTGCCTGACAAACCCCATAATTAGGACACATTCAAGGTTCAACATAGGGTAAAATGCACCAATTGGTGGTTTTATCCCCTGGCTCTGTTTGTCCTCCATACAGGTACCATCCTTGCTCAAGAATCTTTTAATTCCCTAACTAATCACACTATCACAGCTTTGAATTCTACCCAACAAGCCATCTCCCTCCTCAGTGACAAGGTATCTAAGACGAGAAGGGTGGTACTTCAAAACCACATGGCATTAGACATTCTCATCACTGTCTAAAGGAGTACTTGTGCTGTTATCCATACTGAATGTTGTGTGTACATTCCTGACAACTCCCATAATGTTACCAAAGTCCTTGCTGCTCTGACCAGAGAGCTGTCACATATTGCAGCACTTGGAGTGGACCCCCTCACCACCTGGTGGTCCTCTGGGCTCGTGGGGCTGCTACCTGATAACAGGACTGCTTGGTTTATGTATACTCTTGTAGTGTTAGGATGTAGCCTTTATTGTATTTGTAGTATTTGGATGCAATGTGCAAATGCTCTAACCACCCAGGGACTCTATGTCTGGAAGAAATGATGCAAAGAATGTGAGGTGGAGCAGCTATGTCAGGATGGAATGTGAGGTTAATTCAGAACATAGCTCCTCCACATACTCCGAAGACTTCTGGCTGTACGACCAGCAGCCAAGGAAGGCAGTACGAAGGGCTTATGGCAGTGTCTGCTCCCAAGGATGTTTTCTGTTGCTTCCATGGACATTATCTGCTCCTGTAACCAAGCAGCACATCTTGCTCCCATCTGCCTAAGTTGCTCCCCCAATGAGATTACCCCTCTCTCAGCTTGTGGGCATAAAAACATTGCTTGCTTTGACCCAGGCGCCTTTTCTTGCAGCTCCGACTAGCCGCTACTGAAGCTTCCCTGCCCCCTGAGTAATAAACGGCACATTACATTCCACTTGTCCTCCCTGGTGGTTTTTCTGGAATATCCCAGGTACAGGTTCCCAGCCTGGAGCTCCTGCATTACAGGTCCTCTGACCATTTTTTAATTAGATTGTTTTTTGGTTGCTGATGAGTCGTATGAGTTCTTTGTATATTTTGTTTTATTTTGGATATTAGGCCCTTATCAGAGGCATTGTTTGTAAATATATTCTCCCATTTGGATGGTTGCCCCATTGTCTTGTTGATGGTTTCTTTTGCTGTGCAGAAGCTTTTTAGTTTGATTCAGTCCCATTCATTTATTTTTGTTTTTACTTCCCTTGCCTTTGAGGTTAAATTAATGAAATCCTCTCTAAATTTAAGCTTAGTGCCTATGTTTTCTTCTATGTAATTTATTGTTTCAGGTTTTATATTCAGGTCTTTGATTCATTTTGAGTTAATTTTGGTATGTGATGATAGAAAACAGTCTAGTTTAATTTTTTTTTTTTGCAGGTGGCGTTTCAATTTTCCCAGCACCTTTTATTGAAGAGGATTTCCATTCTCCGTTGTATGTTTTTAGCTCCTTCGTAAAAAGTTATTGGCCCATACATGCAGGAGTTTACTTCTGGACTCTCAATTCTGTTTCACTGGCCTGTGTGTCTGTTTTTCTGCCAATGTCATGTTGTTTTAATTATTGTCACTTTGTTGTATAATTTGAAGTCAGGCAGAGTAATACCTCCAGCCTTGTTCTTTTCTCTCAGGATTGCTTTGGCTATTCAGAGTCTTTTGTGCTTCCATACAAATTTGATGATCTTCGATCCTATTTCTTTAAAAAGAAATGCCATGGGGATTTTGATGGGGGTTGCATTAAATCTGTATAATGCTTTAGGTAATAAGGTCATTTTAACTATATCGATTCTTCCAATCCAAGAACACAGACTATCTTTCCATTGCTTCGTGTCTTCTTCAATTTCTATTAATAATGTCATAATTTTCAGTGTATACGTTCTTCACTTCATTCATTAGGTGTATTCTTAGGTATTTTATTCTTTTTGTTGCAATTGCCAAAGGAATTTTTTTCATTTCTTTTTCTGAAAATTTATTTTTAGAGTATAGGAATGCTATGGATTTTTGTGCATTAATTTTATATCCTGAAACATTACTGTATTTTCTTATTGTTTCTAATAGCTTTTTAGTGCCATCTTTAGGGTTTTCTATATAAAGAATGATGTCATCTGCAAAAAGCGACAACTTGACTTCTTCATTCTCTATTTGGATGCCTTTTATTTCTTTCTCTTGCCTGATTCCTCAAAGTTATTGTTTTTTTTTTCTTGTGTATTTTCCAAAGTTATTGGAAATTTTCCTGCTTAGTTTTGGGTAGTCATATGCAGTTAGGATGTGTGTGTGTGTGTGTGTGTGTGTGTGTGTGTGTGCATGTGATTTCAGCTTTTTTGATGAGTATAGTTCTCCATCATTTGCAATGTGATTAGCCTTACATTAATTTTCTATTCTTTAGCATTTATTTTCATCATCAATATCAATATCAATAATTATTCTCCTCTATCGAAAAAAAACACCATATACCTGTGAGCAAATTAGCTGTGCAAAAACAAATTTGCAAGCCACAATAGCTTTCACATAACCAATTTGAATTTTCTTTCCAGAGCCCTGCTTCTCCTTGAGGATGTAAACATCAGGGGGAAAATCTGGAATAGGATGTGCTGCAATTAAGTCCTTTTTTAAATCAATAATCCTAAGGAGCCACTTGACTCAGAGCCTTTGGCTGTCAATTATGTTCAATTATTCTCAGATAAAAGTAAGTCAGGAATCTACTTATGCCTTTATATCCTCATTAGTGAGGTGGTGAATGAATGTCTCTATTTACATAATGCAATGACCTTGTACTAATTCAATGTATAGAATCCTGGAATTTGTGGGGGATTTTAGAGCTCATTTAGACCAGCTCTTCTCCCTCAGCTCTGTCACTTCTATCTATGTAAACTTGGACAAATAACCCAGGCTCTCTGTACCTTAGTTTCTTCATCTATAAAATGAAATAATAGTACCTACCTCACAGGATGGATGTAAGGATGTTTAAATTAGATAATACTTGTATACTACTTAGAACAGTTGCTAACTCAGGAATTGTCAGGCCCTGTGGTAAACCTTTATATGAATTTATGTAATTTATTTATCACAAGGACCCTGCAAGAAAGTTGTTATTGTGTCCTTTCAAGAATGAGGAAACAACTGAAGCTCAGAGAAGTTAATAACAATCAAAGTCATCCATCCAGTAATGTGTGGATCTGTGAAATGGATCCGGGTCTGCCTGTCCAATTCTCCACCTCACATAAGTTCCTTATACTACACCCTGCTCTTGGTAATTGAATGTGGAAGGAGTTCAGCTTGCAGCCTGGAGCTCAGACATATGAGAGCATGTTTTGCAAACAGGTATGGCTGATCTGAAGGACATTTATCTGCATAATGCCTGGGGAACCGCTGTGTGAGAAACCAGATTGTGTCCACTGATTGTGTTCACTGCATTGTGGGATAGGATATCATAGCAGAATCCCATTTTTAAGGAAAGCTGAGGGAAAACTCATCCTAAGGGAAGAGGGATACAGGAATGAATAGCTTGAGTTAGTTAGCATACCTTAAGTCATCAGAAAGGCAGAAAGTTTGAGAGCAGCATGGTCTCTTGTGTGCATGTATATGTCAGAGTGAAAAGAAAAGGAAAGAGTATTTTCTCTAAACTCAAATATCAGGGGATTCAGCAACACTATTTGTGGGGGCTTCTTACAGAGGATAACATGATACAAAAAGATCCTTCTCTCACACACACATTCTCTCTGAGCAATGGCACACATCAGCAGGGCACTTCTCTAATCAGGAAAGCAGCAGTGGGTGCTGAAGAAGCTATAGTGCCTCATGTGACAAGGCTACAGTATAAGTTGACACTACCATACTAGCAGAGTAGTAATGACATCCAGTGGGCCAGTTGATCTGTGAAAATACAATGCCCAGTGAGAACCCCTCTATCTAGTAAATCAATAGAATGCCATCAGGTACAGAATAAAATATATATGCTATATCTCTTGGATGTGTCAAACACTTAGCAGATAATAGGTTTTTTAAAGCCTCTTCCCCCTACCACCATATAAAATACACAACTTAGACTTCAGGAGAACACATTTATTCATTCATTAAACAAATACTGATTTTTTGAGTCTTCTGTGAAGATAACAAGTGCTATGGATGTTGTAGGGGAACAAACTTTGCCACCATAAAATACATCACTTTGGCATATTGATTACTTTAAATTAAAGTTACTTAAACAACTGGTACAAGAAGGGAACTCTGACACTCTTATGTCCCTCTGAAAGCAGGAAATAAACCTTCATTGAACCAGAAGGTAGAGAGACATCTTTATCAGCAGAGATAAGAAATTCAAGGCCAAAAAGTCTGTATAAACAAAGCTTGTTGCTTTTTCACTAATTTTCTGCCATAAACCTAAATCTGCTTAGATTCTTCACTAATTAAACACCCAAGCTTGTTTCTGTTTCCTTTCAAATCTTCACAAATTTATTGTTTCTTTGGCTAAAAAGTATAAAAGCTGCCTGCTTCAGATATTTATTTAGGTCCATATCTGTGAGACCTCCATATGAACAAAGTTAGTTTTTTTCTACTGTTAATATGTTTTGTGTCAATTAAATTATTAGACCAGCCAAGAAGAATGAAGAGGGGTTGGTGAAAATTTTCATTCCCTGACAAAGCTATGGATATAATGGTAATGGAACTTTTAATTTTGTGTGGCGATATTATGTAACTCAAATAATTTCACAAATACAAAATTATACTTATGATAAATGCTATGGCAAAAATGAATATGATGCCATAAATATATCTAATAGGATGAGTTTTTACGTAGTCAGTGAAAACAAACAAAAAATGAGATCTGAAGGATGAATAGGTAATAATGAGACAAAAGGGAAGGACAGAACATTCCAGGCAGAGGAAATAACAAAGGCCCTGTGGCAAGATAAAGACTGATAAGTGCAAAAACTTAAAGTCATAATATAATATGAGGCTGAAGACTAAGGTGGAGCAACACCATACAGGGCCTTATAGATTGCAGTAACTAATTTGGTCTTTATCCCCAAATCCATGAGAAGCTTTTGAGAGCTTTGAAGCAGGAAATAGGATGTTATAGAATTAATATTATGAAAAATCACTGTCATGCCACTCTTCTGCTTAAAATTTTCCAAAAACTTTCAATTACACTTGCAGGAGAGAAACAAAATCCTTCCACTACAATCTGCAAAGCTCTGACACTTGATTACTTTTCCTACTCTCCCTTTGTTACCTCTGTTCTAACCACACTGGCTTCCTTGCTAATCCTAGAAAATACCAACCTTGTTCCTACTTCAGTCTTTGGATTTGTTGTTCATTCTAACAAAAATGTTCTTCCCCCAAGCACTCTCTTTTTTCAGTTCTTTACTCAAACATTATTTATTCAGAGAAGTCTTCTTGGCCAAGTCCATCTAAAATAGCACCCCCTCAAACTATTTCCTTGCCTATTTAATTTGTCTTCATGGCATTATCACTACCTAACATTTTATTTAATATTTGCTTATTACCCAACTCTCCCAACAGAATGTAACTCTATGAGGGCATGGGCTTTTTTTTTTTTCCCACTGCTATATCACCAACATGTAGAACAGTGCCTGGCATATAGTAGGTACTCGATAAATACATTTTGATTGAATGAATAAATAAATGAATGACTTCAATGTGAAGAAGAATATACAGATACTTCCTGACTTACAATGGGGTTAAATCAGAATAAACCCATCGTAAGTTGAAAATATTGTAACTAGAAATGCATTTAATGCACCTAACCCACAAATTTCATACCTTAGCCTAGCTTACCTTAAATGCACTCAGAATACTTTAACCTACAGTTGGGCAAAATTATTTGACACAATGAATACACTATAGAGTATCTGTTATTTACTCTCATAACCACATGCCCGACTGGGAGTTGCAGTTCACTGCTACTGCCCAGCATCTCAAGAGAGTATCATATCTCATATCACTAGCCCAGGAAAATATCAAAATTCAAAATTTGAAGTACAATTTCTACTAAATGCATATCACTTTTGCACCATTGGAGAGTTGATAAATTGGAAGTGAAACCATTGTAAGTCAGGGACAATCTGTATTGGAAGGGGACTAAAGTGGATGTAAGGAGGCCAGTTAGGAGACAATTATAGATGAGAGTTGGCAGCTTAGACTGGGATGGTAATGCAGGAGGTGGTAAGAATGCATAACTTAGAAAGATATGTGGAGCGGTAAAATTTATAAGACTTTATGAATTAGATATAGCAGGAAATAAAGGGGGGATGAATGTCAAGGATGACTCCCAGATTATATATTAGAATCTTTTTGTACAGTATTTCCCAACAAATTTCCAGCAATCATACTGTCGACATAAGAAACATCCAAACTTATAGAGAATTTTAATGAGTTTACTTGAGCCAAACTAATAACAATCGCAAGAAAGCAAAATCTCAATGGACTAAGAAAATGCTCCAGAGAATGGCACTTTTGCAGCTTATTTTATACATTAGAATCAAAAGAGGAGATGTAAGGAGGGTTATATGAAATCCATTAGTGGTAGATTAATGAGGAGGGAGAAAGCAAAGCAGGAAAATCTCTGGGATTGGATACAAAGTAAAACAGAGGGATACATACCTCTTTTACATTGGTGGGTACAGGAAAGTTAATAATTAACATTTATAGCACAGAGAGATGGTATGCAGGAGACAAGATAACAATGAGGGATTCTGTGGTCTCATGCTTTGGTGCAGTATGTTGTGCCCTGAGGAGTCTTGAAAAAAAGGATTAATCTGACATTCCAAGAATATGTTATGTTAGATGCAAAAGGACAATAGACAGGCTCACTTAAGGTAAAGGTTGACCTTTGTCAAGAAAGCTACAGGCCCAGGACGTGACTACCTGCCATAACCTGCTTTTCATTAGGAATTTTTATGTTCAGACCATCTTACGTTGTTAATTTTGGTCTCTGAGTTTGTAGGGCCCATCATGTCAACCTCCCCTGAGCTTGTTAAGTTTAGTATGTGGCCCCCTTTTCATCTACAATATTATTTTATTCTTTGTTAAGGACTCAAAAATGGCATTTTTATGTAATGGAATTATACCTACAGAGGTTACTTCAGGAAGACTAGACTTGGCCTTGTTCTAATAGGGAATACTACTCTAAAGTAACTGTTATCTGGCAGGGGCTCACATTTTCCTCCTCCTTCTGACACCCCCCACTAAGGCTAACTATACACAAATTACAATAAGGTACATTTTGTCCTTAGAACAAAATCAGATCAACCGGGCCACATGAGGATAATATCTGCACCCCAAAGTCAGCAAACACAGACTCATCTCCTAAAATTATATTAGCCATTAAAAAAGAAAAAAAAAACCTACAAATTGAGGGAGATTTTACCAAATATTGGACTTTATTCCTTAAAACTCTCAAGCTAAAGGGGAGCAGCTTTTACTACCCCAAATATTCATATTTGGAATAAGAATTATCTTGAGCTGGTTATTTTTAAGAAATGGAAGACAAGAGAGAAGCTCAGAAAGCTAAATAGAAGTTACCATTTTGTAGGGGACATTTATATTTAGAAGGGAAATCTCCATTTGCAAGGGTGTCTGCCTCTTCACACCAGGAAAGAGAGGATGACTAAACCTCTAAGAACTCTTATTGATGGAGAAGGCAATGACTTAAATCTGAATAACAACCATATTCTTATTTACTGTGCTCTGCCTGATAACCTCCCATAACTAGCCTTCCCCCTCACCCAACATTTTTGTCTTTAGCTGGAGATGGTATATAAGGTGGTAACTTGGTGGCCATTTAAGATTTGTGGGATATATAGAAACTCTTGTACTATCTAAAATTTTTCTGTAAATCTTAAGCTGTTCTAAAATAAAAAAGATGTTTAAACTACACACACACACACACACACACACACACACACACACACACACACTTACAATGCATGATCTCATTCCATTACCTTACTTCTCGCGTGTAAATAGACCAGAATTCTTTCTTTCAAGTGATTTCTTACAGGCGCTAGTTTTAATACACACTCGATCTTTTCAGAAACAGTACTTTCAAATCCTGATAAAGTCAAGGGAAAAGCTATGAGACCATTCTTCATTGGTAAGAGAAAATTAGGAGAAAAAAAAATGAATACAAAACAATCCCTGCCTAGCCATTCAGAATTTTTAAAATATTGAACAGAATTAGGGGATATATATGGTTATTTGAGGGAGATGGTTTGTAAATTACTGCATGTCTAATATTTGTTCACTATCACCGCATTTGTCCTCCAGGAATTAGCCTTCTCAATAAAAGCCACTCAGAATTTTTAGAGGCCTTTATGTTAAATTGTGACATACATAGGTAAGCAATTCAGAACAGTAATTTCATTAAATTATTCCCTCATTCCCTACACACCCCACAACTTCACACACACACACACACACACACACACACACACACACACACACACTTTAATGGAAGGGGAGGATGATGAAGCAAAAGAGAAGAAATGAAAGTTTAGAAGAAAATTCCAAGGAAACACAAATTATAGAGGCACAAAACTTCAGAGCCAGACTAAATCCCAAAGATC
Source organism: Pteropus vampyrus (assembly GCF_000151845.1). NCBI lineage: Eukaryota > Metazoa > Chordata > Mammalia > Chiroptera > Pteropodidae > Pteropus > Pteropus vampyrus. Next base: position 4,243,148 of record NW_011889116.1, read on the forward strand.
TCAAATCCACATGGTGCAGAGGGGTGCCTAAAGCCCAGAGAGATTAACTGATTCACCTAGGATCACAAACATTAAATGCTCTTTCAACAACACCAGGCAGGCTCACTACATTCATACTCTTTAGTTTCATCTACATACAGATCCAATAAATTATTTACAAGGTCAACTAAAAAAGTTCACAGAGGTAATTAGACGTGTGTTTATTAAGCCAATTAGGAAACACATTGCATATATTAGAAGGTTCCATAAAACTATTTTTATACCCTTGTTATGACCAGTTGTAGTATTTGGTTCTTTTAATAAAGCCTGACTTCACTATAAGAATCAGAAATGGATCCATGAATGAAACAAAATAAAAGTCAAAAGACATAGTTCTAATTCAGACTTTAATTTTATTCTATGACTTGGACCTCAATATAGCTTGGTCTTCAATATAGCTGGGTTTCCTCCTTAGTTAAATAGGAACAATTTTCTTTCTTATTCATGGATTGTGAGAATTAGTAGAGCTTGATATCCTCTCTCACCTTTTCCATCTGAAGAGTGATAGGACTCTTCTTAGTGTTGTGAAGTCCTAAGTGTACTACTCTGAGCAGCCTAGACTACTATCTGCTCTTGCAATTGACTGATCACCCACCATTCCAGAGGTCACATACTCATATGGAACTTGGTTTCCTCTTGAGGTCTTTGGAAAATATAGTAAAAAGAGCAAAGGATAGACAGGAAGTCAAGGAGAAAGTGTTCTATGCTCAGAGCTGCCATTGCCTTTCGTATAACCTTCAACAAGTTGCTTTCCCCATTTGTATAATGCAGTGATTAGACCCCAACCTAAGTTTGTCTGTAGATCTGAAAATCTCTATAGGCCTTTTCAGCTTGGACAAATGACTCTAGAAGTCTATATTCAGGCAATGCCAGACAGGCTGAAAGTATAGATGCCATACAGCCTTTTGCGTTCATGCCAACCTTTTGAATCAGCTACAAAGTTCATCTTAGCATGGGGGCTCCTGGTGCTTTTGGCCACTCCATTACCCACACAGAAAGTTGCTGAGATGACTCAGGGGAGGGAGGTGAAAGGTACCCAAGTCCAGAGGCAATTAATTAACTTTGAAGTGTATTCCCCTGAATGGGAGGGTAGGAAAAGCAATATGACAATATTCCTGCAATGAAAATTGATAATTACAATATGGAATCTCTCAGTTAGGAGAAAAGGGACACTGATCCTATTCATATTTATAAGCCTGATATTTCTGAATCTCATTGTGACTGATATTTCACGTGCAAGGAAGAAAGTAAAAGTAAATATCCATTTACCATCAAATCTGACAAATACTAGCCACCTCTTTAAAGAAACACATGCTAACACTCATTAGACTGTGGCCCTTAACCCCACTAGCAGGCAAACAGTGGGAGCTATTACCTATCAAATGAGAAACTGCACGTGTACAGTTAGACTGAAGTGGTTGCTGGAGGCACACATGTCTTACTCTAGTACTCTCTAATTTCTCTTATCTCAGCTACTAGCCCTACCCAATATACACTACGGAGAATTCTAATTTCAATGTAGGTCTAGAAAGCTGCTTTCAACAAAGATCCCAACTAGAGTCTCTCAGCTCAGTTCCCTGAGCAAAATGGCCAGAGAACAAGTTGTAGGTCTGAGTAAGGTGGAGTAAAAACAGTCCCAGCTGCCTTTTCCACTAAATGCGATTATAAAACCTGGACAGAAGGCGTGGAACAGCAATTTACGGAAAAAGTAATAAGTAACAGGCAGATTGGGGAAGAAGACCAGAATTAAAATTACCATTGAACTGATACTGAGTTGCCTGTTTTTCCTCCAGTATCCTCCGGCCTAAACCCAATAAAGCCTAAAACCCAGAATTGGGCACCAGGTCAAGACAGAGAGAGCTCTAGGAGAAAGCTCTCTAGTTCAGATTCAAGGCATAAGAAAGGAGTATCCTGATACCCAAAGAGAGTGGAATAAATCCCATTTTCTATTCTCATTTCTTTTTATTCCTTTCTTTTCTTTGCTCTGTCATGCCCAAGCCTCCAAAAAGAAGGCAATTTCAAAAAGAAGGCAGCAGTAGCAGCAACAGTGGGGCCCAAGTGCAGCTAAACACTGAGGGAAAGTCAGAGGCATTGTGGTCCCTAGAGAATGGGAAAAACCACACTTTTTTTTCTCTCTCTGTCCTTCCATCACTTGGCTCCAGATATGAGCACAATTGTAAAAAGTGAACAGCCTAATGGAATAATGAAGGCCAGTTTTCTTGACATAGGACCAAAAGGGACCAATTGGGTCTTCTTCCCCAATCTGCCTGTTACTTATTACTAAAGAAGCAAAAAGTACAGGGAATAAGGCAGAGAAGAAGAAGCTCAGAAAAGTAGTCTGGTCCTCAAACCTATTGTTTATAAACTCCTGGCCTCACTACCAAGCTATGCATATGTGGATCTGATGCAAAAGTGCGTACTAAAGATTTTGTTAATAGACCATTGCCCAAGTCCCATACTGGTCACTGGGCAAGACAGATACAAATAGCATTGCAAAAGCTTCGAAAATGGAACTGACACTGAAAGCAAAATCCACAGAAATCTAGTCAGAACTTACAGCCAAATCCATGCATGCTAAAACAAAAACATCAACATTCTCCATGGATTTAAAAAAGACCCAGAGACTCACAATATTCAAAATGTGTGAGATAGAATTTACAATTACTCAGCATATGAAGAATTAGGAAAATCTCAACTTGCATGAGAAAGACAAATCTTGAAATGAGTGGAACTATAGAGTATCTCTGAAAAAAAAAATAGAAGATAGAAAGAAAAACAGAATAGAAATTTTAGAACTGAAAAATACAAAAGTAAAAAAAGTTTTTAAAATTCACTAGAAATTATGGTTCATATACACAATGGAATATTACTCAGCCATTACAAAAATGAACTCTTACCATTTGCAATGACATGGATGGGCCTTGAGGTTCTTATGTTGAGTGAAATAAGTCAGACAGAGAAAGACAAATACCATATGATTTTGGTCTAAGGAACAAAAAGAACAAATTAATCAAAAGCAGACTCACAAATATAGTGGACAATTTTGGTGATGGACAGAGGGGAAGGGCCTGGGGGCTGGGAAAATGGGATGAAGAGTTAAAGAAGTACGAATTAATAGTTGATAGCTGGTCACGGGGATGGAGAGCATGGCAGAGAGAATGCAGTTGGCATTAATATGATGGCTAGGTGGAGGGCTAGGGGAGGGAAGGAACAATTGGGGGGATCATTTTATGAACTATATAGATGTCTAACCAATGTACTGTATACTTGAAACTAATTTAAACAAATATTTTTTTAAAAATGAAAAAAAAAGCTGAGGAAAAAAAACCTCACTAGATGGACTCAATAATACAGTATGGTGCAGAACAAATATCTAAAGAAAGAATGACTTAAAAATTCCAAAATTTACCAAAAGATATATACCTACAGATTCAAGAAGCTCAGCAAATCACAAAAAGGATAAATCCAAAGAAATTCATTCTCAGATACATCAAACTGCTGAGACTTACCTTATAGTAAGTCTTAAAATTAGGTCATGTGATTCATCCAGCTTTATTTACAATAGTCAAGGATTCTGGGAAAACATGGCAGAGTGAGAGACATCCCCAGAACTCTCCCCTTGAAACAACAATAAGCTGAACATCTAAAACTCAACAAAAAACACCCAAATTGCACACCAGCACATGTGAGCATGGGATCTGTGCATAAGAGCTACCAAAGGTCAGAACCCAGAGTATCGGGCAGTGGTCTGAGAGTAATAAAGAAGCTGCCTCCCACAGCCCCCTGAGTTTCTTGCAGGAGGAAGGGGAGAGGTGAAGGAGCAGCAAGTTCCCTAAACATTCCTGCTTGGGATAGCTGTAGTTGCAGGGCCTAGTCATCAGAGCAGAAAGCAGAGAAGCAGGACAAGACCACAGAGGAACATCAGCTGATTTTTGCCGGCCACGGTTGCAAAACCCAGGCTGAGGGGCAGCCCTCAACCCCCAACCCAAAGCGCCCCTCTCCCAGTATCTTCCAAGACCAATCACCACAGAGGAGAATCTGAGCAAACGCTGCCGAGACTATCACTGACACTGATAGAGACTAAAACTGAGGGTAGCAAGTGTGATTAAAGATCTACAAGAAAATTTAAAAAGCTTTATTAAGACTTTATATAAAGTAGGTATCCAAGAGGCCTAGACACCACCTACTGAAAACCAAAAGAAAAGCTCCTTCTTTGCAACAGGCTAAAGAGAGATCTTTATATAATAAATCTTCTTTCTGGAAAAACAAAAGAATACACTTCCATTAATGCCCAAGCAGAGAAATAGTCCATAAAACACCATGAAAAACGAAGGTGACAAGGCATCTCAGAAAGAAAGAAAAAAGTCTCCCGAAAATAAGTTTGCAGACATAGAAATATGCAATTTAAATGACAGAGAATTCAAGATGGTATTTCTGAAAAAACTCAATGAGATTCAAAAAAAACTCAAATCAACAATTTCAGGAATTGAAAAAAACAACTAGATGACCAGAACAAGGAGATTGAAATCCTAAAAAAGAACCAAATAGAACTTCTGGAGATGAAGAACACATTACAAGAGTTGAAAAAATGAAATAGCAAGCTAGGGAAAGAGAGTCAAACAAATGGAGGAAAGGATCAGTGATATCGAAGACAGAAATCTAGAAATAAATCGGAAGGAAGAAGAGAGAAACCGAAGAATGAAAAATAATGAAAGAGAAAAACAAGAACTAGCTGATACCATCATGAGAGGAAACAGAAAAATAATGGGCATTATTGAAGTCAAGGAAAAGGAGCAGGGATTAATTAGAAAGCATTCTCAGACAAGTAGTGGATGAGAATTTCCAAAATCTAAGGAATGAGCTGGGGCTTGGAATTTAAGAAGTCAACAGAACACTCAATTATTTCAACCCAAAAAGGCATTCACCAAGACACATTGTATTAAAATTATCAAAATCAACAACAAAGACAGAATTCTCAAGGCAGCCAGGGAGAAGAAAACGGTAACTTATAAAAGTAAACCCATTAGATCATCCTCAGACTTCTCAGCACAAAGCTTGCAAGCCAGAAAGGAATGGAATCAAATATTTAAACTATTAAGTGACAGGAACTACCAGCCTAGAATAATGTATCCAGCGAAGCTCTCCTTTAGATATGAAGGAGAAATTAAGACCTTTCTAGACATACAAAAATTGAGGGAATTCTCCACTACAAGGCTTGCACTACAGGAAATACCAAAAGGAGTCTGCTCACCTAAAACAAAACAAAACAAAAAATATATAATTAGGAGTAAAGTGACTATTGGGCAAAAAG
>NW_011889116.1:4248667-4251575 GCF_000151845.1 Pteropus vampyrus
ATATATATAACTATCCTTTACATATTTGTAATAGTAAGCACACGCCAAAGATTCAGAACCATTGCATATAACATAAAACAAGAAGGATCAGGAAAAAACCCACAAAAGTGAACCAAAATAAAGTAAACAGAAGCACAAGGACAAGGAAGCAATGGAAACACCGAGCTACCAGAAAGCAAAAGATAAAATGTCTATAAGAAGATCTCATATTTCAGTAATTGCCCTAAATGTACGTGGATTCGACTCACTAATAAAATGTTACAGGGTGTATCAAAAAACAAAACCCAACCATATGCTGCCTCCAGGAGACACATCTCAGCTCCAAAGACAAATATAGACTCAGAGTGAAAGGGTGGAAAATGATATTTCAAGCAAATGGCATTCAGAGAAAAGTGAGAATAGCGGTACTAATATCAGATGAAATAGACTTCAAAATAAAAAAGGTAAAGAAAGATACTGAGGGACACTTTATAATGATAAAGGGAATCATGCATCAAGAAGACATAACATTTATTAATATCTATGCTCTCTGAAATATGTAAAGCAATTACTTACAGAATTAAAGTGAGAAACAGACCAAAACACTATCATAGTAGGGGACCTAAATACCCCGCTGTCGGATATGGATACATCATCCAAACTGAAAATCAATAAGGAAATAACATCCTTAAATAACACATTAGACCAACTGGACATAATTGACATACAGAGCCTTCTATCTCAAAACAGCTGCTTATACATTCTTCTCTAGTGCACATGGAATATTATCAAGAATCGACTACATACTGGGACACAGAGGTAGCCTCAACAAATATAAGAAGGTTGAAATCATAACAATCATATTCTCTGACCATATGCTTTGAAACCAGATCAACTCCAAAAAGAAATCAAGAAGAACCACAAATACATGGAGAATAAACAACATGCTACTGAAGAATAACTGGGTCAGAGAAGAAATAAAAAGAGCGACCAAGAGATACATATAAATGAATGATAATGATAGTGCAACATATAAAAACTTTTGGGACATGGCAAAAACAGTCATAAGAGGAAAGTTCATATTATTACAAGCCTATCTTTAAAAACAAGAATGAGTCCAAATAAACGACCTAATGCTTCATCTTAAAAAAAAAAAAAAAACTAGAAAAGAAAGAGCAAACGAGGCCTAATTCAGCAGAAGGAAAGAAATAATCAAAATTAGAGCAGAAATAAATGAAATTGAAAACAGAAAAACAATAGAAAAAATAAATGCAACAAGGAGGTGGTTCTTTGAGAAGGTTCATAAAATTGACAGACCCCTGGCTATACTCACTAAAGAAAAAAGAGAAAGGACACAAATAAACAAACTCTGGGATGAAAGAGGGAAAATTATGGCTGACATCGCAGAAATGCAAAAGATCATACAAGAACACTATGAAAAAGTACATAACACCAAATTGAATAACCTAGAATAAAATGGACCAGTACTTAGAAAAACACAACCTTCCTAGACTGAATCAAGAACTGAAAAATCTATATAGACCAATCAGCAGTATGGAAATGTAAATAATCATTAAAAATCTACCAAAAAGTAAAAGTCCATGACCAGATGGCTTCACCAGTGAATTGTACCAAACATTCAAAGAACATTTAATGCCTATTCTCCTTAAATTCTTTAAAAAAAATGGAAGAGGAGGCAATACTTCTCAACACATTTTATGAGGCCAATATTACTCTGATACCAAAATCTGGTCAAGATAACACAAGAAAAGAAAATTACAGACCAATATCTCTCATGAACACAAATGCAAAAACCCTAAATAAGATACTAGCAAAACAAATACAGCAACACACTAAAAAGATTATATACCATGATCAAATAGACTTCTTCCCAGAGGCACAAGGATGGTTGAACATACACAAATCAATTTATGTGATACACCACATAAACAAATTAAAAAATAAGAATCATATGATCTTATCAATAGATTCAGGAAAAAACCTTCAACAAGATACAGCATCCATTCATGATCAAAACACTTAACAAAATTGGTATAGAAAGAAAGTACCTTAACATAATAAAGGCCATCTATGACAAACCCTCAGTCAATATTATACTTAATGGTGAAAAACTAAAAACCTTCCCTCTAAGGTCAGGAACAAGGCAAGGCTGTCCACTATCACCACCGTTATTCAATATAACATTGGAGGTCCTGGCAAGTGCAATCAGACAAGAAAGAGATATAAAAGGCATCCAAATAAGAAACAAAGAAGTCAAACCATCATTATTTGCAGATGACATGATTCTCTATATAGAATACCCTAAAGACTACACAAGAACACTACTAGAAACAATAAGCAAATACAATAAAGTTTCTGGATACAAAATCAACATTCAAAAATCCATAGTGTTCCTATATTCTAATAATGAAGCATCAGAAAAAGAAGTGGAAAAAAATAATTACTTTTGCAATTGCAACAAAAAGAATAAAATACCTAGGAATAAATCTAACGAAACATGTGAAGTACCTATATAATGAAAGCTACAAAACCCTATTAAAAGAACTCAAAGAAGATACAAAGAAATGGAAAGATATTCCATATTCTTGGATTGGAAGAATCAACATAGTTAAAATGACCATATTACCTAAAGTATTATGCAATTTAATGCAATCCCCATCAAAATTTCATCGGCATTTTCTAAAGAAATGGAACAAAAAATCATCAGATTTGTATGGAAGCACAAAAGATTCCGAATTTCCAAAGCCATCCTGAGGAAAAAGAACAAGGGTGGAAGCATCACTCTGCCCAACTTCAAATTATACTACAAGTGACAGTAATCAAAACGGCATGGTATTAGCAGCAAAACAGACACACCAACCAGTGGAACAGATTCGAGAGTCCAGATTCATATGGGCAAATAATTTTC
>NW_011889116.1:4253575-4268221 GCF_000151845.1 Pteropus vampyrus
CATACTGTAACAAAGGCTCTAAGATATTTGTCCGAGGATTCATACATGTCTGAAACATGCCTCAAGGGTTCAATGTTCAAGAACAAGACTGAAAATGAAGGTAAAAGATGAAGATCAGGAAATCAGGAACCAAAGAATAGAAACCTGAGATATTGATGAGGTGTCTGCAGCTCAGAGTGCATGGGTAGCTCAGAGTGCATGGGTAGTTCAGAGCAATTTCAAAGTTTAATGCCAAGGTGTAAAATACACATCCACACATCATTATCTAGAAAGAGAAAAGGAAAGGCCACCATCTATGCTCTTATAAGAAAACTCATGGTTAAACATGAGAAAGGATATCTCAACACTGGAGACAAAATGTGATGAAATGATCAAAATAGTCTCGAAGAAGAGATGAGGTGACTACATATTTGAGTATAATAAATATTTACTTGCCTGAATGCAGGGGCTGTGTCAGAGGATATCTTTATCGCCCATCAGCTTCATGACTCCTTCATTTTTTAATTGAGATATAATTAACATAGAACATTATGTTAGTTTCAGGTGTACATGATTCGATATTTGTATATATTGCAAAATGATCACCACAATAAGTCTAGTTAACGTTCGTCACCATACATAGTTATAATTTTTTTTCTTGTGATGAAGACTTTTAAGATCTACTTTCTTAGCAACTTTAAAATATGCAATACAGTATTATTAACTATAGGTTCCATGCTGTATATTACATCCCCATGACTTATCTATTTTATAATTGGGGCTTGCAATGCACATAGAGTACATCTACGACAAAGATCTGTTAGAGAAAGAAAGAAAAAAAGAAAGAAAGGAAGGACGGACGGAAGGAAGGAAGGAAGGAAGGAAGGAAGGAAGGAAGGAAGGAAAGAAAGAAAAGAAGAAAGGAGAGAAAGGAAAAACGAAGTTGACTCTACAAGGGTGGAAAAAACATGAGGTTGTTTGGGTCTTTCAATTCAAGTCACATGAATATTATATGACCACAGATTATGAATACGTTTTGGTCTGAAAAGGACACAGAACTTACAAAAAACTGGAAAGTATGAAAAGGTATAATTATAGTAACAGGAGAAAGATATTATTTTGAAAAAAAGCAATTATTAAAAGGATCATAAGAGAAAATACTATTGAATCAGAATTGTCAATACTGATTACAAAGGTAAAATAAAAGATTAAAAAAAAATGCATTGGTGTTATGTTTTGTCCTTTACTCACATTCTAGACCAAAGCATTTGAGCCAAGAGATGACCATTTCCTTTCCACAAAGCTGTACTATGTTAACATATTCTTGAGAATGGCCATGAAAGGGCAAAGAGATTGAGTTACATCACTGGAAAACAGGACAGCCTCAACCAATTCCTCAGATTGCTATCACTTCAAAAGAAAGCAGTATCACAGGACTATTATGGGAACCCAAGAGACCAGGCTGCTGTGATTCAACAGGACTTTTATTTCCAACTTCAAAGGGCTCCATTAATCTCCTAAGCATCCAAGTTTTAAGGAGAAGGAATGGAGAGCTTAGAACATGAATTCTCTGCCCTTACTTATTGATCCTATTGACACAAGAGACAGAGATAAATACTCTCTCAGAAGACCCAAAAGAAACTCTCAGTGTCCAGAAAATAGAAATAGGTAAAAGGGAGAGTTTACACCATGGCAGGAATATGAAAATGGGTTCTCTCTGAATTGAAGCCATAGAACAATGCCTGAGCCTCTGCTTTTTGCACTGTATGAATGGTAATATTAGACTGTATCTTCTACATTCCATTAGTAAAATCTTTTGCCCACAGATCCAGTTGGTTTCCAAGTAATCTATGTTTGCTCGTAAAATGCAAAATCCATGACTTAGCTACAATTTATCACTCCTACTTATGTCATGCTGAGTCTAATCAACTGACCACCCAGCAGTGTTTATTGAGCAAATCCTCAGCCCTAGGTCTAATGAGTCCAAGAAGCTAAAAGACCTTGGATGAGAAACTAAAGGCCTCTGGTTCACTCTACGTTTTTTGCATATGGGCTTTTGTTATTCATGTCAATGACTGGTTATCTAAGTGAAACAGAGTCCCAAGGTAATAGGGCTAAGTGTTCTAATAAGTAGTTAGAGCTTTGCCCTGCTCCTGGGCAGCTATGCTTACAATGGACACCAGTGGTTCAACATTCTCCAGAAAGAAAGGTAATAGTGTGGAGATTGTTCAAAGTTTAACCCCAGGCCCACTGACTTGAATATTCTACTCCAGACCTGATAAATCAGAATCTATAGGTAAAACCCAGGAACTACATATTATTAAGCTCCCCCCATCCAGGTTATTTTGATGTTCACCAACGTTTGAGAATGACTAGCTTAGTGAAAACTCACCCCTACAACTAGATCTCAATCAGTCAATCAATCAAAATAGTATTTCACTGCCCAGATAAAGACCTGATCCTCTCAGTGAGCCTTTGTTTCCTTTCTCTAAAATAGAGATAATAATAGTACCTACCTCTTGCAGGCTGTGGAGAATACTAAAAGATATATATGTGCAAAGCTTCACACAATGCCTAGCATATAGCAAACCATTCAATAAATTTTAGTAACTATAATAAGAAAAAGTCCAAGTCCTTACTGAAGCCATTCTAATCCTTAGGTACCTACATTAACTCATCTCCTACCACTCCCCCCACCCCACCTGACAATTTGTACTCAAGACAAACAAAACCAATTGGAGATTCCTCATACATCATGCTACTTTTTATCACCACTTCATTGTTTATGCTCTTTCCTTGGCCTGGAACACCACAGGATGTAGCTCCTTGACCTAGAAAGCTCATACTACTTGATCTTCAAGGCCAAATTATTGGCATCTTCTCTGGGAAGCTTTTATTGAACCTTTAAATCTAAGCTCTTTGTTTTCTTTGCACCTCAAACTCTTTCCCTGTTTACATATTTATTTACCATTCTGTCTTCCCCCATTAGAGAGCAAACTCTTTGAAGTCTTAAACAATGGGATTTTGTGGTTATTTCTCTACTTTCTGTTGGTAATTTTAAAACAAACAGAAAAATACAAAGAATAATACAACAATCACCTATTTTCTACACATCTAAAAGTAACCAGTACTGACATTTCTGCACTTTCACTTCTAATCTTTTCTATTCATTTCCTTTAAAAATAATTATGAAAATACCATTCATTATTTCAGAATAGAATATTATAGGTAAAGTCAAATATCTCCTTGACCCCCACCCCATGCTCTATTCCCTCCCTGCCTTTCCAAAGATAACCAAACACTAATATTATTTTGATATGTATCCTCCCAAACTTCTTTATGCACTTAACAGACATATTCATCTAAAATATATAATATTGGCTTGCACATCATTTTCCAAATATCATGTGGTTGTGTATATCATTCTACCACTTCTTTCACACAAGATATTTTGAAATATATCTATCTTGATACATATATCTAGTTAATTCCTTTTAATTACTGTATAATAATCCATTATATAGATGTACCCCATTTTTTAAGCTTTCCCCTATTGATAGACATTTAGGTTGTTTCCAAGATTTTGCTATTACAAAGAAGTTACAACAACCATACTTTACAATATCTCTTGATGTATAAATGATACTTTAATAAAGATACCTATAAATAGAACATCTGGATTATAGGTTATATAAATTTTTAGTTTAATGGACACTGACGAATTGATCTCCAATGTAGCTATACCAATTTTTATGTTCATCAGCATTGTTCGAGAGTTGTCATTTCCCTACATCCTTACCAACACTTGCTGCTTTCAGACTTCTAAATTTTGCCAACATTGTCAGATAAAAACGATATCTCATTCTTGTTTTTGAGTGTCTTCTTCATCTCTATATCCCTAGGAAGTACTTGGCACATGTTGATTGTTTGGTAAATATTTGCTCAGCTTTAATTCTGATAATGTCACCTATAGGTCCTGGCCCTGGACTGCTGATACTTCAGAACACAACTAGGTGTCTCCTTTCAACAAGAACCAGAGGGAGATCCCAGTTTCCTCACCTCTAGACAAACCTGTGAAGAAAAGGTAAAGAAAAAATTGCAGGTAATATAATTTTTATTAGAGATTTACCATTCCCTAAGATGGCATTCAGGGAATGATTGTTGACCCCTGCATCAATAATCCCTACAATCAATCAGGTTGGGATCTAGGTCCTTCCACCTGAGAGCTAAGGGCACATCTTGAAAGACAACAGGAGTGGGAAATGATGTATCTTTTCCCCAATGGTTCTGTTGCACCAGTGGAAAAAAAAAGACAAGTATGAGAGAAATAGTTTCATTTTCTAGTGGTCTCCCTGGAGGTATTTGTTATAGACATGTTTCCCTTTCCTCCTGGGCATACATCTAGACCATATTTACCATTTCCCCTATAGTTGTTTCTATTAATGTGATTGATTTTTGCCCAGAGGAATATGAACCAAAGTGATATAAAACATCTCCAGTCCTGACCCATTAAAAAACCTCCTATGTAATATCCTCCATATTCTTTCCTCTTTATAGCTGGCAAGAATAAAAATAAACCTTAGAGCAACCTTGAGAATGACATGTAAAAGATAGCACAACCATAAGATGAAAGAAGTTTGGGTCCCTGGATCCACACAAGTGATATAAGAAATAAACTTTATTGTTTAAGCAACTGAGAGTTCAGGGTTTATCTATTACAGCAGCTAGCATTTACTCCAATCAATACAAGACTATATCCATAATATTTGGTAAATCTTTTCAGAAACACAAATAATCCAGCATTTACCATCTCTAAATGGGAAGAATTTTCCTTCTTTTGAGACAAGAGGTAGACTTGGCAAGTTATCTGTTAGGATAATCGTTGGTCTCACAAGACAGAAAACAACAAAGCATAATTGATATACTCACCAATGCAAATGTTATGCAACAATCATTGAAAAAAAATCCCAAAAGATTGCAGGACTGAAATAAACAACATTCTTGTAAAAAAAAAAAAATCTCATCTAATCAGCTCTGGTGCCTAATAAAGTTATAAAATGAAAGAGAAAGACATTATTAGCAAGTCTCCACTACAACTAGTTTGATAGTGTCATAAATGAACAGTCCTCAATGAAAGCTGACACTGCAGTTCTCAGCAGAAAGGCTCCAGGCTGCTAAAGTAGCTAGAAGCTGCAACACTTCCACTTCCAATCTGAAGGCTGAAAACACACAGAAGATAGGCAGACATATAAAAGCAGCCAGGGATGAGATATAGGGAGGAAAGTATAGAGAAAAGGGAAATCTCATATGCGTAGCTCTAGACTATCTAATTTAAGATTAAAGTTTTCATATTTGCATTAAGGTTTGCTCTCAGTTTATAATGACATTGTTTTAATTCTGCCTATACGAGTTTTCTTGACAAGACAGGATCCTCCTGATTCATCTCTGTTTAGGGACTGCTCCTAGTACAATGTAGACATATAATAGGATCTTAAATAATGGGGATTAAACAAATGACAAGGACAAAATATTTAGCAAAATGCTGTGAAAGGTAGTTTTCTAGGAGTCCCAAAAGGCAAGCGAGAAGGATTACTACATAACATTTGGGTATTTGCAACAAATAAAGTTATCTATACATCCATCAAACAAATATTTATTTAGTACCTCCTCTGTGCCAGTTACTGTGATTGAGAGGAAATATACAATCCTAGCCTCAAGGTAGTGAAGCAGAGATACAAGTCAGTTGACACCTAGAATATAGCGTAATCAGTACTCATAGATGAAAGGAGATGCTGTATGATTTTAGCTTGGGGAATCAGAGTAGATTTTTCAGAAGAGATTCATTGAACACCCACTGTGTTCCAGGTTCTGTGCTAGATGCTGGAGTTACAGAGGTGCCTGTTCTAGGAACTCTAGTTGTTCATGGGGGACACAAGGGAAATATATCCACCCAATAATCCCAATGCAGTGGGGAAAGTGATGAACAGAATATGTGCTGCTGGGGCACAAAGGTAGGTGCCATTAACTTAATGTTTCCAAGCCTGTCTTTTCTAACTCAACTCCACTTATTGCACAACTACAACAGAGCAAGTGGTGTCGCATGGCAATGCCCCAATGTGCCCAGAATGAGGTCTCCCTTTCCCCAGGACTTCCTGGAGGTGAAGCTTTTCCCAGAAGGAAAGCACAGTGATTTCTGAACTCCTGTTCATCTCAATGATACTGGGCTTAGACATTCCCCCTTGGAATGTCATTTCCCAAGGAATCTGATTCACACTCCTAGGCTCTAAATTATATTCCCTTTTCCTCCAAAACTAGGTTATTTGTTCTTCATTTAGGAAACTAAGTTTATAATTAGGGACCTGAATAGTTTGTTCTGCTTATTAATCTTAAAGCTCAGACATAGAAAAGACAAGCTCTAAAGGCCTCATTGCTTGCATGAATGGTACAGAATATCTGTTGGACCAGTCTCTGGGGGATCCAGTGATACCTTCCACAGACATGATCTGAAGAATCACAAATTTAGAATCAGAAAGTCAGAGAGCCAGAAATCTTGATCTTAGATCTTAGAGATCTATAATCTACATCAACCCCTTCATTTTATGAATGAGCAGACTGAGGAAAAGGCACAACAGGTAGTTAATGAGAGGACTGGAACTACAATCAAGGCTTCTCAACCACTTTTTAGAACATAAGATTCAGGTCAATATAAGAGTAAGAGAGATCCTAAAATTGTAAGAGATCTCCTAAGAGAAAGAAAATTGAGGGCTCTAAGATCTGGCTGGCTCACCCAGGAAAATCCTCCCTCTAGCACTAACCATGGAAAATCAATGGGTTTTATTTCATTAAAGAAAGGAACTTTCAGATTTCTTTACTTATATTCCTCCCTCAACTCCACCCCCAATATAAACAACTTCCAACACCTCCAGCTTGGAAGAAAAACAAAACAACAGCATTGGACAGCTTTTGGGGGGAGCAGCTTTCTTTACTTACACTGAAGAATAACAATGTAAGAAATGAGAGTGGCCCTGAAGTTAATAGAAGCATCCCTTCTTTTAGGGGTATTCCTCTACTACCATCAATAGATTATACACCAGCCAATGTACACTGATGCACTGAGGTCCTTTCAAAACATAAATTAACAAATACAACTCCCAAAATTCTTTCTCACTTCAAAGGGAATGTGGTACACAATGGGACAGATGGCGACATAGTGATTCATCCTGGATAGCAATGAGGGGAGAAGTAGAAGGCACCCGTGGACAACAGACAGCATTTGATGTGGGCAAACAAAGAAGTACATGGATGAGGCATGGCCTGATCCTCCTCCCATGGGTCCCAGCTGCCCTTTGGAAGTTGCCGGAAAATAGAGAGAAGGAACAAGAAGAAAATCTCAGACTTCAAAAGTAAAAGCACAGGACCATCCATCACATCCTCAACATTTCTTCCCTCTCCCTTTCTAGTCCCTGAAATAAGAAGTGTCTGGGCCTGGAAATCTAAAAATATCTTTCACCGACAGGGAATAATTGCCACATTGAAATGATGGAGCTCTTCAAGAAATTTGAACCAAAAGATGTTGTAAAAGAAGGCTTTGAAATCAACAGTCCTTACTGGTCAAAGTCTTTCAAAAAAAAACTTGCAAGCATTCCAATTGAGTATTGCTTTTATCTCAAGACTTGCACATTCAAACAGAAGGGAATTACATGTCTTTTACTGATACCCTTGTTTTATTTCCAAGTTCACCAGTATCAAACAAGGGAAAAGATGAAAGGATAGGGAGCAATGAAAGAAAAATTTATTCCCACAAAATAAATGTCTTACAGGACCCTCTAATACCCAGTTTATACAGATGCTTTTTTCCTTCAAACTCACATCGCACTTGGGATTCTTTTCCACCTGGATGAGAGAAAATGGTTTTGAAAGTGCTGAGCTTAATTGATTTTCAGCCAAACTAACTTAGACCCCCAGAGCCTTCAAATACATATCCCATCATACCCAGGGCCTGCAGGAAGCAAACTTTCCCCCTGAGATTTGCAGGTGGGTTTCACAGTCAAGTATTATGATTAACCCAAAGCTCTTCCTTCCAGAAGGATGAACACCACAGTTCTCTCAACCTTTATGCAGGCTTAAGAATGCTGACTCTAGTAGAAATGAGATACAGTAACCTATGACAGCAAGAGTGAGTGGAATTCCGGAAAAGTCAAATGAGTTGATAAAATGCTTCATTTTCCTAGTTTATTTATTTTACTATGTTAAAAAAGCAGAAGATGGTAGGTCACATTTTCTCTTCTACAGACAAGAAGCTAGTAGCTCTGAAGCATTCAGTCCTTTGCTGGAGGGCTAATGGACAATCACTATCTCATAGGCCCCATTCACATTCCTCTTTGTTTCTGCATGGACACACGAGTTTATGGCTTCCTGTGATCCAGCCTGAAAAACTGGCCTTTAAGTTATTGTGCCTCCACAGGAAGTGCTCAGCTGTTACACAAAACTCAGGACTGCAAAACCTTCTCCCTTAAATTTATTGGCCCTCTTTGGTAATTGATATTACATAGGGAAGATGGTAAGGATGTAAGGATAAGGTCAGTGTAAACCAGGGAAAAATCCAAATCATAGGTTAATTTTAAAGAAACACAGTTTTATTATTCTCAAAGAAAAACAACTCAACTGGACTCAAAATGCTTTAAGGAAGTGTTGTTCCAGAATGACCCTCAGGGATCGATTTAATTAACAATTAGGAATTATTTATAATTGATAGATCAATTACTGCTATGGAAAGGAAAGCTTCTAAACTAAAATATTCACAGTTTTTAAGATAGTTTAAAGTCTTAAGGGCAGTAACCAGTTCTATATGAAACCAAGATAAAATTTTCCATGAAGAAAAGCTTTGCTAATATTGGCAAAATGGTAATAAATGTTGAAGTTGGGCGGTTGGTACACAGAGGTTCATTAAACTATTCTCACTATTTTTTGCATATGTTCAATAGTTTCCATAATAAAATTGAATTTTATTGCTGAACAAAGGCGACTTTTAGGTTAGCCCTCTGAGTTATTGCAAATTTTAAATTACTGGGTTTAATATTAGAGATTTTACTATGTTACAAATTTTTATCAAAGCTCTCAGACCCTTGAACTTACTTTTCCAAACACAGTCCACCTATATTCAACCTCTAAGCAAGGGTAATTGGGTTCCAACAGAGCCATAACCTGTTCTTCTTCTAGTGATAATATCAAGGGAAGCCTGAGAGAAGAGAAAGAGAAAATAGTGGGCCAGGAGATAAAGGGCCAGCTCTGAAAGCCAAATCCTGTTTTGATGGCATCACCTGCTGTCAGCCTCCCACTTTTTCAGAAGGATTTTTTATGGGAGAAAATTGTCCTACATTCTCTCTCTTGCTTTGGTTCTATCAACCACCATCATAAACAGGCCACTTTCTCCTGGCCAGAATAAGGATAGCTAGATGGAGAACCCATGGGAGACTATGGCTTCGGTCCATTGCTTTACTCTAATGAGGGAAAGACTTTTCAGGTTCTGGGGTGTCTTGCATACTAGGACAATTCTTAGTCAAGCATATTTCTAATTTGCCTTTGTTCTACCGAACATCTTCTTGAAAGAGCTAGGAGGGGCTGGGCAGTGAGGCTTGGAAATCCTCCTATACATGAATGTTTCATTTTACCAAGAAAGTATTTCCAAGCAAGAAGCAATAATTCCTATAAACAAATTTCACTCTCCCCAAGGCAAAGTAAACTGAATTCAGAAAGAAAGATATTTTACAAAGTGAATTCTGTACAAGTCTTGCAGTACAGTAGGCTTTTTCAAAACTTCTGAAGTGCAGAAAAAGAGAAAACATTCGATTAAATGTCTACCACAGTTAGTCACTTTAATAACTAGCACGCTCACAAATCTATGCTTGTATCCATGGAGACAGCTGGGCCAAGTAACTTTCTAAACATTATATCACGAGGTATTACAGATAAGTCAAGGGTCACAGGGGAATACTATAGGTAAACAGAAAAGCATGTCCAATCATCTCAGGTTATAGTTCTACCATGACACCCCAGGAATCTATGAGCCTGCCTTGTATTTTTATTCATATTCCCATTGAACAAATTTCCTTCCCTATAAGCAGAGAAGAATTTAAGGCTGAAAGATTCAAGGTGATAGAATTGACCTTAATGTTCATGAGGGAAACTGTCTTAAAGGCAGCCTTAGGAGAGCACACGCATTCTGTCCTCGCTGTCCTGAAAGTGTGTTTTAGTGCATATATAGACTGATCCTCAGGCCTTATAGGCACCATGCTTTTGGAGTTCTCCTTCCTGAACCACTGTCTACTGTCTTAAATTTGTTTCTCTCTCATGAAGACACTATGTGTCAGCAAATCACTAAAGCCTTTGCTGACCTGTCTTACTCTGGGCTTTGGGAAAAAGTGCTCTGACGTGTTCCCTATAGACTAGACCATGTGCTCCCAAGCCCCCACATCACTGCCCAAAACTGTAGCTCATTTTTATAACCATCTAGTTATCTGAATCGCTCATTTTGACTGATATTTTTTTCACTGTCATGCCAAAATCTCCAGTCTAACAGCACTGTTTAGGGTATTTGCAATTGACTAAAGTAAGCCATAAAGTCAAAACTATCTTTAAAAACTATAAATTTGAAGTTTCCCTTTATATAGCAGCAATTGATCACTATTTAATTGTATTTAATTGTACAAGTTATGTAATCCTTATGCCTCGGTTTCTCCATCTACACATTGATAAATATATACCATAGTAACATAGCTTTCAAGTATCTCTGAAAGTAAGGTAACCATAAGGATGTTTTGATTCTTAATTCTCACTTTCCCCACATTTACTGTTAATCTAATTTCTGAAATATACCTTAAATTCAAACCCTCTTTTCCCTCAGACTACTTCATCAAGCTGCTGACCATTCTCCTTGCCCCCAATCTCTCCCCACTCCAGTCCATCCTGCACACTGCCACCAAAGTAATCTCTGAAAAAACAACCTGGTTATGTCATGCTTCCATTAATTCTTTTTTTCCTGCATGACTCTTGGTATGAATATAAGACTTTATGCTGTCTGTTCCCATCTGCTTCTTATACAACTTAATCTCTCCCATCACTCTTCCTGATAGCCTATTTGCTATCCATTCAATGCTCCATTCACCTTGAATTTCTTACCATTCTATAAACAAAGCAATTGTTTGATGTATTTTTACCTTTGCACAACCTATTCTCTCCACCTGACATGTATGTCTCCTCCCTTCCTCTTTTAAAAATCCCTACTTATCTTTTAAGACTCAACTCAGATGATACCTCTTCAGAGAAACTTTCCCTAAGCTTTCCATGAAGAATTCCTATTATGCTCCCATATTATCCTGGACATAAAATCATTATAGCACTTATGTTCCTTATGATAATTATACTGTATTGTCATTTTGCCTCCTGAGTTTCTTGAAGAGAAGGCTGTATTGGTTTTTATCTACCTCTGTATCCCAAACATATAGGACAATGTCTGGCTCCAAACGTTGCTTGATATGTGTTAAGTAAATGAATGAATGAACTAGGATAAGAAAGGCTATTTAGGGTCAACATATAACATATATGATCAACAAATAAGGCATGATTAGATTTCTTCGATGCCCCCATTCTTTATTTGAAATTTTTATTCTAAAGATTTAAGGAATTTAGAATTGCCAGCTGGAAGAAAGAAAATTTTGTCATGACTATATCTTTCTTTGAGAACTGTTGATCGTTTTGTGGATATAAGAGAAGGAAATTTACCATCAAAGTCTATATTCAGGCTTTCAGCAGCAATGAACCATTCCTATACCACTCCACTTCTAATGTTGATTTAAATTTTCTGCCATTGTATCACATCTCCTAAAAGAATTTATTTTCCCCTTTCCTCCCTAATAACCCGCAATTTTATCCCCCCTGCCTTCACATACACAGGCCAAGGGCTGGTTTTCATTGCATGCATTTAAGTAAACTGCTATTATACAACTTACATCAGAAGGCTGGTGTTAAAGTAGGACCTTCTCCAAGGTCATTTATGTACTCTCTGATATCTGGGAAAATGCTGAGAGAAAAAAATAGGTAGATAATTCAATCTGTCCTGTGGATCTAAGGAGACTATACAAATACCTCATTTCCATAACGACATTATACTTGATGTCCTAACATAATGAATGAATATATTATGGCTGAAGACTAAACAGAGGCGAGTGTTAAATGCATTAATTAGAGACCTGTCTACACTTCTCCTGGGGAAGATAGCCATTTGTTATAGCTGCTATCATGCAAGAATACTGACTGAGTCTGAGTCTCCACTATGGGAATACATATAAATTTGTAAGATTCCTCTACATTATCATTTGCTGACAGGCATTAATGACACTAATGAAAGCAAGAGACCTTGATTTAAACACGCAAATGACTAAAGTTGATGATAGATATGTGAACAGAGGCTTCATTAATAAGTTTATTAATGATGTAGAGATGGAAGTTTAAAAAAGTGTCTAGACATGTATTTATAGTACTTCCACATCTTTCTTTTTTTTATTAATTAATTAATTTTCATTAGTTTCAAGTATACAGTACATTGGTTAGACATTTATATAGTTTATAAAATGATCTCCCTAATTGCTCCTTCTCTCCTCTGGTTTTCCACCTCGCCAATATATTAATCCTAACTGCATTCTCTATGCTGTGCTTCCCATCCCCGTGACCATCTATAAACTACTAATTTGTACTTTGTTAACTCTTCACTCCATTTTCCCAGCCCCACAACACTCCTCCCCTCTGTCCATCACCAAAATTTTCCACTATATTTGTGAGTCTGTTTTTGATTAGTTTGTTCTTTTTGTTCCCTAGATTCCACATATAAGTGAAATCATATGGTATTTATCTTTCTCTGTCTGACTTATTTCACTTAGTATAAGAACCTCTAGGTCCATCCATGTTGTTGCAAATGGTAGGATTTCATTTTTTTAATGGCTGAGTAATATTCCATTGTATATATGAACCATAACTTCTTTATCCAATCGTCTGTTGATGGGCATTTAGATTGCTTCCATATCTTGGCTATTATAAATTGGGCTGCCATGAACATTGGTGTGCATAGATCTTTATGAATTATTGTTTTGGTTTTCCTTGGATAAATACCCAGAAGTACAATTGCTGGGTGAAAAATTATATCCGTTTTTAATTTTTTGAGAAACCTCCAGACTGTTTTCCATAGTGGCTATACCAATTTGCAATCCCACCAACAATGTATGAGGGCTCCCTTTTCTTTGCATCCTCTCCAACCGTTCTTATTCTTTGATTTATTAATGATAGCCATTCTAACAGGTGTCAGGTGATATCTCATTGTGGTTTTAATTTGCATTTCACTGATGATTAGTGACCTTGAGCATCTTCTCATATGTCTATTGGCCATCTGTATTTCCCCTTTAGAGAAGTATCTGTTCAGGTCTTCTGCCCATTTTTTAATTGGATTGTTTGTTTTTTTGTTGTTGAGTTGTATGAGTTTTTCATATATTTTTGGATATAAACCTCTTATCAAATATATCATTAGTGAATATCTTTTCCTAATCAATCAGTTGTCCTTTTGTTTTGCTGATGGTTTCCTTTGCCATACGAAAACTTTTTAGTTTGATGTAGTCCCATTGTTTATTTTCTCTTTTGTTTGCCTTGCCTGAGGAGATATATCTGAAAAGAAATTCCTGTTAGTAATATCAGAGAGTTTACTGCCTATGTTTTCTTCTAGAAGTTTTATGATGTCAGGTCTTACATTTAAGTCTTTAATCCATTTTGAGTCTATTCTTGTGTACGATGTAAGAAGGTGGTCCAGTTTCTTTTTTCTTTTTTCTTTTTTTTTGCATGTATCTGTCCAATTTTCCCAGCACTATTTATTGAAGAGACTGCCTTTACCCATTTGTATATTCTTACTTCCTTTCTCACATATTAAGTGAGCGTATAGACATGGATTCATTTCTAGGCTCTCTATTCTATTCCATTGATCAATGTATCAGTTTTTATGCCAGTACCATGCTGTTTTGATTACTGTAGATTTGTAATATAGTTTGATATCAGGTAGCGTGATATTTCCAACTTTGTTCTTCTTTCTCAAAATTGTATGGGCAAATAATTTTTGATCAAAGAGCCAAAAACATACAGTGGAGAAAGGAAAGCCTCTCCAATAAATGATGCTGGGAAAACTGGAATGCTACCTGCAAAAGAATGAAACTAGACTGTTTTCTATCGCCACATACCAAAATTAACTCAAAATGGATTAAGGACCTAAATAGAAGACCGGGATCAATAAATTGCATAGAAGAAAACATAGGGACCAAACTCATGGACCTTGGACTTAAAGAGAATTTTATGAATTTGACCTGAAATGCAGGGAGAGTAAAAGCAAAAATAAATTAATGGCACTACATCAAACTAAAAAGCTTCTGCTCAGCAAAAGAAACCATCAACAAGTTAAAGAGACAACCATCCAAATGGAAAAATATATTTTCAAGCAATTCCTTCGATAAGAGCCTAATATCCAAAATATACATAGAACTCATACAACTCAATAACAACAACAACAACAACAACAATGACAACAAAACACAAACGATCCAATCAAAAAATGAGCAGAGGACCTGAACAGACACT
>NW_011889116.1:4269051-4280615 GCF_000151845.1 Pteropus vampyrus
ATATTATATTATATATATTGCATATTACATAATATATATATGCCTTACTGTTGAATTGTTTACCTGAAACTTACTTGATTTTGTTCACCAATGTCACCATAATAATAATAAATAAGAAAAGAAAAAAAAGTCCACCATTCAGCGTGGGACTTTTAAATATCAAGAGACACTAAACGCTCTTGTTAGAACTTTCTTTCAAACACAGCATTTCAATATAACAGGAGAATGTCTCTCTACCCAGTTCATTTCCAAAATTGATAAGGGACCCATACATCCGCAGTGGCTATTTTGACACTCCATTATGAATCATATAGTCTCTATTCAACACCCACTCCCTAAGCCCAAGGTATTATTTATCCCAAGGGTTCAATAAGAGGTCTCAACTAAGTGCAGGATAATCACCTCTGAAAATCATAGTTAAGAAAAGGGCAAGTTTCTTGTCATCCTGGAAACTGATATGCAAAAAATAAATCTGACTAAGAACATGTGGGTGGGAAGGTACATGGAAAAGAGAATTTAAGAAAAACTTCTCCCATGTTAATCACTTAGAGGCTATTGCTAAGCTGTGCCTTTATTTCTTGGTTTCCTGTTTTTCCTTGTAGCAGATAAAAACTTGATGGCAGTGATCTTAATCTTCTTTGTCAGCCTTCCAAACTTAAGTGTGGGGAGAGATAGAAATTGCTCCTGTCTTCAGGCAGGAAGCCAAGGTTCAAAAAAATGGGATCCAGCAGCATATGGAAAATGTGAATGGTCCCCAGAGGTTGCTGTGAGCACATCTAGAACCACCTCCAGATCTGGGACAGGTAAGGCATGTTAGCAAGGAATCTAGATGGAGGTGCAGACATGTGACATCATGAATCTGTAAAGTGTGGGTATTAACAGACTTAAAGAGGATTTCCCCTTTACCTAGCTAACCCGGGGTTTGAAATTCCAACATTAGAGGCTTAGTCATTTCATTCATTTGGTCTAAATTTGTTGCTTTTTCCCTAGAGTCTTCTTTATGAAGGCAAATACTCATAGGCGGGATTAGATACAATCACTAACATTTTAGTGTAAATTAATCTGTCAAAATCTTTCACTAGGTATATATAGAGAGAAGAGAGAATATAGAGTGAGAGAGCGAGGATAGGGAAAAAAAGTCATGTTTTCCTGCCTCCTAAAAATGGATTCACAATAATTTCTGACAACTCCTGAACATCAGAATGGGTGGCTGAAACTGAAAGCCTCATTTTCAGTTTTTCTGTGTCTGGTCAAGGGTCCTTCTAGCTGTGTCACTCCTTATATGTTTGGAGGGGTGTTAAATGAAAGTAAGTCCAATTGAGAAGCCCTCACAGTGCCACATCCTTACCTTCCAAAACCCACCACCACAGCCTTTTGTGAAGACTACCTGAGCCACCATGACTTTATTTATATTCCATCAGCCTATAATGCTGAGTCCCAGCTTGTTGCCTTAATACTAGCTATCCTCTGCTTTGGATGCTATTCCTCCTGAAATTTACATAAATCAAATACACTCTGCTCAAATGGGCCTCTCTAATCTAGCACATGTCTACACTAGCACATCACCAATTTATTTTCTTTACAACACTCATTAGTACTTGATTTCATCTGATTATTTTTGTTTACTTATTTAATGTTTTTCCCCTCTATACCATCAACTAGAATTGCATATGGGCCTAGAACAGTGCCTGATCCATTAAAAAAACTCAGTATTTATTGATTAAATGAATGAATGGATAAATAAATGAATGAGTTCCTACTCTCAACTCACAACAATAATTGGATACCCCATATTTGCATTAAAAAGACATTGGTCAGTATATGAAAAGATACTCTATATCAAATGCAAATTAAAGCAACAATTAGATACTACTACACACTTATTTGAGTAGCCAAAATCCAGAACACTGACAACACCAAATGTTGATGATAATGTAGAGCACCAAAAACTCTCATTTATTACTAGTGGGAATGCAAAATGGTACATCTCCTTTGGAAGACAATTTGACAGTTTCTAATAAAAACAAAACATACTCTGGCCATAGGATCCATCAATTGTGCTCCTTGGCATTTGCCCAAAGGAGTTGAAAACATGTCCACACAACATGTCCACACAAAAACCTGCACACATATGTTTATAGCACCTTTATTCATAATTACTAAAACTTGGAAGCAACCAAGATGTCCTTCAGTAGATGAATAGATAAACTATGGTACATCCAGACAATGAAATATTATTCAGTACTAAAAAGAAATGAACTATGAAGTTATGAAAAGCCATGGAGGAACCTTAAATTCATATTACTAAGTGAAAGAAGCCAATCTGATAGGCCACGTACTATATGAATCCAAGTATATGACATTCTGGAAAACTATGGAGGAGACAGTTAAAAGATCAGTGGTTGCCAGGGAGGCAGGGAGGGATGAATAGGTGAATCACAGAGGATTTTTAGGCCAGCAAAAATACTCTGCATGATATTATAATTATGGATACATGTCATTATATGTTTTTCAAACCCATAGAATTTACAAAACCAAGAGTGAACCTTAATGTAAACTATGGAGTTTGGGTGATTATGATGGGTCAATGTAGGTTCATCAATTGCAATAAGTGTACTACTCTGGTGGGGGATTTTGATATAGGGGGAGGATATGTATGTGTGAGGGCAAGGGGTATTTGGGAAGTCTCTGTATTTTCCTCTCTATTTTGCTGTGAACCTAAAACTGCTGTAAAAAATTAAAGCCTTTAAAAATATATATTGCTCAAGATGGCCTTCCACAGAAAGACTCACCATTAACAAATTCACTGATAGTATAGGGAACAAGCACCCTGGTGACTCTTCACATCAAACTCCACTGTCATAACTATTATATGACCAGATATGACTTCCAAGGGAACAGAGCTAGAGTATATTCTACTTACTTTAAACAGCCCTAATTACAATATCTAACAGAAAGAGTAATTACTATTTCATAGTACTGATATTGAATCAAAAGCATAAATACAGTAGTGTCCTATCACAGCACTGGTTTTGGTTAGGACTCACATCTGATTCATTGCATCACTGTGCTACATTAGATTCTTTTAATATGAAGTTTTATGAAAGCTGGTAATGCTAAGAACATAGGCAGGAAGATCCAATGCAGAGAGCCAGGGTTAAGAGAGCCAGTCATATGTCTAAGTGAGGGCTCTAGACTAGGCAATAGATTAGTACCTGGGCAGGGAGGTTGTCAGGAGTCAAGAAGCACATGTTCTCCAAGGTTAAAGAGAACAATGGAACAGAAACTAAACGAGAGAGTGAAAAGCTGCAGGCTCTTATGTTTGATAGTGCAGTCGAGCTGGTGCTCCAAAGCTGGCCAAAGCAGTTAGGAACCAGAAGGACATGCGTGACAAATAATAGGGAAGGGCATCTGGGAAAAAGCCATATATGTGTTCAGAATCCCGAAGACCTGCAGAAACCAGATGGCCAGAATAAAGTGAGCAAGACGGCAAACAGGAGGTACCAGGCTCAAGGAGACCCAGATTCAGAGGCCAATTCCTGTCCTGATTAGGAAGTTTCTTAGATGTTTCTTATGATGAAAGAACCCTGAATGAGGAAGCAAGGAAGTGAATCAGCTTAACTTGAGTAGGGAGCATAGAGGTCAGGGTGAAAAGTATGAATACAGGCAAATTGTATAAAAAGGTTTTATTGGCATTTACCTAAACTCTGAATCCAGAGAAGGAGATTAGGGTGGGGGTGGGGAACCCTTCAGAAGATTTTCGTCTGCAGAAACCAAAGCTACTATAAGTCAATATGTGACCAGGCTTCAAAGAAGGACTGAGCCCTGTAGGGGAACAGCTCTGCCATGGTACCCTGGTGACCTTGCACACATCTACATAGTTCACACAGGCAGAGGCTAAAACCACAGTGAATCTTGTGGAATGTTTTGCTGTCTTTCTGGAATGTGAGAGGATGGGAGAACTGTAAGGGCTGCTATGAGACCATCTCCCACTCACCTCCTTACTGTTTCTAGGAGGCTATTATGAAACAGTTTCTCATTACTTCCTGGGTTCTGATGAGTTAATGGGGTTTTCTGCCCTGCCCTCTCAGAATATAAAACTGCTTAAATATATAATATATAATATATAAATTTGATATAAATGTAAAATATAAATTATATATATATATATATTAGTGGCAGACTAGATTGAGTTTCTTGGCAACGGGGTATTCCGCAACTTGCATTGCAGACGTCATGCTTCTTTTGTTTCCATGTCATCCTTTTTAGTGTATGGGACAAGGACCATAGGAAGCTGATGCTTTTGGCTTATTCTTCTTTTCATTGTCTGTGTAAGTACTAAACTGTCTAAATCTAAAAGTGTTTCATTGTTTCCTTACCAGTCAAGGCTTTGGCCTTGCCTTGCCTTGTGTTGTATGTGTGAAGTTAGCCAGCCTCAGGCAAAAAGACAGACAACCTTCTCTTTTGTACTACAATGTTTGTTTTGAAGGATTTCTCTGCTGGGTAGTTTGGATTAAAACATCCAGATATGTGTTGATCTCCTCTGAAGAAACCCTAATGTAGTCCAAACCCACTGCTGAAACCTTATTCAGCCAGATCCCTGCTGACACACATGTACTTTGAAGCTATTGGCCATTTGCTACAGAAGAACATGGCATCCCAGCAATGCAATCTCACAGGACCCACAGCCATGGTCCTTACTGAATCAGAACAGTTCATTTTGATCATGTTCTCATTTCAGGTAAGTCTCCACTTCACTCATCTCAGTCCAATAAGGACACAGCCATTTGCAAAGATTTCTAGAAAAGATCTTCCACCTCCTCCATCAACTACTGTAATCCTTGATCTATCAGTAAACACTTACTTAAGCCTTATGTGACTCTCACACTGCAGTGGTAACCAGCAAAGTCCTTCTCTATCCTCAGGTAGGGAGCTCAGTACTAAACACTCACAGGGAGGTTAGCATTCATAGCATAGTCCTTGACCCCCAGGAATTTATATTCCAAAAAAAAGTCAAATTGAGCCACAAAAAACAGCACTTAGTTATACAATATGTGGTAGTACATAATAAAAAGGTATAAACCAAGGGTTATAGATGTGAAGGAGGGAAGAAATATACGCTTCCTATTTGGGGAATTAAGGATGACATTATGGAGGATGTGGTAGGCCTAGAAAAAAAAAACGGCAGTTGAAAAGGGAGGATAATTGAGCAAACAGAAAAACAAAAAGACTGGATATAGATAATTCTGGGTATGGAGAATTTTTTAAATTTTATTTATTTTCTTCAGAGGGATTTGAAATGATCTTTGCATCTATAAAATATAGACAGGATACTACAAGCAAGAAACAGAAAAGAAAAAGCTTTGGAATTTAAAATATAATTGCCAAAACAAGAGGGAATGGATAGTGAGTAAATATAAATGAGTAAATGTAAGGATAACCAGTCACTAGAAATGTTGAACAGTTGAAGGAAAAAGAGAGAAAGGAGAGCAGGCAGACAATTAGAATAGTCATAACAAAAAAATTAACAACAGCAGCTATGGATTACCTAACTCCTATGAAGTGCTAGTTGCTTTACATACACTACCTCATTTAATCCTCACATAAAACAGCAAGGTAAGTACTGTTACTAAGAAACGAAGGCTCAGAGAAATAAAAGAACTTGCCTCATAGCAGACAGGTAGCAAGTGGCTGAGTGTCTGACTCCAAAACTATTCCCTTAACTCCTTCACTTTTAGGAAAGCAGAGAGGAAGCAGAAAGGAGAGGAAGAAGTTGAAGGTGCCAGACTGGAAGTTGATGTGTATGGGGCAAAGGTCTTTCAAGAGTTGAGCAGGGATAAGGTCTCAGGAACAACTTAGAAAGTGGCAAGTTGATGAAAAATGAGCCTGCAAGAGGGTGAAGGGCCTTTCTTTCTTCAAGACTACAAATACTGCTGAGACCTACAGAGGCTGAGACACAGTGAAGTGGGAGCAGACATGCACTACATCCTAGAGTACCTTGAAACCAATGGCAAGCCTGGCTCCAGGAGCAAGCTGCTTATATCTGATGACTCATTTCCTAGGACAAGGCCAGCTCCTGGCCAGTAGCCACTGAGGATGCTGCCACAGGGCACTGCTCTGCACTGGTAGGTGCTGTCATATCCAGGCCCCCTCCAGGAAGTGTGGACAAAGTTTAAAGCCATCTTTGACTTTATGCCACTAAACTATTTTATTCCTTTTCTCCAACTGCAGGGCAAAAAAGTGAAAGCAAACCAAGGAGAGGATATTGCAATTCTAAATTACAAAATCCTTTCTAGATGCATCAGAGTTGGCTGCCTATAACGGACAAGAAGGACACAAAAAACTGACTACCCACCCTTGAAAAATATTCAAGAGTATTAGCCCCACAAATCTGAATTCCAAAACCCCAAAGCAGATGGCCTTTTCAAAGAGCTAAATTGATTTTATCACTAGCTTTAGTCTGAATTTGCTGCACATTCTCTTCCTAATCCAAGATGTGATTTAAAAAAAAATAACAGGAATTCATCTTCTCCTAAGAAACAGTGAGCATCTCTGGGTTCAACAGAGGCAACTGGAACCTAATTACATCACTTCTTTTCAAGCCTTCTGGTAAAAGTGTAAAAGGAAAGAGGACTGAAAGAGGCTGTTTAGCACAGCTACAATGTGACCACATTTTCTTTTTAAAAATGACAAACCAAGTAGCTGCCATTTTTAGAAAATGATCTGAAATCAGAGCAAGAGTCACTCTGTAGCAAAAACGAAAGACTCTGTTTTGAGAGCTTTGAAACTTGGGCCCCGAAGAGCAGTATTCCCTTGTTATATTTGATTAATATTACACAAAGGGCAGGAAGGCTGGTCTAGATAAAAGAAAGTTACCCTTATGAAGAAAAACAAGTATGTGGCCTTCAGGGAGCTAAGCACATGCTTAATTTTTGTGTTTTAAACTCCTCAGCAGACTGTAGATCTATAAAGGGAATCACTGAAAGTGAAGATAACAGCGACTTACCCAAAGCATCAGGCTGTTTTCTGCAAGATGGGGCGAGAAGTGAGAAAGCAAAATCTTTGCTTCAGTTACACAAACTCCCTCTCTTTTGCAGAGAAACTTGAGAGCTGAAATGGAGCCAGACGCTAATGCGGGAAGCCTCTGCAAATAACTCTGTGCTTGTCAAACACTGGCATCTACTGGTCAGTTCTGAACTGTGTTTTTATTTCCGAAAGTGATCCATTTGCAGCACCAAATTCCCCTGTGCTTTATATTGTAAAGGATTTTTCTTCTTTTGTCTTTTGGAAAATATTGAACTATAGTTTAATTTTTATTTCTGTAAAATATGCAGTTATTTAATTTATATTTTTAGTTTAAAATTATAAGGAGTATTATTAATCTTATTAAATAGGGCTGGGCAGGTGTGAGGAAAAAAGCAAAGGATCTCTAATACAAATTTGTTGGGTATAATAATTATCTCTTACATCCATAAATAACTAAGCGGTTTCCAAAGCATGACCAGTTATATTATCTCATTAGATATTCAACAACCTTGTGAGATGGGAAGATCAGGATCATCCTATTTTACAGGAAAGGACACAAAGATCCAGAAAATCCAGTTAATACATCCAAATTCATAGAACATGTTAGAGGTAATGCTCATTCTAGAATCAAGGTTTTTCCAGTTTAGAGGCCAGGACACTTATCATTAGGCATATTTTCCTTTGTGGAAAGAAATAAATTACTCTCAGCTAGTGAGTGTAGAGGGAAAAGGCAAATGGGGACACACAAATGCACACCCTCTCGCTTTTGCTCTGTACTATTAAAGCCGTGACATTAACTAATGAGCAGAGGAAGAAAGCTGCTGTGGATGATAGCTGCACTCCATTTTAGTACATCAAGAAAAACTTGGCTAAAGCTAATGAACCCACTGGGCATTATTAACCTTTGCCTCCAATATCTGAGAAATAGCCACCACAATGAAGTGTAGGAGTTGATCTTTTAAAACAGACTGAACTGTCATCCAAAGAGACTGAGAGTCAGTTACCTTAGCCCAGATGTACCCGCCTTCCCCCAAACAGGACACAGAGCTGCATCTTGATAATGCTAACAAGCTTTCTAATTATCATCAGAACGAGAGCTACATAGGGAACTTTGGGAGAAGAGAAGTATATCTGAAGGCTGGGTGAATGGATTATAAATTTATAAATTTCTCTCTTCTGTGGACAACTTATGAAAGGCATCAGAACGTTAAACTGGGACTTTTTGATTTACAGAATAATTACCTGAGAATTTAAAAAAGACCTCAAACCATGGAGATTGGAATATAAGTGAGCACTTCATAAATGTTCTCTGCAATGAAAATATTGCCATGAGGTTCCCAAAGAGGTCTGTGGCCATATTTGTACCGTTACCTCTTTGCTAAAAGAGGAATTCAAGCATGTTGTGAGGTGGAGATGGTGAGGAGTAAGAGAGACCAGTCAGACAGACAATAGGGGAGTGTAAATCAACCCTTAAGTTTTAAACAGCTCTGCCCCAAAGCATCTCTATCTTTAGAAAACCAAGGTGTCAAGTTCTACCATTAATGTCTATTTTAAATGGCAAATTAAAAGGGAAAGATATGGTTTGCCTTATCGATGCTCTTTTCCCATTCTCAAGGCTCCTGTCCCAAGTCAGGGGCCTAAACTCTTAACAACAACAATAGTTAACAACTAACACAGTACAGTAGGTACTATTCTAAGGCCTTATGTATATTAACTTATTAATCCTCACAATAACCCCATGAGGTTAGGTAGGTAAGCTGAGAAACAGGGGGTAAGTGATTTAACCACAATTCCACATCTTTTAAGTTGTGGGACTAGAATTTAAACACAGGTCTGTCCAATTTCAGTGTCCATTCCCTTAACTCAGCAGTCCCCAATGTTTTTGGCACTAGAGACCAGTGCTACTATGAGAATCTAATGCCTGATGATCCAAGGTGGAGCCGAGGCAGTGATACTAGTGCTGGAGAGCAGCTGGAAATACACGTGAAGCTTCATCCACCGCTGTGCGCCCAGTTCCTAACAGGCCATGGACCACTACCGGTTCACAGACCGGGGATCAGGGACCCTGCCTCAACCTCTGTATCATTGGTTCTTAAAATGTGGTCCCTGGACCAGCAGCATTAACTTTACTTGGAAACAAAATTCTCAGCCTTCTCTCCCCACACCTGCCACCAACAGACCTACTGAAGCTCAACTCTGGGGTTGGGCTCCACCCCTCTGTACTTTAACAAGCCACACGGGTGATGTTGATACATGCAACAGTTTGAGAACTGTTGCTCTAGATGACACAGCTTTGTCTCTAAAAGATGGTTAGAAGCATAGAACATTTAGCTCACAAAGAACACTGCCCATTTGCCATTTGCCATTTTCTGATAAAACTGGAGTGTGAGAAGGTAATTCAATTTGATTGTGAGCTTGAATTAATCTTGAATGTTTTGGTATCATTCCTTTGTTGTAGCAAAATTCCAA
This sequence comes from Pteropus vampyrus, assembly GCF_000151845.1. NCBI lineage: Eukaryota > Metazoa > Chordata > Mammalia > Chiroptera > Pteropodidae > Pteropus > Pteropus vampyrus. The sequence continues at coordinate 4,278,547 of NW_011889116.1, forward strand.
GGTGCACTTCAGTAACAGTAGATCCATTTGTCAGATACAGAAATCAAAGCCATTTAAGTCATTGGATAATTATCAAAACACCTCAGTCATTTAGTTCACTATCCTTCCTCCAAAAAAGTATGCATAACCAACTTGAGGTTGGCAGGTTATTATCTCTTTAAAAATAAGACAAAATATCTAGAAATGGGGGAAGAAAAAAGAGTCGAGATTTGGACTTCAGAGTTAAAGTTCTTCAGTTCAGGCTTGACTTGATCTCCTTCACTTGCTTTTTTCCCCTGTGCTATACCCCTATAGTCTTCATACTAGAAGGACCTAGTTCAGCATTTCCCAAAGTTTGTGTGTACTTTAAGACCCTAATGCTATAAGATGCTTTGCAGCAAATGAGTTACAGATTCTAAACATATTAGCTTGTAATTATCAAGTATTTCCTAAGTGCCAAGAACTCTTTTAAGTACTTTATGTATATTACAACCATCCTATGAGTATTACATTATCATATCCACTGGATGAATAAAGACAACTGAGACACAAAAAGGTGAAATAAACTTTTCCAAAGTCCCAGAAGTTACAAGTGATAGATCCTAACTGGGTTCTCAACCCAGAAAGCCTGCTGCCAGAGGCTCCCACTCATAACACCGTGCTTTACTGCTTCTTGGAAAGGCTTCATATTTTACCTATTATTTTACCCCTCCCAAAGTCATCATACACATTAGTCCACTGAGAAGTTCTTCAGTAGAGAAATATCCTTACATGGTATCACTCAATGTCTCCCAAACTTACTTGATCAGGGAGCTCTTTCTTGTATACCGCCTATTAAACTTCCCTGAGAGAAAAGGAAACCTTCATGTACTGTTGGTTGGATTGTAAACTAGTGTAGTCACTATAGAAATGGTATGAAGATTCCTCAAAAAACTTAAAAAGGAACTACCAAAGGACCCAGAAATTGTACTTCTGGGTACTTAGCTGAAGAAAACAGAAATACTAATTTGAAAAAAATATATGCACCTCTATGTTCATTGCAGCTTTATTTACAATAGCCAAAGATTCTGGGAAAACATGGCGGAGTGAGAGATGCCCTCAGATCTTTCCCCTTGAACAACAATAAGCTGAACATCTAAAACTGAACAAAAAACACCCAAACTGCACATCAGCATGTCTGAGCATGGGATCTGCACATAAGAGCTACCACAGGTCAGAACCCTGGGTGTCAGGTGGTAGACTGGGACAAATAAAGAAGCTGCCTCTCACAGCCGCTGGAGCTCCTTGAAGGAGGAGGGGGATGGGTGAAGGTGCAGCGACTTCCCTGATCAGCCTTGCCTGGAAGTGCCGGGACTTTTCTACGCAGCCGGAAGCAGGGCTCAGTCATCAGGGAAGAAGGCAGGGAAGCGGAATGGGACAGTAGAAAACAACAGTAGATTTTTACCGGCCACGGTAGCAAAACTGAGGCTGAGCTGCAGCTCCCAACTTCCAACCCAAAGAGCCCCTCCTCCCATACCCTCATAGACTGGTCACCATGGAGCCCCAGGGGAATCTGAGCAAATGTTACCAAAACTGTTGGTAACACTGACAGGGACTGAAACTGAGAGTAGTGAGTGTGATTAAAATCTACAAGAAAATAAAAGACGTTAGGTTTTATATAAAGCAGGGATCCAAGGGGCTTAGACGCCACCTACTGAACACCAAAAGAAAAGTGCCTTCTTTGCAACAGGCTAAAGAGAGACCTTAATATAATAAACCTTCTTTTCGGAAAAAAAAAAACAACAGAATACACACACTTCCATTAATGCCTAAGCAGAGAAATAGTCCATTAAATACCATGAACAACCAAGGTGACAAGGTAGCTCAAAAAGAGAAAAATCTCCAGAAAATAAGCTTACAGACACAGAAATATGCAATTTAAATGACAGAGAATTAAGGATGGTACTTCTGAAAAAAATACAGTGAGTTCCTAAATGAGTCATATCAACAATTTCAAAAACAGCTAGAAATTGCAAAAACAGGTACATAAGCAGAGCAAGGAGATTGAAATCCTCAAAAAGAACCAAATAGAACTTCTGGAGATAAAAAAA
>NW_011889116.1:4280665-4289214 GCF_000151845.1 Pteropus vampyrus
AAAAATGAAATAGCAAGCTTGGGAAATAGAGTTGACCAAATGGAGGAAAGCATCAGTGAAATCGAAGACAGAAATATAGAAATAAATCTGAAGGAAGAAGAGAGAAACCGAAGAATGAAAAATAATGAAAGAGAAATACAAGAACTGGCTGGTACCATCAGGAGAGGAAACATAAGAGTAATGGGCATTACTGAAGCCAAGGAAAAAGAGCAGGGCCTAGAAAGCATTTTCAGACAAATAGTGGACGAGAATTTCCCAAATCTAAGAAATGAGTTGGATCTTGGAATTCAAGAAGTGAATTCCAATTATCTCAACCCAAAAAGGCCTTCACAAAGATACATTGTATTAAGTTATCAAAGATCAATGACAAAGATAGAATTCTCAGGGCAGCCAGGGAGAAGAAAATGGTAACGTATAAAGGAAAACCCATTAGATTATCATCAGGCATCTCAGCACAGACCTTACAAGTAAGAAAGAAATGGAATCAAATATTCAAACTATTAAATGAAAGGAGCTACCAGCCCAGAATAATGTATCCAGAGAAGCTCTCCTTTAGATATTAAGGAGAAATTAAGATCTTTTCAGACATATAAAAATTGAGAGAATTTTCCACTATGAGGCCTGCACTACAAGAAATTCTGAAAGGGGTTAGCTCACCTAAAACAAAATAACAACCAAAAAAAATACATAATTAAGACTAAGGTGACTATCAGGCAAATAGAAGCAGATGAGTGCAACCCGTACTAAGAACAGGGCATTATAAGTTTAAATAATAAGAAGGAATTGCTAGAGAAAGATAGTAATGAACGTTCAGCATACATAGAAAGAAATTGAGATAACAATGACTGAAAAGGGGAGGATTCAAAGATCTAAATTTGTGAAAGGAAATAGAGATATGGCACACACAGAAGAAAATGGATGACTGTATGTGTGTGTGTGTGTGTGTGTGTATCTTTTTCATACTTTTAATGGTGACCACACACCATAGAGTCAGAACTGAAGTATATAACATAAAACAAGAAGAATCAGAGGCAAAACTCACAAAAGCCAACCAAAACAAAGAAAACAGAAACACAAGGACAAGGAAGCAGCGGAAACACTGAGCTACCAGAAAACAAAACATAAAATGGCTATAAGAAGACCTTATATTTCAATAATCACCCTAAATGTAAATGAACGGAACTCACCAGTAAAAAAGCACAGAGTTGCAGAATAGATTAAAAAAAAAAAAAAAAAGACCCACCCATATGATGCATCCCGGAAACCCAGCTCCAAAGACAAATATAGACTCAAAGTGAAAGGGTAGAAAACGATATTTCCAGCAAATGGCATTCGGAGAAAAGTGGGAGTAGTGGTATTAATAGACTTCAAAATAAAAGCGGTAAATGAAGATACTGAGGGACACTTCATAATGATAAAGGGAATCATGCACCAAGAAGACATAACACTTATTAATATCTATGTTCCAAATCAGGGAGCCCCAAAATATGTAAAGCAATTACTAACAGAACTAAAGGGAGAAACAAACCAAAACACTATCGCAGGAGGGGACCTAAATACCCCACTGTCAGATATGGACAGATCATCCAAACAGAAAATCAATAAGGAAATAACATCCTTAAATGACACATTAGACCAACTGGACATAATTGACATATACAGAGCCTTCCATCCCAAAACAGCTGCTTATACATTCTTCTCTAGTGCACATGGAATATTATCAAGAATCAACCACATACTGCGGTACAGAAATAGCCTCAACAAATAAAATAGGGTTGAAATCATACCAACTATATTCTCTGACCATAATGCTTTGAAACTAGAGATCAACTGTAGAAAGAAATCAGGAAGAACCACAAATATATGAAGATTAAACAACATGCTACTGAAGAATAACTGAGTCAGGGAAGAAATAAAAAGAGAGATCAAGAGATACATAGAAACAAATGAAAATGATAGTACAACATATCAAAACCTTTGGGACATGGCAAAAGCAGTCAAAAGAAGAAAGTTCATATTATTACAGGCCTATCTCCAAAAACAAGAATGAGCCCAAATAAACAACCTAATGCTTCATCTTAAAAAAACTAGAAAAAGAAGAACAATTAAGTTTAAAGTCAGCAGAAGAAAGAAATAGTCAAAATTAGAGCAGAAATAAATGAAATTGAAAACAGAAAAACAATAGAAAAAATAAATGCAGCAAAGAGGTGGTTCTTTTAAGATTAATAAAACTGACAGACCCCTGGCTAGATTCATTAAAGAAAAAAGAGAAAGGACACAAATAAACAAAATCAGAGACGAAAGAGGGGAAATTATGACTGACATCGCAGAAATACAAAGGATCTTGCAAGAATACTATGAAAAAATATATAACGCCAAATTTAATAACCTAGAAGAAATAGATCAATACTTAGAAAAATACAATCTTCCTAGACTGAATCAAGAAGATCTGGAAAATCTAAATAGACCAATCAGCAGTATGGAAACTGAAAGATCATCAAAATTCTACTAAAAAGTAAAAGTACATGACCAGATGCCTTCACCGGTGAATTGTACCAAACATTCAAAGAAGATCGAATATGTATTCTCCTCAAACTCTTCCAAAACAATCAAAGAGGAGGTAATACTTCCCAACTCATTCCGTGAGGCCAATATTACTCTAATACCAAACCTGGTAAAGACAACACAAAAAAGACAACACAAAAAAAGAAAACAACAGACCAATATCTCTCATGAACACAGATGCAAATATCCTAAATAAGATACTAGTGAACCGAATACAGCAACATATTAAAAAGATTATACACCATGATCAAGTGGGCTTCATCCCAAGGGAACAGGAATGGTTCAACATACACAAATCAATTAATGCGATACACCACATAAACAAATTAAAAAATAAGAATCATATGATCATATCAATAGATGCAGAAAAAGCCTTCAACAAGATACAGCATCCATTTATGATCAAAACACTTCACAAAATTGGTATAGAAGAAAAGTACCTTAACATGATAAAGGCCATTTATGACAAACCCTCAGCCAACATTATACTTAATGGTGAAAAACTACAAATCTTCCCTCTAAGATCAGAAACAAGGCAAGGCTGTCCACTATTGCCACTGCTATTCAATATAACATTGGAGGTCCTAGCGAGTGCAGTCAGGCCAGAGAAAGATATAAAAGGCATCCAAATAGAAAATGAAGAGGTCAAACTGTCACTATTTGTGGATGACATGATTCTCTATATAGAAAACCCTAAAGACTCCACAAGATCACTACTAGAAACAATAAGCAAATACAGTAATCAACGTTCAAAATCAATACAAAATCAACGTTCAAAAATCCATAGTGTTCCTATACTCTAATAATGAAGCATCAGAAAAAGAAGTGGAAAAAAGAATGCCTTTTGCTATTGCAATAAAAAGGTTTAAATACCTAGGAATAAATTGAACGAAACATGTGAAGGACCCACATAATGAAACTACAAAACCCTATTAAAAGAACTCGAAGAAGATACAAAGAATTGGAAAGATATTCCATGTTCTTGGATTGGATGAATCAACATAGTTAAAATGACCATATTACCTAAAGTATTCTACAGATTTAATGCAATTCCCATCAAAGAAATAGAACAAAAATCTTCAGATTTGTATGGAAGCACAAAAAAACCCCAACTGCCAAAGCCATACTGAGAAAAAAGAATGAGGCTGAAGGCATCACTCTGCCCGACTTCAAATTATACTACAAAGCGACTGTAATCAAAACGGCATGGTATTGGCAGCAAAACAGACACATGGACCAGTGGAACAGAATCGAGAGTCCAGAAGTAAAGCCGTATTTATATGTACAAAAAATTTTCAACAAAAAAGCCAAAAACATACAGTGGAGAAATGAAAGCCTATTCAATAAATGGTGCTCAGAAAATTGAAAGACCACCTGCAAAAGAATGAAATTAGACTATTGTCTATCACCGCACACCAAAATTAACTCAAAATGGATTAAGGACCTTAATATAAGACCTGAAACAATAAAATGCATAGAAGAAACATAAGAACTAAACTCAAGGACCTTGGACTTAAAGAGGATTTTATGAATTTGACCTCAAAGGCAAGAGAAGTAAAAGCTAAAATAAATGAATAGGACTACATCAAACTAAAATCTTCTGCTCAGCAAAAGAAACTGTCAACAAGGTAAAGAGACAACCATCCGAATGGAAAAAAATATATTTGCAAGCAATGCCTCCGATAAGGGCCCAATATCCAAAATATACAAAGAACTCATTCGACTCAATAACAACAACAAAAAAAATGATCCAATCAAAAAATGGGCAGAAGACCTGAACAGACACCTCTCCCTACAGGACATACAAATGGCCTACAAATATATGAAAAGATGCTCAACATCGCTAGCTATTAGGGAAATGCAAATCAAAACCACAATGAGATAGCATCTCACACCTGTTAGAATAGCTGTAATCAACAGGGCAAGTAATTACAAATGTCGGAGAGGATGCAGAGGAAAAGGACCCCTCATACACTGCTGGTGGGACTGCAAATTGGTACAGCCACTATGGAAAACAGTATGGAGGCTTCTCAAAAACAGTATGGAGATTGATCTACCATATGATCCAGCAATCCCTCTACTGGGTATTTACCCCAAAGTCTTAAAAACCCACATCTGAAATGATATTTGCACACCAATGTTCATAGCAGCATTATTCACAGTGGCCAGGACATGGAAGCAACTGAAGTGTCCTACAATAGATGATTGGATAAAAAAGCGATGGTACATATATACAGTGGAATATTACTCAGCCTTAATAAGAGGAGATGAAATACTGCCATTTGAGACAACATGGATGGGCATCAAGATAATCATGCTAAGTGAAATAAGCCAGACTGAAAAAATCAAAAATCACATGATATTACTTACATGTGGGATATAAACCTAAGAGCAACAAATGAACAGAACAAACAGAGTCTCAGGGACATGGACGACGTACTAGTGGTTAACAGAGAGTAGGGGGTAGGGGAGGAGGGGAGAGGTAGATGGGGTTAAGGGGTCATATAAAGGAGGTTAGAGGGAGGGTGAAGTTGGCAAAGGGAATCAAATATATGGTAGCTGAAGGAAACTGGACTCTTGGTGGTAATCACATAATAGAATATATAGATGTCAAATTATAAGGTACACCAGAAAATTATATAATTGTATTAACCAATGTTAATCCAATACACTTAATTATAAATTTTTAAAAAATAAATAAAATGTATTTAAATGTGAAAATAAAAAACAATAGCCAAGATATGGAAGCAACCAAGGTGTCCATTGATAGATAAATGGATAAAGATGCGGTAAATATATACGATGGAATATCACTCAGCAATAAAAATGAGAGAAATTTATCCATTTGTGGCAACATGGATGGGCCTAGAGGATACACAGAGAAAGACAAATATTGTATGATTTTTCCTATATGTAAAATCTAAAAAAGCAAACCAAATGAATAAACAAAACAAAATAAAAACAGACTCAGAAATAGAGAAGAAACTGATGGTTGACAGAGAGGAAGGATATAGGGGATAAGTGAAAAAGGTGAATGTGAATTAAAGAAAAGAAAAAAGGAAAAGTGCTTTGACTTTTTAGCAACCTATTAATATGAGAAAATTAAAAAAAACATTACTTTTATTTAAAAAAAACTATTTCATAGCCTCTCATTATCGAGGTTACTAAGCTTTTTAGAACAATGGTTTATTGATTGTTAAATAAGCAAACGAATAAATAAACTGTGCCAAAGAGAAGGGGGATTAGGGAGAAAGCTGAAAAAGGTGAAGGGATGTAGAAGTACAAATAAGTAGTTACAAAACAGTCACGGGGATGTGGAGTACACCATAGGAAATATAGTCAGTAATATTGTAATAGCTATGTATAGAGTCAGATGGGTACTAGAGTAATTGGGGGGGCGTGTCACTTCATAAATTATATAAATGCCCAACCATTGTGCTGTATATCTAAAACTAGTTTTTTTTAAGTGTGTGTGCATGTCTGTGTTAGAACAGTGCCTGAAACAGAATAAGCACGATATAAGTGTTTACTCTTGCTGCAGGTGGTAGTGCTATCATTCTTGACATGTACTTAATGTCTAATGTCTTTATCACAACTTTGGCTAACCTTGAAGGGCAAGAAAGATGATTAGATCATCATGAGGGAAAGAAGTTTGTTTGATTTCTCTCAGAGTAGACAGGTACAATTTGTATGTCTGACAGCAAAGGCATCATGCCACCATCTCAGCCTTTTCATGGGCCACACTTTGTTAGAGGAAAGCACAACCATGCCAGCCACTGCAAGACAAATAACTAGCAATCTCTGTGCATACAGTTAACGTTGGATGGCTTCTCCTACCCTTCCCGTGCCTCCCCTACGCCTACAACTCAGAAGCTCCAAAGTGCTTACCACCCCCATTCAAATCATCCTGAAAGTTTTAGCCTATTGGCTGGAGTTACTTCAAATGGTCAAATAGAGATTTGGAGTGGTATTCAGAAACCTCTTTCAAATCTCTGTGCTTCCAGAAATTCTACTTGATGGCTTGAACTTGTAGGGTGTTGGAGCAGGAGGAAGGAGGTACCTTTGACAATTAGTACTTCTCATGCTGAGGAACAGGAGAAAGAAGGACTCCAGACTATAAGGTAAATTGCTATTAATCTGACCTTTGGTGTCAGGTTACTAATCTATAATTACCCAAACTATATCAAGCTATAAGTTTTTTTAAAAAAAGATTAATGGTCATAAACAGCCTTTCTCTGGCTTTCACAGAAACCTGGGTCCTCCATTTATTTCTCACACTCCCCAGTGGTTGTCTCAATCCACTTCTCCACCTATGGATTTTCAAGGTCTCCACTGCCTATAGAAATCTCATCACAGGCACCTCATCAGTACTACCAGCGCTCACCATGAAAGATGAGGACATTAAATTTTGGACCAAGAATACTGCTGCCCTCTGTTCCCAAAGCTTTCAGAACCACATCAAGCCACATATACTGCCTTGTGATACTCTTGAAACAAAATGGCACTAGGTGCTACTGCTATGCTAATTACTGGAGGCTGGGTAGCACCTGCAGCTATGTGCTGCCTCTGGCAACACTGAGGTGCTATAGCTCTCCAAGTGCCAAAGCTGAGTTCTATTCCCTGGAAACTCCATGTGCCTTTGGCTATGGTCAACACCTTTGGCTATGCTCTGAACTCTCATTTGAGTAGACATAAAAACTATGCCACCTTACCTCCCTTCCAATGTGTCACAGAGATCTTTAGAGAAACTACTGTTTTTCCTGCATGCATTTTGTTTTTACTTTCAGCATCCCTCAAACTTTGTTTAGACACAAATCCAGGGAAGTTAGGTTAAATCTAGATGGCAGGCAATAAGCTGTATTCAGATTTGCCCCAACCCTCTAACAACTAAGGCTCTGTTATTAGACCTGGCATGTATACATGGCACTTTTTCTCAGGAGCCTCCTTGGTAGCCCATGGGAGAGTGAGTGGAGAGCCTCTTCACAGCCTGCTCAAAGATATCTGAATCCTAGTGGAGAACCTAGCTTAGATTTTCACTAGGCTCTCTCCTACAAGACATTTTATTCTCAGGTCATCAATCTTGCAAACCAATCCAAAAGATCATAGGAAGATGCATTGAACTAGGCATTCAAATTTCAGTTCTATCATTTATCATCCATGTGAGCCCCATTTAACTTCAATCTACTGGAATAATAACCTCCCTGACTACCCCCAGGTTTGTTCATTTAAGAAGTATATATTGAGTTTCTTTCTAAAACATAGAAGACACAATGTCAGCCTTGTTAGAGATACAAAGAAAAATCATAGATTTCGCTAGCTAACAGGAACAAACATAATATTTTGGAGAAAATATTAATTGAGTTATTTTTTGTACAACTCAGTAAGTTTTTTTTCTATTATAGTCAGTATGCAAAATATTAGTTTCGGTTGTACAGCATAGTGATTAAAGATCTATATAATTCACAAAGTGATCACCCCACTAAATCTAGCACTCCTCCTCCCCCTTACATATTTTTACAACATTGTTAACTATTTTCCTTATGCTATACTTTATATCTCCATGACTATTTTGTATCCATCCATTTGTACTTCTTAATCTCTTTATCTTTTTCACAGTCTGCCCAACACCCACTCCCATCTAGTAGCCCTCAAAATATTCTCTATATCTATGAGTTTAATTCCATTTTTGTTGCTCTTTTGTTTATTTTGTTCTTTAGATTCCACATGTACATGAAATCATGTGGTATTTGTCTTTCTTTATCTGACTTACTTCATTCAGTGCAATACCCTCTAAGTCCATCAAAGCAATATCTTTTTCCATCCCCTTCCTTTTAGTCTGTATGTGTCTGTTAATCTGAAGTAAGTCTCTTGTAGGCAGCATATGTAAAGGTCTGGTTTTCTTATCCATTCAGCCACCCTATCTCTGGTTGGAGCACTTAATTCGTTTCTATTTGAGGTACTTGCTGATAGGAATGTAGTTATTA
>NW_011889116.1:4289264-4298480 GCF_000151845.1 Pteropus vampyrus
TGCCTTTGGCTATGGTCAACACCTTTGGCTATGCTCTGAACTCTCATTTGAGTAGACATAAAAACTATGCCACCTTACCTCCCTTCCAATGTGTCACAGAGATCTTTAGAGAAACTACTGTTTTTCCTGCATGCATTTTGTTTTTACTTTCAGCATCCCTCAAACTTTGTTTAGACACAAATCCAGGGAAGTTAGGTTAAATCTAGATGGCAGGCAATAAGCTGTATTCAGATTTGCCCCAACCCTCTAACAACTAAGGCTCTGTTATTAGACCTGGCATGTATACATGGCACTTTTTCTCAGGAGCCTCCTTGGTAGCCCATGGGAGAGTGAGTGGAGAGCCTCTTCACAGCCTGCTCAAAGATATCTGAATCCTAGTGGAGAACCTAGCTTAGATTTTCACTAGGCTCTCTCCTACAAGACATTTTATTCTCAGGTCATCAATCTTGCAAACCAATCCAAAAGATCATAGGAAGATGCATTGAACTAGGCATTCAAATTTCAGTTCTATCATTTATCATCCATGTGAGCCCCATTTAACTTCAATCTACTGGAATAATAACCTCCCTGACTACCCCCAGGTTTGTTCATTTAAGAAGTATATATTGAGTTTCTTTCTAAAACATAGAAGACACAATGTCAGCCTTGTTAGAGATACAAAGAAAAATCATAGATTTCGCTAGCTAACAGGAACAAACATAATATTTTGGAGAAAATATTAATTGAGTTATTTTTTGTACAACTCAGTAAGTTTTTTTTCTATTATAGTCAGTATGCAAAATATTAGTTTCGGTTGTACAGCATAGTGATTAAAGATCTATATAATTCACAAAGTGATCACCCCACTAAATCTAGCACTCCTCCTCCCCCTTACATATTTTTACAACATTGTTAACTATTTTCCTTATGCTATACTTTATATCTCCATGACTATTTTGTATCCATCCATTTGTACTTCTTAATCTCTTTATCTTTTTCACAGTCTGCCCAACACCCACTCCCATCTAGTAGCCCTCAAAATATTCTCTATATCTATGAGTTTAATTCCATTTTTGTTGCTCTTTTGTTTATTTTGTTCTTTAGATTCCACATGTACATGAAATCATGTGGTATTTGTCTTTCTTTATCTGACTTACTTCATTCAGTGCAATACCCTCTAAGTCCATCAAAGCAATATCTTTTTCCATCCCCTTCCTTTTAGTCTGTATGTGTCTGTTAATCTGAAGTAAGTCTCTTGTAGGCAGCATATGTAAAGGTCTGGTTTTCTTATCCATTCAGCCACCCTATCTCTGGTTGGAGCACTTAATTCGTTTCTATTTGAGGTACTTGCTGATAGGAATGTAGTTATTATCATTCTTTATTCTTGTTTTTAATACATGTTTTTTTCTTCTTAAAGAAGTCTCTCCAATATTTCCTGTAATACTGGCTTGGCATTCATAAATAAGCTTATTTTTGGCTGGAAAGCTCTTTATCTTTCAAATCTAAATAATAGCTTTGCTGGATAAAGTATTCTTGGTTGTAGATCCTGGGCTTTCATTACTTCAAATATGTTTTGCCAAGTCTTTCTGTCCTGCAAAGTTTCTTTTGAGAAATCAGCTGCTAATCCTATGAGTGCTCCCTTGTAGGTAACTAATTGCTTTTCTCTTGCTGCTTTTAAGATTCTCTCTTTGTATTTAACCTTTGGTATTTTAATGATGATGTGTCTTGGTGTGAGCCTCATGGGTTCATCTTTTTTAGGACTCTCTGAGCTTCCAGGGGTTGTATGTCTATTTCTTTCACCAGTTTAGGAAAGTTTTCCATCATTATTTCTTCAAATAGGTTTTTGACTTCTTGTTCTCCTTCTTCAAGTACCCCTATGACAGATGTTGTTACCCTTAATTTTGTCCCGTAGGCTTCTTAAATTATTATTATTATATTCTTGACTACTTTTTCTTGCTGTTCTGATTGGGTGTCCTTGGCTTCCCCATTCTTTATCTCAGTGGTTCGATTCTCTTCTTCATTCACTCTGTTGATTCCCTCTAATATACTCTTTATCTCAGATGATGTATTCTTCATCTCTGACTAGTTCTCTTTTATTAATTTCTATTTCCATTTTTATGTTTTTATCTCTTTGTTAACATTCTCACTGAGTTAATCTACACTTCCCCTAAGTTCATTGATCGTCCTTATAACCAGCGTTTTGAACTCTGCATCTGTGAGATTGTTTGACTCCATTTTTCTTGGATCTCTGTGCTGTTCTTTCATATGGGTTCTGCTTCTTTGTCCTCCCATTTTGGCTGTTTTGCTGTGTCTGTTTCAGTGTACTAAACAAAGCTCCTAAGTCTCCGGTCTTATTAGTGTGCTTTGTGTAGTAGGTGTTCAGTGGCACAGACCTGAGAGGGGTTCAGCTGCAGGCCAAGTTTAGCCCCCGCCTGTGCCTCTCTGGGCAACCTGTTAAGATTCAGCAAGCAATCCACAGGTGCTGTGCTTATAGTTGCCTTAAGAGGCCATGCCAGAAACTGAGTCCTGCAGCTACCAGTGTGGGTCTTAGAGTTGCTCAGCAAAGGGCACAGGACTCACTGAGGACCCAAGTGAATGTGACTTGGGTAGAGTCTCAAGTTGGAGAAGGTGGAATTTCAGGAAATCTTCTAGGCCGAGCAACCTCTGTTATCCAGTTTGATGATGTCTCAGCTATAGAAGCTCTTCGTTCGTACACTGGGAGTGGGGAGGGCTTAACAGAGGAACAATGGATAGTGCCAGCTCTTCTGCCCAAGAGAAAACCTTATCTCTGGCCCTCACTCTGACAACTCAGTGTCCCCCTGTAAGTCCCTGGTGCCCCCAGAGCAGCTGACCTGGTCCTGGTGCTCAGAGCAAGCGAGTCCATCACCATGAAAGTCCAGTCACTGGCACAGCCCCTTTAAGAGGAACATCCGCAGCTGCCACAGCCTCTGTCCCACTCAGTTGTTTGGGACCAAGCAGCCTCTAAACTTCACCCCCTCCTACCTACAATTGTTGCAGGGTAATTTCTTACTTCTCTCCCTAGTGGTAGGGCTTCAGTTCATCTAGACCCCAGGTGACTCTGCTTGCTGTTTGCCCATTTTTTCCATCTCAACTTTGATGTGGCCGCAAGAGGGTATGAACGAAGCTTCTATCATCTACGCCATTTTGCCCGATCTCTACTAGTTGAGTTCTTATTAATTGTCCTGCACTTTACATGTTATCTCATTCCTTACAATAACCCTATAAGATGAGCATAAGTAAGCCCATGAGGGAAATGAGGAAAAGTTCAGTAAGGATCGTAGACTTATTCCTATCACACATCCGGTAAGCGGTGGGTTTGGGATTCAAATCCAGGTTTGTCTGATGCCAGAATCTGTGATTTTTCCACCAGACCATATAGCTTTATGTATATAGCTATAAAACAAGGTAGAAAGTCATTCATCTCATAAGGCATAAATGAAGCACCATGGAAACAAATGAGATGCATATGAAAGTATTTTATAAACTGTCAAGCTGACACAATTGTGAGGTGTTTCTGTTATTATTATTAGGGTAAGATCTCTATAAAATGTGCTAGCTGTAAAATCCACCTGTAAATAAGAGCTAACCAAGCCCTATAAAGGTATCAAAGAAAGGAGTGTTTAATTTCAGCTACAACGGATCATTGGAAGGTAACTGGCGCCTCAAATTCAATCACTATTCTAAATAGCCCAGGATTTGTATATGGGCATTGGTAACCTATGTGAACAGATTAAGAGCCCCCAGAGCTCAATGGTAGCACTCAAGCAGAATGAAAATGAGCTTAGTACATCACAACGTGCTGGATGGGCTTCCTTAGAGAACAGATCTAGATGGGTTATTAAGGTCACTTGGTAAAGTGAAAACTTGTTCAGGATATGTAGACCACTGTGACCAAGACTGTGTATCCCAGCAAGGTGTGAGAAGTTGTTTTCTAAATGCAGACAAACACAGATGTTCTCTGTTGAGTTTAAGTTCTGATAATCATAGCTTACATATATTCAGCACCTACTATGTGCCAAGCACTGAGCTAAGCACAGTTGGAGTATATCTTAAGTCATCCCCTTGAGATGAAGTATATTATATTTATCTGATTAAGAGTATAAGTTTTGAAATAATACAGGCAATTTGTATCTACAATACAAATACAAATTTGGGTGGTTTATTTCGTAAATTAAATTTTATTTTGTAAATTAAATCCTCCTTTAAGAAAAATAAAATAAAATAATGCATTTCCAGAAAAATATGAAAATACTTAAGACAAGAGGAGATGGAAGGCCAGATGTGGTAGTCACAGATGGACTGCCCAGATCATGCTTCAAAGAAGGACTTATTGCTCAGCTCCCAGCCTTGAGGTCAAGAAACCTGCTGGCAGCTCTTTTGGGATTGGCCTCAGCTGCAGAGCCTTACCTGAGATCATGTTCTTCCAGGGAGTACCTGCATCCAATGACTGAGCAAGGCAAAGGTATAAAAAGCCAAGTCATTGCAGCCCTACACAGGACAGCTATGCTGAATAGTCCTTGCTCCAGAACTTCCCCACCAGGTTGGCCAATGCTTTGACTGGCCTACTTCACAGTTCAACTTCATCTGCTCAATCCTGCTTTCTCTCCTTTCACTTCACGGGTATTAAATCCATAATAAATAGTACTTCAAACTCTATTTCAGTATCTGCTTCCAGAGAATCTACCCTTTGACACTAGATTAGTCCAGTTCAGTGACAAAGCCAATTGTACTTGTAGTAGAAAAAGGCAAGTGACTTCTGGAGCCCTTGGTCAAGGATGCCACTGCCTTGGTGGTCTCCAAGAGGTAGAAGTTTGATTTTCTCTGGTTTTAAGTCTCTAGTACTAAGAACTACTTAGATTTGTTCATGTCTCTGTTATTGAGGGTAAATCTAAAGACAGACAGATGGAGAAGGTAGACCTTATCCCTGGAGAGAAATATGGATCAATACAGAGGACTGGTTAAATGCATTAGGATACACTACTGGAATGATCTACAGCCCTTAAAAAGAAAGAGATAAAGTTATATTTGCTGATCTGAAAGAGTGTCCAGAACATACTATTATCTGAATTTTAAAAAACAAGTTTTGGAACAGCTTTTGTAATATGAGTCCATTTTCAAAGTTCACACAGTATAGTCATACTTTAAATAAATTTAAATTATAAGAATTTGAACTATTTTGATATAAAAATATTTTAGTCCCATTTGATGTACATTTGAAATAATGCAAATCTCCCCAAAATTAAAATGTCACAAAGAATAACATAATTTCAAAGCTTTAAGGCCAAGCAAATTGTAAGCTGTGTTTACACTATTGCCACATGGTGCCACCACTTTAGCTGATAAACAAATTCTAGCCCTTTTTTTGTTAAGACTGGTCTAGAATTATTCCATTTTCTAATTATGTGGGTCCCTCAGGAACATATTCCTTGCATAAAACACAGATACCCCAAATACTGGTAGGCAGAACATCTGGAGTTACATAACCAAATGTAACTGGTGTTATCTCCACGGGGTGGAAATGGGGAGGGTGGGTGTTACTTATCCACATTATATACTTTTAATTTTTTTTTATTTTTATATTCAGCAAGAAAGGATGTATAAATGGAAATAATTTCTCATGACAATAAATGTCTTCTTTAGATTCTTAAGGAAAACCCCAAATTTATTTCAAATGCCAGGCAGATGGTAGATGGCACACATGAGGCAGAGCAGGAGGCATGTCATCCTCTGTCCAGGCATCTCATTCTCCATATGAAAAAGTCAAACCCAGAGAAATGTGAAAGCCTCAGACCTCTGGCTCTAGCAACGTCTCTGCCAACCCAAGGTTACATCACAGGCAGGTTCCCTCAGCACAGTAGTCTTTACCCCAAAGGAAATGCACACAGCCACTGGACAGCACAACCTCATTCCTGCTCCAATACTGAGCCTGGAGATTCCATCAACCTCAGAGGGAACACCTGGAGAGGAACAATCCTGCCAAAATTGGCGATAAGCCCCAGTGGAGCTCTGCAACACCATGCCACTCTGGTCCTCAGACAAGGTCTCAGGGGTCAGGCTGACCAAAATATTAATATCAGCTATCTTTTGAGAGCATACCCTATGCCAGGTATTGCACTAAGTGCTTTATACACATGATCTCATCTACTCTTCACAACCACCTTGAGGTGGGTACAATTATTACCCCAGTTTACAAATGTAGAAACTGAGATAGATCAAAGAAGTTAAAGGTACCTGCCCAAGGTCATACAATGAGTGATTGATTTGAATCCAAGTTTGTCTGACTGAAGTGTCAATACCCATGTTTTACATTCACACTTGAACCCTGAAGCAAAGCAGAGCTGAATCCTCAATAGCTTGCCTAAATTTCAATGGATGGATGTTATTATATGGCTTGGAGCACTTGGACCCAAATCATAATAAATTGCTGAGTTAGAGATGGCCGAGACACCTAGCAATACTACTTTTCCATCTGTTCATTCATTCAAACCTCTATGCAGATAACAGTCTGCTTTTGTTTCTGGTCACATATTAGATCAAGGATGTATGGATGATTCTAAGACTATGTAGCCTAGGCCCTTATTAATTAGAAGATCCTTAACAATATTTATACCTCAGAGAGTGAATAACATGCCATAAGGGATCATCTGTAGGTAGGAGGCAGAACCAAAAGACGAGATATAGGTGTCAAAGAAAAAAACTCTGAAAATGACAGCAATAGGAAACTGTAGTATTTAGCTTCAAACCCAGAACCAAAGATCTTTATGTATAAAGCACATGGCATAAATAATCTAGTACTGTAAAATTTCCAGTGCATGTATATGTCAAGGCCACAAACATCAAAGAAACAGACATTTTTAATCTCTCCGAGTTATCTGATTTGCTAGACCAAGAGCTCTTTTTCTTAATTTTTATTTTTCAATTAGAGTTGACATACAATATCATTTTATATTAGTTTCAGGTGTACAGCACAGGGGTTAGACATTTATATAATTTACAAAGTGATCCCCCCATTAGTCTAGTACTCATCTGGCACTATACATAGTTATTACAATATTATTCACTATATTCCCTGTGACTATGTGTAACTACCATTGTCACTCAGCACCCCAACCCCCCTCCCATCTGGTGATCACCAGTTTATTCTTTGTATCTATGAGTCTGCTTTCATTTCATTTGTTCATTTATTTTGTTCCTTGGATTCCACATATAAGTGAAATCATATATTTGTCTTTCTCTGACTTATTTCACTTATCATAATACTCTCTAGGTCCATCCATGTCATTGCAAATGGTAAGATTTCATTTTGTATGGCTGAGTAATATTCCATTGTATATACATATCGCATCTTCTTTATCCAGTCATCTATTGATGGACATTTAGGTTGCTTCTATATCTTGGCTATTGTAAATAATGCTTCAGTGAACCTAGGGGAACATATATCTTTTCAAATTAATGTTTTGGTATTCTTCAGATAAATACCCAGAACTGAAATGGATAGGTCATAAGATAGTTCTATTTTTAACTTTTTGAAGAACCTCCAAAATGTTTCCCATAGTGGCTGCACCTATTTGAAATCCCATCAACAATGCATGAGGGTTCCCTTTTCTCCACATCCTCGCCAACACTTACTTTTTGATGCATTGATTATAGCTATTCTGATAGTGTGAGGTGATATCTCATTGTGGTTTTAATTTGCATTTACTTGATGATTAGTGACCTTGAGCATCTTTTCATATGTCTATTGGCCATCTATATGTCCTCTTTAGAGACATGCCTATTCAAGTCCTCTGTCCACTTTTAATTGAACTGTTTGGTTTTTAGTGTTGAGTTGTATGAGTTCTTTATAAATTTTGGATTTTAACCCCTTATCTGATGTATCAATGGCAAATATATTCTTTTTGTCTTTTCATTTTTTATGTTTCCTTTGCTGTGTAAAAACGTTTTAGTTTGATGTAGTCCCATTTGTTTATTTTTTTCTGTTATTTCCCTTGCCCAAGAAGATAAATCAGAAAAAAATATTACTAAGAGCAATGTCAGAAAAGTTACTGCCTACATTTTCTTCTAGTAGTTTTATGGTTTTGGTTCTTACATTTAAGTCTTTAATCCATTTTGAGTTTATTTTTGTATATGGTGTAACAAGGTGGTCCAGTTTCATTTTTTTTGCATGTATCTGTACAGTTTTTTCCAATGAATAGGCTATCTGTACCCTTTCTTGCCGCCTTTGTCACATATTAAATGACCATATACTCATGGGTTTATTTCTGGGCTCTTTAACTGTTCCATTGATTTATATGTCTGTTTTCATGACAGTACCATGCTATTTAGATTACTATAGCCTTGTAGTATACTTTGATATCAGGTAGTATGATGCCTCCAACTTCGTTCTTCTTTCTCAAGATTGCCGTGGCCATTCGGGGTCTTTTATGGTTCCATATAAATTTTAGAGTTACTTGTTCTAGTTCTGTGAAAAATTCCATTGTATTTTGATAGGAATTGAAATGAATCTACAGATTGTTTTGAGTAGTATAAACGTTATAACGATGGTAATCGTTCCTATCAATGAGCAGAGTATATGTTTCCATTTATTTGTATCTTCTGCAATTTCTTCAATGACTTAAAATTTTCCATAAAGGTTTTTTTTTTCCTCCTTGGTATACTTATTCAGAGGTATTTTTTTGATGCAAGTATAATAAGATTGTTTTCTTAATTTCTCTTTCTGATATTTCATTATTGGTGTATAAGAATGCAACCAATTTCTGAATATTAGTTTTGTATCCTACTACTTTCCTGAATTCATTTATCAGTTCTAACACTTTTTTTGGTGGAATCTGTAGGGTTCTCTATGTATAGAATCATGTCATCTGCAAATAATGACAGTTCTACTCCTTTCCAATTTGGATACCTTTTATTTATTTTTCTTGTCTACTAGCTGTGTATATAACTTCCAATACTATTTTGAATACAAGTAGTAAAAGTGGACATCCTTGTCTTGTACATGACCTTAAGGAAAACTTTTTAGCTTTTCCCGATTGAGTATGATATTAGCTATGGGTTTCTTTTATACGGCCTCTATTATTTTGAGGTGTGGTTCCTCTATTCCGATATTGCTGAGACTTTTTATCGTAAATAGATGCTGGATTTTATTAAATGCTTTATCTCCATCTGTTGATATGAAGATATGATTTTTTAATTAATTAATTTAGTGATTGATTTTTT
>NW_011889116.1:4298740-4333524 GCF_000151845.1 Pteropus vampyrus
TCACATATTTGATCTCCTTTACTCCATCTATCTCCCTTCTCAACCATTCCCGCTGCCCTCTGGTAACCACTAGTCTATTATCCATGACCATGAGTCTCTGTTTGTCTGTCTCGTTCATTTGTCACTTTTAGGTTTATATCCCATATATAAGTACTATCATGTGATTTTCAACTTTTTTTGTCTGACATATTTTGCTTAGCATGATTATCTCGAGGTCCATCCATGTTCTTGCAAATAGCATATTTCGGCTCCTCTTATGGCTGACTAATATTTCATTGTATATATGTACCACCACTTCTTTATCCAGTTAACTATTGTAGGATACATTGGTTGCTTCCATGACCTGGCCACTGTGAATAATGCCACTATGAACGTCGTGCAAATATCTTTTTGGATATGAGCTTTCAAGTCTTTGGGGTAAATACCCAGTAGAAGGATTGCTGAATAATAAGATAGATCAATTCTTAGTTTTTTCAGGAACCTCCATACTGTTTTCCATAGTGGCTTTACCAGTTTGCAGTCCCACCAGCAGTGTATGAGCGTTCCTTTTTTTCCGCATTCTCTCTAGCATTTGTTATTATTTTTCTTGTTGATTATAGCTATTCTAACAGGTGTGAGATGGTATCTCATTGTGGTTTTGATTTGCATTTCCCTAATAGCTAGCAATGTTGAGCATCTTTTCATATATTTGTTGGCCATTTCTATGTCCTCTAGGGAGAAGTGTCTGTTCAGGTTCTCTGCCCATTTTTTTATTGGATTGTCTGGGTTTTTTTGCTGTTATTGAGTTCTTTGTATATTTTGGATATTAGGCCCTTATCTGAGGCATTGCTTGCAAATATGTTGTCCCATTCTGATGGTTTTTTCTTTACCTTGTTAATGGTTTCTTTTGCTGAGCAAAAGCATTTTACTTTGATGTAGTCCCATTCATTTATTTTTGTTTTTACATCCCTTCACTTTCAGGTCAAATTCATAAAATCCTCTTTAAGTCCAAGGTCCTTGAATTCAGTTCCTATGTTTTCTTTTATGTATTTTATTGTTTCAGGTCTTATATTAAGGTACTTAATCCATTTTGAGTTAATTTTGGTGTATAGTGATAGACAACAGTCTTGTTTCATTCTTTTGCAGGTGGCTTTCCAGTTTTTTTCATCACCATTTATTGAAGAGGCTTTCCTTTCTCCACTGTATGTTTTTCACTCTTTTGTCAAAAAATTATTTGTCCATATAAATATGGGTTTACTTCTGGACTCTCGATTCTGTTCCACTGGTCAGTGTGTCTGCTTTGCTACCAACACTATACCGATTTGACTACTGTCACTTTGCAGTATATTTGAAGTCAAACAGAGTGATGCCTCCAGCCTCATTCTTTTTTCTCAAGACAACATTGGCAATTGGGGTCTTTTGTGCTTCCATACAAATCTGATGATCTTTTTTTCTATTTCTTTAAAAAAAAATGTCGATGAGGTTTTGATGTGGATCGCATTAAATCTGCACAATGCTTTATGTAATAAGGTCATTTTAACTATGTTCATTCTTCCAATCCAAGAACATGGAATATCTTTCCATTTCATTTAATCTAGTCTTATAGTTTTCATAATATTGGTCCTTCACATATTTCATTAGATTTATTCCTAGATATCTTATTCTTTTTGTTGCAATTGAAAAAAGAATTATTTTTTCCTCTTCTTTTTCTGACAGTTCATTATTAGAGTATAGGAATGCTACAGTTTTTGAACATCGATTTTGTATCTAGAAACTTTACTGTATTTGTTTACTGTTTCTAGTAGTGTTCTTGTGGAGTCTTTAGGGTTTTCTATATAGAGAATCATGTCATCCGCAAATACTGACAGTTTGACTTCTTCATTTCTTATTTAGATGCCTTTTATATATTTCTCTTGCCTGAATGCACTTGCTAGGACCTCCAATGTTATATCGAATAACAGTAGTGATAGTGGACAGCCTTGTCTTGTTCCTGATCTTAGAGAGAAAGTTTTTAGGTTTTCATCATTAAGGATAATGTTGGCTGAGGGTTTGTCATATATGATCTTTATTATGTTAAGGTACTTTCCTTCATTACCGATTTTGTTAAGTGTTTTGATCATAAATGGATGCCGTATCTTGTCAAAGGATTTCTCTGCATCTATCAATATGGTCATATGATTCTTATTTTTTAATTTGTTTATGTGGTTGTATCACATTAATCGATTTGCTTATGTTGAACCATCCCTGTGCCCACGTGATAGTGATGTATAATGTTTTTAATGTGTTTCTGTAATCGGTTCGATAGGATTTTTGCATCTGTGTTCATGAGAGATATTGGTCTGTACTTTTCTTTTTTTGTGTTATCTTTACCAGGTTTTGATATCAGAGTAATATTGGCCTCATAAAATGAGTTGGAAAGTATTGCCTCCTCTTTGATATTTTGTAAGAGACTGAGGAGAACAGGTATTAAATCTTTGAATCTTTGGAAGAATTCACTGGTGAAGCCATCTGGTCCTGGACTTTTATTTTTGTTGTAGGGTTTTGATAATTGTTTCCATTTCCATAATGCTGATTGGTCTATATAGATTTTCCAATTCTTGAGTCAGTCTTGGAAGGTTGTATCTGTCTAAGTACTGGTCCATATCTTCTAGGTTATTAAATTTGGTGTTACATGCTTTTTCATAGTATTCTTGTACAATCCTTTGTATTTCTGCAGTGTCTGTCATCAGTTTCCCTCTTTCATCCTTGATCTTGTTTATTCATGTCCTGTCTCTTTTTTCTTTAGTGAGTTTAGCCAGGGGTTTGTCAATTTTTAAGAACAAGCTCTTTATTGCATTTATTTTTTTCTATTGGTTTTGTTGTTGTTATTGTTGTTGTTGTTGTTCTCAATTTCATTTATTTCTACTCTAATTTTGATTATTTCTTTCTTCTGCTGACAATTGACTTCATTTGTTCTTCCTTTTCTAGTTTTCTAAGATGAAGCAATTGGTTGTTTATTTGGGCTTGTTCTTATTTTTGGAGATAGGCCTATAATTATATGAACTTTCCTCTTATGACCGCTTTTGCTGTGTCCCAAAAGTTTTGATACGTTGTATTATCAGTGTCATTCGTTTCTATGTACCTCTTGATCTCTCTTTATTTCTTCTCTGATCCAGTCATTTCTCAGTAGTTTAATCTCCATGTATTTGTGGTTCTTCCCGCTTTCTTTCTACAGTAGAACTCTAGTTTCAAAGGATTATGATCAGAGAATATGGTTGGTATGATTTCAACCCTCTTTTATTTGTTGAGGCTATCTCTGTGTCCCAGTATGTGGTCAATCCTTGAGAATGTTCCATGAGCACTAGAGAAAAATATATAAGCAGCTGTCTTGGGATGAAAGGGTCTGTAAATGTCAATTATGTCCAGTTGGTCTAATGTGTCATTTAAGGATGTTATTTCCTTATTGATTTTCTGTTTGGATGATCTGTCTATACCCAATAGTGGGATATTTAGGTCCCCTACTGCAATAGTGTTTTGGTCTGTTTCTCCCTTTAGCTATGTTAGTAATTGCTTTACACATTCCGGGGCTCCCTGATTATGAGCGTAAATATTATTAAGTGTTATGTCTTCTTGGTGCATGATTCCCTTTATCATAATGAAGTGTCCCTCAGTATCTTTCTTTACCTTTTTTATTTTGAAGTCTATTTCGTCTGATATCAGTACCACTACTCCTGCTTTTCTCTGAATGTCATTTGCTAGAAAAATGCAACTTCGTGCATTTTTACTGGTGAGTTAGGTCCATTTACATTTAGGGTGAGTATTGAGGTATGTGGTCTTCTTATAGCCATTTTATCTTTTGCTTTCTGGTAGCTCAGTGTTCCCATTCTTTGTCCTTGTGTTTTTGTTTTCTTTATTTTGCTTGGGCTTTGTGGGTTTTACCCCTGTTTCTTCTTGTTTTATGTTATATACTTCGGTTCCAAATCTTTGGCATGTGGTTACCATTACGAATATGTAAAGGATAGTTATATTCATATACAGTCGTCCATTTTCTTCTGTGCATGCCTTATCTTCATTCCCCTTTACCAATTTGGATCTTTGAATTCTCCACTTTTCAGTCAGTGTTGTCTAAAATTGTCTCTATATATGCTGAATATTTATTATTCTCTTGCTATAGCAATTCTCTTCTTATTGTTTCAGCTTATAATGCCCTGTTCTTAGTAAGAGTTGTACTCCCCTGCTTCTATTTGCTTGATAGGTACCTTACTTGTAATTACGTAATTTTTCGTCCTGTGTTTTAGGTGAGCTGACCCCTTTCAGTATTTCCTATAATGCAGGCCTTGTAGGATAGAATTCCCTCGATTTTTCTAAATCTGGAAAGGTCTTAATTTCTCCTTCATATCTAAAGGAAAGCTTAGCTGGAGACATTATTCTAGTCTGGTAGTTCCTTTCACTTAATAGTTTGAATATTTGATTCCACTCTTTTCTGGCATGTAAGGTTTGTGCTGAGAAGTCCGACGATAATCTAATGGGGTTTCCTATATAGGTTACCTTCTTCTTTTCCCTGGCTGCCCTGAGAATTCTGTCTTTGTCTTTGATTTTTGATAATTTGAATACAATGTGTATTGGTGAAGGCCTTTTTAGGTTGAGATAATTGGGTGTTCTGTTGACTTCTTGAATTCCAAGCTCCAGCTCATTCCTTAGATTTGGGAAATTCTTGTTAACTATTTATCCAAAAATGCTTTCTAGTCTCCACTTCTCTTCCTTCCTTTAGAGAATGCTCATTATTCTTATGTTTCCTCTCCTGATGTTATAGTTAGGTCCTATATTTCTCTTTCATTATTTTTTGTTCTTCGGTTTCTGTCTTCTTCCTTCTGATTTATTTCTAGAAACTGTCTTCGATATCACTGATCCTTTCCTCCATTTGGTCGACTCTATTCCCTAAGATTGCTATTTTATTTTTCAACTCTTGCAGTGTATTCTTAATCTCCAGAAGTTCTATTCTGTTCTTTTTGAGGGTTTCAATCTCCTTGCTCTGTTCATCTAGTTGTTTTTTTTTTTTAATACCTGAAACTGTTGATATAATTCATTTCGTTTCTCATTAATTTTTTTTCAAAAGTTCCTCCTGAATTCTCTATCATTTAAGTCACATATTTCTGTCTGTAAGCTTATTTTCTGGAGTTTTTTCTCTTTCTTTCTGAGATGCCTTGTCGCCTTGATTGATTATGGTGTTTAATGGATTATTTCTCTACTAGGGCATTAATGGAAATGTGTTCTGCTTTATTGAATGAAGATTTATTATATAAAGGTCTCTCTTTAGCCTGTTGCAAAGAATGTGTTTTTCTTTCGGTTTCCAGTAGGTGGAGTCTAAGACTCTTGGATCCCTGCTTTATATAAAGCCTTAATAATGCCTTTTTTCCTTATAGATGTTTAATCTCACTCGCTACCCTCAGTCTCAGTTCCTCTCAGTGTTAGCAACAGTTTCGGTAGCATTTGCTCAGATTCCCCTGGGGCTCCATGGTTTTTGATCTCAGAGGATATGGTGGGGGGGCCCTCTGGGTTGTGGGATGGGGACTGTGACCCAGCCTCAGTTTTGCAACCGTAGCTGATAAAAATCAACTGTTGTTTCTCTGTCATCCCTGCTTCTCTGCTTTCTGTCCTGATGACTGGACTCTGCTGCTGGCCACGTGGAAATCACAGCTCTCCCAGGCAGGGCTGTTTAGGAAACTCACTTCACCTTCTCCCCTCCCTCTCCTCCCACAGGGAGTCCAGGTATTAGAGGCAGCTTCTTTGTTTCTCCCAATCCACCATCTGACACCCGGGGTTCTGACCTGTGTTAGCCTTTATGCGCAAATCCCACACTCAGTCGTATTGGTGTGCAGTTTGGGTGTTTTTGTTGACATTTAGATATTCACCTTATTGTTCTTTCAAGGGGAGAGATCTGGAGATGTCTTTCTGCCATGTTTCTCCAAAACTCTGGTCATATGATTTTTGTCTTTCAATTTGTATCACATTGACTGATTTGCATATATTGAACCAACCTTGCATCCCAGGAATAAATCCAATTTATCATGGTGTATGATATTTTTCTCATGTATTGCTGAACTGAGTTTGCTAATATTTTGTTGAGGATTTTTTATCTATGTTCATCTGGGATATCGGCCTATAATTTTCTTTTTTATGTAACATCTTTATCTAGTTCGGTAATCAGTGTAATAGTGGCTGTATAAAATGAGCCTCGGAGACTTCCCTCTTCTAGAATTTGTTTGAATAGTTCGTGAAGAATAGGTATTAATTCTTCTTTGAATGTTTGGTAAAATTCACCTTTGAAGTCATCCATTCCAGGGCTTTTGTTTGTTGGGAGTTTTTTGATGACTGATTTGATTTTGTTAGTAGTAATTAAACAGTTCAGATTTTCTGTTTATTCTTAACTCGGTCTTGGGAGATTGTATGTTTCTAGGAATGTATTAATTTCTTCCAGAGTGTCCAATTTGGTGGCATATAATTGCTCATAGTACTTTCTTATAATCCTTTATATTTCTGTGGAGTCACTTGTCACTTCATTTTCATTTCTGATTTTATTTATTTGAGTCCTCACTTCTATTTTTTCTTGATGAGTCTGGTTAAAGGTTTATCAATTTTGTTTGTCTTTTCAAAGAACCAGCCCTTGGTTTCATTGATCTTTTGTATTTTTTTTAGACTTTTTCATTTATTTCCACTCTATCTTTTATTATTTCTTTCCTTTTACTAACTTTGAGCTTTGTTTGTTCTGCTCTTCTTTTTCTAGTTCTTTTAGATGTAAGGTTAGATTGTTTATTTCAAATTTCTCTTGTTTCTTGAGGTAAGCTCTTATTGCTATAAATTTCCTTCTTATAACTGCTTTCACTGTGTCCCATATATTTTGGGTCATTGTGTTTTCTTTTATTTTTTCATTTTTATTTTTGAAATCAGAGTCTTTATTTATTTTTTTTATTTATTTATTTTTTAATGCAAGGCAAACCTTGGTTGACCTCACAGATTGCAAGGACCTTGTCAGCTTACAATCCCTTATTTATTTTTATTTATTTATTTATTTATTTATTTATTTATTTATTTATTGCACCTGGTCTTCCTAGGTGGTCTCCCATCCAAGGACTAACCAGGCCCGACGCTGCTTAGCTTCTGAGATCAGACGGTATCAGGCTTGTTCAGGGTTGTATGGCCATAGACTGTGTTTTAATTTTCATCTGTATCAAGGTATCTTTTGATTTCTTCCTTTATCTCACTGTTAACCCATTCTTTGTTTAGTAGCATGTTATTTAGCTTCCGTGTGTTTGTGTATATTTTAGTTTTTTTTTCTTGTAATTGATTACTAATTTCATACCATTGTGGTTGGAGAAGATGCTTGACATGATTTCAATATCTTTAAATTTATTGAGACTTGTTTTGAGGCCTCACATGTGGCCTATCGTGAAAAACATTCCATGTGCACTTGAAAAGAATGTATATTTGCTGTTTTGGGGTGAAACACTAAAAATATTATCTGGTCTAGTGTATCATTTAAGGCTATTGATTCTTTGTTGATTTTCTGTCTGGAAGATGTGTCCATTGGTGTCAATGTGTGTTAAGTCCCCTACTATAATGGTATTACCATTGATTTATCCCCTAATGTTAGTCAATATTAGCTTTATATATTTAGGTGCTCTTATGTTGGGTGTATATATGTCTACTAGGCTTATATCCTCTTGTTGGATTGATCCCTTTATCATTATGTAATGTTCTTGTTTGTCTCTTATAGCTTTTATTTTAAACTTTATTTTATCTGATGTGAATATTTGTACCTCAGCTTTTTTAAAATTTTTATTTTCATGATATCTTTTTCTATACCTTTAGTTAAGGTCTGTGAATATCTTCCGATCTGAAGTGGGTCTCTTGTAGACAGCATATGCATAGGTCTTGTTTCCTTATCCATTCAGACACCCCATGTTTTTGATTGGAGCATTTAATCTATTTACATATAAAATGATTATTGATAGATACATAGCTATTGCCATTTTATTATTGATATTTATGGGTTTTTTCCCCCTTCTTCTTCTTAAAAAGTCCTTTCAACACTCTTGTAATACTGGTTTGGTGGTGATAAAGGTCATTAGTTTTTTCCTGTCTGAAAAACTCTTTATCTCAACTTTAATTTTAATTGATAGCCTTGCTAAGTAGAATAATCTTAGTTATAGATCTTTGCTTTTCATCACTTTGAATACTTCATGCCGATCTTTTCTGGCCTTCAAAGGTTCTGTTGAGAAATCAGCTGACAGTCTAGTGGGAGAACCCTTGTAAGTAACTACCTCCCTTTTCTTGCTACTTTTAGGATTCTCTCTTTGTCTTTAACCTTTGCCATTTTAATTATGATGTGTCTTGCTATGAGTCTCTTTGAGTTCTTCTTGTTTGGTACTCACTCTCTGGGCTTCCTGGGCTTGTATGTCTATTTCCTTCACCAGGTTAGGGATGTTTTCAGTCATTATTTCTTCAAATGTGTTCTGAATCCCTTGCTTTCACTCTTCTCCTTCTGGTACCCCTTTGATGTGAATGTTGGTACACTTGATGTTGTCCTAGAGGCCCCTTGAACTATCTTCATTTTTTAATTTTTTAATTTTTTAATTTTAATTTTCAAATTGGGTATGTTCTGCTACCTTATCTTCCAAATAGCTGATTTGATCCTCTACTTTATCTGATCTACTGTTGACTCCTTGTAATGTATTCATTTCAGTTATTCTATTCTTCATTTCTGACTAGTTCTTTTTGATGGTTTCTATTTCCTTTTTTATGCTTACTATCTCTTTGTTGAAGTTCACACTGAGATCATCTATTCTTCCCTAAGCGCATTGAGCATCCTTAAAATTAGTGTTTTGAACTCTGTATCTGATAGATTACTTGCCTCCATTTCACTTAGTTCTTTTTCTGGAATTTTCTCCTGTTTTTTCATTTGGAACATATTTCTTTGTTTTCTCATTTTAGTTCCCTCTCTGTGTTCATTTCTATGTATTAGGTAGATCTGCTATGTCTGCCAGACTTAGCCTGGTGACTTTATGTAGGAGGTGTCTTGTGGGGCCCAATAGTACAGTCTCCCTGATCACCTGCACCTGGTGCTCCAGGATTGTATCTTGTGTGGGTGTATGTGACCTGCTGTTGTAGTTAAGCCTTGATTGCTATTGGCACATCAAGCAGGTAGAATTGACTCTCAGGCTCACTAGCTGTGATGATTGGTCATGCCCACAGCCTATGAGCTGCTGTGCAGGCGCTGACCCCACAAAGTGAGATTTGCCCCAGCGGGCCCATGTGCCTATTGAGACCACTTTTTGAGTGTGCCACTCATGGAGCTAATTAGGTGGTGCTCTGTTGAGGTCTAGTGCCAACCTCAGGTATGTTGGTTCTGGAGCCCCCTGGAAGGGACTCCCATGCTGGCCAAGGTCAGGTGCTGCTTGTAACCGACTAACTGGTAGGTGCTACAAAGTTATCTGTGGTTTGTTGCTGTCTGTGCTGGACCTTGAGGTACATGGGAAAGGCCAACAGTGGTACATGAGTCAGATGAGGCAGGATTCCAGGGAGTCACCATGATGGGGTAAGTGGTGTTTCCAAGGTTAATGTAGATTTAGATTTTTTGCCAGTGGTGAGCCTTTGGCCTCTTACAGAAGTCTCAGATAACACCGAGTTCAGCTGCTGCCCACCTCAGGCCTGCAGGCCCCAAGATTTATTTAAGAAACACAACGGCTCAGGCCAGGCCTGGCTGCTTACCACTGAAAGTGTCTCCAAGGTGTACGAGCCTAGGCCTATTGACTGCTGCAGAAGAAACTCCCTGCTGAGAGTATGTGGTGAGGCTTATTGTCTGGCAATGAAATTGCCACCAGCATTTTGTGAGTTGGGGTGGTGCCTCAGGGAGTCACAGGGGTAGAGAAAGTGGATATCACCAGGCCAATGAAGATCCAGATTTAGCCATGGTGGGGGTAGGGCTCAATATGGGGAAGATGGTACCCAGCTGTAGGCTGCACAAGAGGAGAGCTCAACAAAGGGACAATGGCACCGTCCCTACAGCCTTCACCTTGAAACCACAAAACTCAGTCTTTCCCTATATGACTCTGACACCTTCTGAGCTGCTGTCCCTCTACCAGAGCCCAGGGTGAGTGCCTGTGAGTGAGTGAGTCTGTACATCAGCCCTATAAGGGGATATCTGAGTTTTCAGCTGCCTTCTGTTTCACCCAGATGGTCAGCATCCCCACTCATTTTCAGTCAGATTTTGTGGGGACTCTTCTTCCCGAGACTGAAATTCTGGAGCTGGAAGGCCCAGTGTGGGGCTGGAGTACCTTGCTTCTCTGGTGAGAACTTCACAGCCAAGATATCTCTCCCAATACTCAACCTCCACATGTTGGTATGGGACCAGCCTGTTTCGTGTTTCTATCCCTCCTACCAGTCTTGATGTGGCCTCTTCTTTATATCTCTAGTTATAGGACTTCTGTTTAGCTAGTCTTCAAATGGTTCTCCAAGTTGACTGTTCCATAATTTAGTTGCAATTTTAATGCAGTCATGGAAGGAAGCATGCACAGCATTTACCTACTCTGCCATCTAGACCAGAACGACCAAGAGCTCTTTGAAAACAGAAACAAATTAGCACATCCCAGTCTATAGCACAGGGCCTGGCACAGAGTTAGGGCTCAATGAATGTTGACTGAACTTCTACCCACTCCATCACAATGAGGCACTTGATTTTGTTTTCTACTTAGGTTTATTTCATTCATTCAGGAAAGATTTCTGATATATTTGCTACCTGCTAGAGACAAACAGGGAATTCAAAACAATTTGACACTAGTGTTATCCATTCTCTCTAGGGCCTTACATCAACATTGGGAGATAAGATGAACCACAGATACACAACATAGTTACATAAAAATATTGGCAATTATCAGCAGTCCTCAGGTCTCAAATGCAAGTCTCAGGATCATTTAGATAACCACTGTTATGCCACCCTACTGCCATCTCCAACATCATAAATTACCAGCTCACAAGGACTGTAAGCAACCCAGGACTGTTTGAAGATATCATAACATAGAAAATGAAGATTGATGAATCTGAGTCAAATCCCCTGCATGTCGTTTACTATCATTGAAACCATATTATTTTCCTGTTTAATCCTCAGTATATTAGGGAAAAATAGTCATAACCACTTACCATAGGGATTCAATGGACTTTTTATAGCTTCATATTTTAAATCATTTTATAAATAATGAAAAGAATTAAGGATAAAGTGATAATAAAAAAACAATTTATTCAGAAATTTTAATAAGAATTTAAGCATAGTAAGTAAAATTCTTATTCCATATTTTTCTGGTTTCGAAGGTATATCTACCCCAAATGGGCAACATCCTCCAAATGTAACTAACTGATCAACTCTCATGCACAAATCTGAAACATATCCATCTTGTAAACTGATTCCATATTTCAAACACATCTCTAATAGGTTTTAGGTTGTCATTGCTCCTGGTTCTACTTCATTCACTTAAAATGTCAAAATGTAACACTTTTGGAAACTTTGATGGCTCATAATTTTGCTGAAGAAAGAATGGCCATCCTCTTTGCTCCATAATTGCAAAGTATTTTTATTTTTAGAATTCTAAACACCAATTAGAACCATTGATTCAATGATTTATTTTTCACTTCTACATCATCTTTTTTTCATTTATTCACCTTTGGATGCACACCTACTTTCAGCATGTATCCACTTATGAACTATCTCAAGTAAATTTTCCTTCAGAAACATTATAAAAGGTGAAAGAATAGTGTTACATGTCCTTTTAGCAAAACAGAATAATCCTGGTTCCTGTCACAAAACATTAACTGATGAAGACCTTCCTGTTGTATGACTATCTGGATAAAAATACCATATTTTCTTTTTGTCTTTAGAAATATATTGTTTCCTCATAGATTCTTGAGTTTGAAAAATTGTGTCTGGAATAATGACATCTGTAGACTTAAAGTCTGAGATTTAACTTATATGATCAATTTTACCATCACCATTAGTCTAGATTGGTGCTGTCTTTTTGGATTCATCTTCTGATTTACCTTATAATTAAGGAACATAATCTTCTGTCAATTTTCTACTCTTAGTAGAAAATTAAAATTTCTGAATTTTCAACTGTGTTTAACAAAAGCCTTTAAAAACCCACAAAGATGTGTTTTCAGTCTTCGTTATACATTTTTGAAGAATAATGCATGACTCTGGGCAACACAATAAAAAAAAACCTAATAAATAGTGTAATGATAATAATTTATTTCAAAGTTGCATTTTCCTTCTGGACAATTCCATGATTCTTCTATTTTCTTATTATTTTAGTCTTTTTACCACAGTTGAGAATAATTAATGAGTAATAATGCAATAATTCCTGGGATGTTGAAATAGCAAAGTGCTTCAAGATATAAGAAAAATAAGATCATTAAGATCCCATAATGTATCTTAACTTTATTAAAAGATTCAATGGACTCACAGAGTAATTGCAAGACAAAATAAGTTACATTTTCTTCTTGAAAAAAAAATGTTTCCCTTTTTCTTTTGAAAATCTCTAAGCAAAAATAAAAGTCATGAAATATCAATCTTTATAACTAGTTAGAACTATTCAAAATAGACACATAAAAATAATTGGGTCCAATACATGTTGATGATATACCAAGGTTAAACCTTCCAAAGGTTCTCAGTTGTCTTAGAGTAAAGTCCTTGACAAGAGGGCCTCCCCTAATTTGACCCTTGCTTACTCTTCTAGCTACATTACCAGACACTCCCCACTTTACTCCACTGTCCAAGCATTCCTTGCTTTAGCTCTGCCAAACCAGTTGTAGTTCATCAATACATCAAGTTGTTTTACACTTCTGTGTCTCTGTTCATATTGTTCCCTCTGCTTGTAATGCCTCCCCTCCTCAATCTGCTTGGTGAACTAGTTTTCTTTAATTCTTAGCTCAGCTAGCACCTCCTCCAAGAAAACTTCCTGATTCCATTCTCCAGCTCAGTTACCCTGAGCTAGCTGTACTCTATAGCACCTTCAGCTTACCTTTCTCAGGGTATAATAACACACTATATTGTCATAGTTTACTTGTCTGCCTCCCTTAAAGCCAGTATACTCAAGTCAGGAATTATTTCAAATCATACTCATAACCTCAATGCCTGGGCACTCAGTAAATATGTGTTAAATGAATGAATGAATGAATGAATGAATGAATGCACCAGTTGTTATGGGGCAGAAGGTTTCTGTTGGAGTACACTGGAAAATAAAACTCAAAAGGGAGAGTAGGGCCAAACTGTGGAAGACTTTTATAAGGATCCTTACATTTATCAGCATGTCCTACAGTTGAATAAGCTTTCAAATACTGATTTCATTTGATTTTCCAACAACCCTATAA
Organism: Pteropus vampyrus; assembly: GCF_000151845.1. NCBI lineage: Eukaryota > Metazoa > Chordata > Mammalia > Chiroptera > Pteropodidae > Pteropus > Pteropus vampyrus. The sequence continues at coordinate 4,312,115 of NW_011889116.1, forward strand.
AGTTGTCAGGGCAAACCGATGAGGAAGTGGATTCTCTGACTCATCAAGGAACTAGCTTAAGGGTACACCGCTAATTAGAAACCGAGACATTCTGGCTCCTAGTTCACTGTTCAATTACACCAGACTATCTCCAAACTGAGGCACTTGGGCTTTAACCTGTGGGCATTGGGAGGGTCACAGGAATCATTTAATAGGGGAGCAACTAGATAAAGTTAGTGTCTTCAGAATCTGTAGCTAAGAGATAGGTATTATTTTACACTAAGAATAAAATCTGAATATGGTTACAACATCTACAAACTAAATGACAAATGCAAGACTACGACATAATCTGATCATTTTACTCTTCAGAGTAGAATGGAGGTTCAAAGCAGCTTAAAGTGCATCTTTATATGGTGTCTTGGATCTCCTTCAAAATAATTTCAAGATGGGGCTAGGTGAGGTATAGATGAAATAATATTGGCTATGAATTGATAATTGTTAAGCTGTATGATGGGTACATGGATTCATTTTATAGTTTTATCTACTTTTGTGTATTTCTTAGTTTAGTTTCCTAAAAGCAGAGCCTGAGACAAAGACATGGGTGCTGGTAGTTTATCTGGGAGTCACTTCCAGGGAGGAGGATTAAGGGAGTTGGAAGAGTAAATAGAGAAGGTGAAAAATCCAATATTCAAATGTTACTGAGAGTTTTACAAGTTAACAAACTATTTTGTCAGCCCACTCAGGGGAGATCTTTTTGAGGGATTAACTCCCACTCGTCAAACACAGAATAGATTAAGCTTCCGGTCAAGATGGTGGAGTAAGTGAATGTTGTGCTTACCTTCTCTCATGACCACATCACAATTACAACTAAACTATGGAACAACCATTATTGAGAATCACATGAAGTCTATCTGAACAGAAGTCTCATAACTAAGGATATACAGAAGAAGCCACATGGAAACTGATAAGAGGAGTAAAGATGCAGAACAGTCTGGTCTCCATACCTATGTACGGCAGTTAAAGATTGGGAGAAATATCTAGACTATAGAGGTTCTCTCCTGAGAAGCAAAAGGTCTCAGCCTAACACCAGGCTCCCCAGCCCAGGATTCTAGAGCCAGGAACAGAAGTCCCCACAACTTCTGGCTGTGAAAAACAGCAGAGATTGTGGCTGAGTGAAAATAAGGGGAGCTGGAGTCCCAGACATTCCTCTTAAAGGGCCCATGCACAGACTTACTTATTGATGGACTCACTTGCTTTGAGCGCCAGCGCTGGGGCAGAAGCTCAAGGGGCACCAGGGATATACGAGAAAAAACTGTATAATCTGGCTTCAGGGTGAGGGCTATAGGAGCACCTTTCTCCAAAACATAGTGTTGGCAGAAGCTATTATTCCTTTGTTGAACCCTCTACCCCATCCGGTGTGTAAACACGGGCAGGTACCATATCTGAGTCTCCATCAACCTAGCTAATACCATTTGTCCTGCCCTGGTGATTCCCTGAGACCCACCCAAGCCGTTTCTAGTGGCTTTTCCATACAAACAGCCTACTTTGGCTCATACTGCAGACTCGAAAAATCTCTCAAAGTTCACAAACCCAAACAAGCAGCATCTTGCCTTAGCATGCCGTGTACCTCTTCCTAAGCATTCCTAAGCCTGGCACCAGTGGCAGACAGCCTTGGTTTTCAGCTTAGCCTATCACAGGCACCTCCAAGCCCAGCACAAGTAGTAACTATCTGAAGATCTCTTTGTAGCTCATACCAAGTGATCCCATGCAGAACACAGGCAGCGGCCATACTTAGCCTGCAAATGAGCCCCTCCCAAGAGGCCACAGAACTAACACACTCAGAGACAGCTTTAGACCAAGCCTGAACACCACCCAACCATTTCCACAAATGGCATGCTCAAAGAGCAGACTGGGCAGGCACCAGAGCCCTGCTAAAGTAAATCCTGCTCCATAGGGTTAGCCTCTGCACAACAGTTCGTCCACTGCAGTCATGGCCAGTCCTCACAACCAATCAGCCTGAGAGTCAGTCTCTCTCACTGACATGCCAAAAGCAATCAAGATTCCAAGACAACAGGAATGCACACACTTCCCACACAAGGAACACACCTGCAGCATCTGGCTTAAGTGACCAGGGAGATAGTGCCACTGAGCCCCACAGTATGCTACATAATACTCACTCTATTAAAACCAAGTGACATAGCGGCTCTACATAATACATAGAAACGAACACAAGGAGGTAGTCAAAATGTGGAGACAAAGAAGCATGTCCCAAATGAAAGAACTGAACACAGCTACACAAGAAAAACTAAACAAATTGGAGACAAGCAAACTACCAGAGGCAAAGTTCAAACACTGCTTATAAGGATGCTCAATGAACTTAGGGGAAGGGTAGATGAACTCAGTGAGAAATTTAACAAAGAGATAGAAAACATAAAAATTAAAATAGAAAACATAAAACAGAACCAGTCAGAAATGAAGAATACAGTGACTGAAATGAATACATTACAAGGAATCAACAGTAGATTAGATGAAGCAGAGGATCAAATCAGCGATAGAAGATTAGGTAGCAGAAAACATCTAATCAGAACAGCAACGAGAAAAAAGAATTCAAAAAATAAAATGAGGATAGTTTAAGGAGCCTCTGGGACGGCATAATCATACCAACATTCTCATCACAGGGGTACTATAAGAAGAGAGAGAGGAATTGAAAACTTATTTGAAGAAATAATAACAGAAAACTTCCCTATCCTGGTGAAGGAAATAGACATTCAAGCCCAGGATGCACAGAGTCCCAAACAAGTGAACCCAAACAGAACCACACCAAGACACATCATAATTAAAATACCAAAGGTTAAAGACAAAGAGAGAATCTTAAAAGCAGCAAGAGAAAAGCAGTTAGTTATCTACAAAGAAGCTTCTGTAAGCATATAAGCTGACTTCTCAACAGAAACTTTGCAGGTCAAAAGGGATTGGCACAAAATATTCAAAGTGATAAAAAGGAAGGACCTATAACCAAGATTACTCTACCCAGCAAAGCTATCATTTAGAATTGAAGGACAGATAAAAAGCTTCCCAGACAAGGAAAAGCTAAAGGAGTTCATCACCATGAAGCCAGTATTACAGGAAATTTGAAAGGGGTTTCTTTAACAAACAAACAAACAAAAGATCAAAAATATGAATAACAAAATAACAATAACTACATATCTAGCAACAATTACTTTTAATGTAAATTTATTAAATGCTCCATCAAAAGATGGGGTGGCCAAATGGATAAGAAAACAGGACTGTTACATGTGCTGCCCACAAGAGACTTCAGATTGAAGATACACATAGACTGAAAGTCAAGGGATGGAAAAAGGTGGTTCATGAAAATGGAAACAAACAAAAAGCTGGGTAGCAATACTTATACCAGACAAAATAGAATTTCAAACAAAGGTCATAACAAGAGACAAAGAAATACCCAGTAATCCCACTTCTGGGTATTCATCTGAATAAACCTAAACACTACTTTGAAGGAACATGTGAATCTATATGTTCATTGCAGTATTATTTACAATAGTCAAGATATAGAGGCAACCTGGCTGTCAATCAATAGATAAATGAATAAAGAAGAGGTGGTACATATGTACGGTGGAATATTACCCAGCCATCAAAAAAAGAACAAAACTCGGCCAACTGCGACAATGTGAAAGAACCTAGAAGTCATTGTATTGAGTGGAATAAGTCAGGTAGAGAAAGACGAATACCACATGATTCCACTTACATGTGGACTCTAAAGAACGAAATAAACAAACAAAACAGAAACTAAGTCATAGATACAGAGAACATTTTGAGAGTTGCCAGATGGGAGGGTGTTTGAGGGTGGGTAAAAAAGAGAAAGGATTAAGAAATACACATTGGTAGGTACAAAATAGTCACAGGGTTGTGAAGTACAGCATAGGGAATATAGTCAATAATATTGTAATAACTATAAATGATGTCAGATGGGTACTTGATTTATCATTTATCGGGATGATCACTTCGTAGGTTATACAAATGTCTAATCACTATGTTGTACACTTGAAACTAATATAATATTGTATGTCAACCATAATTGAAAATTTTTTTAATTATTAAAAAAAACTCACAAGAGATTGATAACATAGCTACATCATTATGCAGCTACATGACTATCTCATGGTGACATATCCTGACAGAAAGGAGGGCCATACAGAGATGGAACACTTAATACATAAGTTTTAATTTGGTGGTAGGGAGGTGAGAAGGGGAGAAAATACAGTCTGAAAGGGGGCATTGCCTAGGTAGGTAGGCATTTCTCAGAGAGGCATGTCATGTGGTAAACATCTGTATCCACTATACAGAGCCTGTATTTTGGCCAGGTTTTTAACACTTTTTAAAAAGTGCCAAATGTCTGCTGGTGAGAGGAAAGGGGGATTCACTAAATGGAGAAAAATAAGTTCGTGTTCCCCGCTTAAAAGGGAAAGTAGAAAAGTGCATGGTGGGGGGGCAAGAAGTTTAATAATAACTGCTATTTTTAATTAGGCACATATTATCTCATTTAATCCTCCCCCTAGCACTCTGAGGGAGGTACTACTATTATTTCATTCTGTAAGAAAGAAACTAAAGCTCTGAGATGTTAAATAGCTTGCCCAAGATCACACAGTTAGCAAGTATTTGAGGCAGGATTGAAATTCTCTAGAGCCTGTGCCTTAACCCAGTTATCCTCAAACTTTTTTTGTACTTGAGAATCACCTTGGGAGCTTGTTTGAAGTCCGAGGGGAGGGGAGTGGGGGGATAGGTAAAAAAGGTGAAGGAGAATATGGTCAATAATATTATAACTTTGTATGGTGACAGATGGTTACTAGACTTAGTGTGGTAAGCACATCGTAAGGTATAGAAATATTGAATCATTATGTCATACATCTGAAAGTAATATGGTAGGCAGACTATAATTTAATTTAAAAAAAAAGAATTGCTATTGCTGAGACTCGGCCCCAGAGATTCTGATTTGGAGGGTGTAAGAGGGGGTCAAATAATCTGTATGTTCTAAGCCCCACTCTTCCTCTGTGGGGATACTTGTAGTGCAAGTGGTCCTTTGTGAGGACTCACAGCTCCTTTTTGTGTCATGCTCTTAGGCAAGGAAGCTGCCTCCTCCCTCTGCCCAGCACATCCAGACTGGACTTTAAAAGAAGCCTAAACCATGATTCTCTTGTGCTCTTTGATCCTCTTCCACTTCCTGAAGTTGTTTGATGAGTTTGAAGGCCCTTTACAGTGAGCTCAGATCTGGGATAAAGTGTACACATGTCTTTTAGTGAAGCATCTATCCTAGCTGTGTTATATCCCAAGAGAAGAGAATGAGCTCTCCCCTAAAACAAGGCCCCCAAATTAGAGAGGGGTGATAAACAGCTCTATTGCAAATCAAGTCTCCTTGAACATCTTCAATAAGAGAGCATCTGTTTGGCCTTGACTTAGGTTATTTCACTTCTATTTGTTTATTAGTCTGCACCTCTCCCCACGGCCATTCTTGAACAAGTCCCAGGAGAAAGGGAAGCAAACATTGGATACCGGAGTAACACCTGCTGTAGTAAGTGCAGAAGCCTTCCCAGCTGCAAGTAGTCCAGGCCAGAACACTGTTATTTTCCTGGCCTCAGTGAAATCACCTGAATTTGGATTTAATTCTGCATTGCCTCTCCCTCAACACATTGTTTTTCCTCTCAGCTCTGCAGAAAGCCAGACCTTACTCCCTAAACTTCGTCTTGCCTTCAGCTTCTCCCCTCCCCTAGGGCCAGGTTTCTGGGGAAAGTTGTAAGATATTTGGTGGCTTGATATCTGAGGCTCAGTCTTAATAACGCATTTCATTAAAGAAACAGCATAAGTGGGGAAGCTCACCATTCCACTCCTACATAAAAGATGAAACCATTCAATTTACATAGCAGAAATAGCACAGAGGACTCAAAACTTTACTCTGCCAGTTTGTGTAAATGTTACTTGAATCTTTCTGAGCCAGTTTCCTTGTGTATAAAAAAATTAGATAACATCTATTATGTTCAAATATGATAAGGATTATATTATAAAAACTGAATATTAAAGTACCTGGCACATAAGGGCTCGGTAATAATAATAGGAACAATAAATAGCTAACATTTATCGAATATTTATTGTATGCCAAGTACTATTCTATTCACCACATTTAGATTAATTTATTTAAATGACAAGACCCCTCTGAATATGTACCTTGTATTGTGTCCATTTTATAGATGAGGAAATAGATTCAGAGAAATGGAGCAAATTGCCCAAAGTCACAAAATGAGTTAGAAGAAGAGCTGACATGCAGACCTAGATCTCTCTAAAGCCTGTCGCTGCTACTGTTACTGCCACTATCTTTGTTGTTTACTAAGGATCTACTGTGTGTAATACACACTCATATGGTTATGAGGACCATAAAGAATAGCTACACAGGGGCATTCTCCCCAGTAAGTTCATGGTCCAGACCAGATATGGAGATAAGGCCTATGTATTAAAAAAAAAACTCTAATACAAGGTAGCCCTGCCAAGTGCCTACGTGAGGTCCAGAAGTGCAGAGAGGGGGAAATATTGGGAAATACTCCTATATGGGTTTCTTGTGCTACTCTATATCCTGCTGGCTATGCCAAGAATGCAAAGCCCTGACTGCTCTTTATCTGGGATATTTCTGAGGGTTATGTTTGCAGCAAGCAATCTTGAGAGATGAGTTAGTATTGCCTTCTAGGACAAAAAGTAGGCACACTTACTGCTGTCTACGAAATGCTCAGTGTCCCTCAGTTGTGATATAAATTGACTACGTGTAAAGCATGCATCTGGGTCCCTCTGTAATGCCCCCGTGGGACTCAAGGAAAAGGGGAACTGATGCAAACATCCTGATATTCATTCTGCTTACCATGCTGTGAGTGACACAGTCCATTGTTTCTGATCCAAAGTTTTGTATTTTCTTCCACGAAATGGTAACGGGCTGTTATGGGCTTGTAAATGAGGTAAAATCAAACTTCGGACTTAATGGAAGATACAACCTTTTGAGAAGTTGTGATGTGCCACACACACTTTTAGGCACTGGACATGTAGCAGTGAATAAAGGAGACAAAAGTTCTCTCTCAGAGTATACATTCTATGGGGGAGGACAGATAAGGGTACAAATAAACAAGATGATTAGAGACTATGACCAGTGTTATGAAGGAAATAAGCAGAGGTAAATGAGCCTCAGTGTCCTCATCTGTAAAATAGGGTCAATATTAATATCTACCTCTCAGGATCATTATGAATGCCTGGCTCATGGAAAGTCTTCAACAAATATGGACTTTCCTTTACTCCTCCTTCCTTCTCCCATGGTAACGAGGAAAGGAAGTGGCTTCCTGGTGTGCTTTGTAAGAGCTGAAGGAAGAGAGAGATGCAAGAGGAGAAAAGAGGTTCCCTGCAGCTCCTGTGAGGGTAGAGTTCATCAGAAGGCTCCTTTCTTAAGCAAATAGGAGGCAAGCAGGTCTTTGCCACCAGACTGCTCTGTTGATCGATACTCGGGAACCAGGAATTTGAAATATTACAAACAAAAAAGAATTTGGAATTACACCAGTTCATGACCTTGGTGCATCCTTTACACGCAGACATCCACTGAAAACCCAGCCTCAGTGAGTGATTCTGGCCCCAGAAGATCTCTTCCTCTCTCCCATTTCCCTAGTTGCTACCCAAGGCCCACCTCATCCAAGACTCTCAACCAGGGATCCCAGGGCAGAGCTAGGCTGGTGAGTGCTGTCAATGTGGGATGCACATAACCCAGCAAGCCTCTACTCCTTCTCTTCTCACTTCTACATGTGAACAAATGCAGCTGCTTATTCCCAGCCATCCCTCACCACAGTGCTAATCCTGACAGCAGTGTTTCCAGACTGTTTCCTCCTTTCCCACCCCTCCCCAGTACCTGTGTCAACATGAATCTCATGGACAGACCTCACTCCAGTCTAGATGCAGTGAACATTAGCAAATGATGACTGTCACCATGCAAGGGGACTAAAGTCCTATTTTTCTTTCTGAACAAGAAATGATTTCAAGGACCCATTTTGTGCCATGAATGTATTCCTTCCTTTCAGTAACTCATCCAGACATCACCTAATAGCTCTGTCTTCCTAGTGAGCAAATGGCTGGCCTCAAATTACTTGGACCCATTTGCTGCTGCAGTGTATATGTTCAAGTGGTGGTTAATGATCAAATGGTTAATTTACAATAATGATGGGGCAGGACACCTCATGTCTTTGTTGCAGGCTTTCCTTCCATGTATTATATTTTAGAGGCCTTTCTGAGAGTTTTGAAAGGGACCTGCATTATAAAGGCATGAATCCCTTATTCTGTTATATCTGGAACTGGCTTAGTCTACCTTGGCACAGTTTTCCTCTGAGCTGTATGTTGCCCGAGCTTCCCCAGGCCTTGCCAGCCTGCAGATGTATAAAAGGTCACACTACCAGTCATCTTCCAAATTTTAATAGCTCTTGCCTTTATCTCTCATGCAGAACTTAGCCTCTGACAAAAGACCCTTGAATAATATTAGAGTGCACAGAGGATATCTACTTCCTGCCAGAGGCTGCCCTCCTGTTTATTCTGTGGTACCTGTGCTAAGTAACTCTGTGTCTGCTGAGCACTGCTATCTGGTGCTACAGCTGAGCCATTGGGGCCCTTGAGATGCCAAATCCAGGCCATGTATTGTTATAGATGGATGAGAATGCCTTTTTCTTTTGCCAGAGGAACAACCAAGCAGGCTTATGCAGTGATGTCCTATTAAGGTTTTGTTAAACTTTTATGAGAGACTCCCCGCTTCTCTTTCACCTTCTTTTTCCCAAAAGATTCAGAAATGATTTGAAAATCAGCTGAATCAGGAGACACATAGCTGCATTCAAATTTCCTCTTCTCTCCTGAGACTAAGGAAATCTCACTAGGTCCAGCTTACTGTGCCCAGTTTGTGTCTCCCTCAGAGTGAAGGACAAACATCAAACTGCAATTCTGTATATACTCGTCAACACACTAGCATCTTATATGCACTCTATTGTTTTTCTCCCTACAAGGGCTAAGTGAAAAGAGAAGAGAGAGAGAGGAAGAGTGCAAAGGTGAGGACACCCAGGTGGCTTTATATCTGGTTTCCACTAGCAGTGGAAACTAAACTATATACTTAAAGACTATATACTTATGTCAAGATCAAAGGGCAAAGAGGAATGTGTGATGGCAGTTTCTAGTCAGAAGCAAAGGTATGCCATCTTTTCATAAAAGAAGTTCAAGCCGTGGCAGGAGGATATCAATCAAAAGATAAAAGATTGTGCAGGCTATTTTGGGATTGAATGGTACAGGGGGATTCATTAAATGGCCTTTGAGGCCCATTATAATTCAGAGGATGGAGAAATTGCTTAGAACAATGTAATGCTGCCCGAAGTCTGTTAGACAAACTACCAATGAGATGTGAGATGATTGTTAGTCATACCTAGATAAACATTTATAATTAACAGTTACAAGGTTATTACAGTTTTATTTAGAGCACTTGATACTGAATTTCAATTTATGATAGTAACATTAAGTTTCCTTTTAACAAAATTTTGTTTAAACATAAAAAGTAAGCCAATTCAAAAATGTTAAGGAAATAATAGTATGGATAGGACCTAATATGGCAAAAATCATGAGGTGGTATTTGAGAGGCTGCAGGCTGACAAATGATGGGGTCATGGTTTAAAGCTTGATCTTTAAAGTGAGATAGGCCTGGGTTATTGTGCTGGCTCTACCATTACCAGCTGGGTGATGTGGAGCAGACACATATGTGTTTAACATAGTGTGGGGTATGTGTTCCTCATTTCTAACATTCATTGAATATTTACCACCTGCAAGGCCCTGAGCTAAGGTTTCTATATACAGTGTCTCATTTAATCTTCATAACACTTATAAGTACTATTATTATCTCTATTCTACAGATGAAGAAATTATAGATCAGAAAGGTCAAGTAGCTTATCTGTGACCAGGCCACTGAAAAGTGGCAGTCAGCCTTTGACCCTGACCTATCAGTCTCTGAATCCTGAATCTCCCCGCCACTATGCCATACTACAAATAGTAAAGCCAACTCTATCCATTGGCAAGTGAGGAGCTTGTCAGTCTCTTCTATCTCCAGGTATCTACTCTATTGACATAAGAGCATGAAATTCTTATCTTTAGGTGCTCCTTTTGGTCATAGATAATAAGGCTGCATGGGGCTTCCATTTTTGTTTTTGTTTTTAATAGACTATTTTCATAGCAGTTTTAGATTTACAGCAATATTGAACAAAAAGTAAAGATTTCCCATATACCACCCCCACACACATATACATAGCCTCTCCCTCTTTGAATATCCCCAACCAGAGCAGTACATTTGTTAAAATCAATGAACCTACATTGACAAATCATGACCACCCAAAGACCATAGCTTACATTAGGGTTCTACATATGTTCTATGGGTTTGGATAAAGATATAATGACATGTATCTGCCATTATAGTATCATACAGAGTAATTTCAAACCCTAAAAATTCTATTTTTCTCCTCACTGTCTTCTTTCCTCCCCCAATTCACCAAATGGAGGTGAGGGGAAAGAGGTCTTTTGTAAGAAAGAGGAAAAAATAATAGTTACATATATTAAGTAGTAACAACAGCCCTATAGATACCATTTTATAAGTGAGGAAGCTAAAATCCAGAAAGGTTAAGAAACAGGTTCTGAATCACACAGTGGCAGAGTCAGCATTCACACCCAAACAGTCTGATTTTAGAGCCTGCTCCCTTAAACACTATTGCTAAGGATAGTAGAAAAGAATACAAAAAAAGAGAAGAGGAAGTGACGGTCAAGTCTCAAGACAAGCCCTTTTCTTTGGCCTAGAGCAGGTAGGGGGTCAAAGAAAGAGGAACCAAATTTCTGGGGAACTGTTTTCTCTTGTCCAGCCTCCAAACTGCCCCAAGAAAGCAGAACTGCCATTAAGCACAGGCCTCAGGGGTAGGCTCATGGATCCTTCTGCAGGAACCAGCACCTACCTTCCAGGCTCCACTTAAAAAAAAAAAAAACTTTTTATTTAGAAATAATTTCAAACTTACAGAAAAGTAGGAAGAATAAAAAATAAAGAATACTTATATTCACCTAATGTTAATCAATCATTCTTTCTCTCTTTCTCTCTCTGCATTTTCTAAACTATTTGAAAATATGTTACATACATCATAGCTCTGCCCCTCTAAATACTTCAGTGTGTATTTTCTAAAAGTAAGGATATTCTCTTACATGACGATAATAATCAACTTCAGTAAATTTAACAATGGCACTATATTTTATGTAATCTACCATCTATATTCACATTTATTGATTGATCCAGCATTTCTTTATAATGATATTAACTTAAAAAAATAATCCCTTCACATTTTTTAATAGAACATTCCTCATTGGGAGTTTGGCTGATGTTTCCTCATGACTAGCTTCAGGTTGTACATTCCTAGCTGGAATACTGCATAGGTGATATTCCATCTTTCTCAGGATATCACATCTGAAGACACATGATATCCATCTGTCCTTCACTGGTAATGTTAATTTTTATTATCCAGCCAAGGTATTATCCAATATTTTCACTGTGTAATTATGTAACTTTTCTCCCTTATAAATAATAAGCAATTCTGTGGGGAGACACTTTAAGAATACAAATATCCTGTTCCTCATAAAAAAATTTCCTCTAGATTTAGCATCCATTGATAATTGTTGCCTGATCCCATCTTTAATATGATAGCTGCAAAACGATTTTCCAACTTGAGCACTCCTCCACAAATCAATAGGCCCTCAGCATTCTATTGTAAGCAAGAGATCTTCCTTCCCTGTTTATTTCTTTATTTATTGTCAGTGTGGACTTGTAGATTCTAATTATTCAATGGTTTATAATTCATTAGTGTACTTAATTATTTTGGTTCTCAGATTATTTCAGATTTGGCCAAGGCTTTGCTCTTGAAAGCTGAGAAGGACCCACCTCAAAGACCGGAGTTGTCCTGCACAAGAGAAAAAGGCAGCTAATATAAAGTGCCTCCATGGGATCTGATCCAGGGCTGGCCTCAGACCCTAGGCCTGATTTGACAGCTGTGTGTGGAAAATCACTTTATAAAGTGCTGCCCAAATGCCAGCTAAGCCTCCTCCAGCCCTAACTGCAGGTAGTTAAGCCACATGTCAGAGTGTCCTGATCTGATAATATTGATGTGTCTTTAACCCCAGTCTAGCCAACAGTCTAGCTTAGTCTTACCAGGTGTCTCTTCTTAAGCTTTACCTGTATCATGCTTTGTCAACCAAGCCCTCACATCATCTGAAACAAACAGAGGGGTGGAGAAGAAGTTGAGAAGAGACCACTTACATCTGCATCAGGTAGCCTAACAGTATCTCAGAATCACTGTACTGTTGGCTTCTCTGGGAACTGAACAGAGGGTCAAAAATTATCTCCATCCTACCCCTACCATCGTTATACTGGCCCATAAAAACCACACAGGTATCTGTTCTTTTCAAAAATATCACTGAACTCAAGACCATTGGAAGTGTACTTACGAACCATTGAGGGTGGTTTGAGTTCTTCCCAGGGGCCTCAGTCTCAAGTGGGCCAAGTTGTCCTTCTGTGTTGGGAATAGAGCAATAAACGCCCCCAGTCAAACTCCAAAGAAAATGCGAGTAAAGCTCTTTCCTTACAGTAGCCTGCAAGACATCTACAGGGAAACAAACAGCCCCTCCTTTCAGCTCACTGGTCCAAAAGCCACTTTTGCCAAACATGGATGCCACTTCTTGTTCAACTTGTCTTTCACTTGAATCTGCATCATTTCTCTTAATTAAATAAATGGCTGAGAGATGCCCTGGTGTTCTTAGATTCTCATATTTGGATCCCTTTTTTTCCCATATAAATATGCATAGACCTCTAAGCAAATCTCTCTTTTGTTTTTTCTCTTAATGAATATTTCATATGTAGCATCTTCTTTTCGAATCCTGTAGTTTCTATTCATCAGGATAGGCTGAAAGTTTCAAGAGCCTTGACTGATTTAGGTTGGTTGTTAGGAAAAGAGGCTCAGAGTAGAGGGAAGTAGTAGGGGTTTTTGAGACATACACCAAGGAGAAAAGAGAAGTGGGGGACAAAGCTGCTGAAAGACCAGCTGTTCTATCCAACCCCATCTTTATACACACTATCAGCAAGAGGATATTAAAGACCAGAAAGAGAGACAGAGAGAGACAGAGACAGAGACAGAGACAGAGACAGAGACAGACAGAGACAGACACAGAACAGCCCATTAGAGTCTCTACTGTCTTCTCAGAGCTTCCAGCAGTACTAGGGGAGGGGAGCTGCTAAGGCCCCCGCCCCTGTAGCAGGAGGCTTTTCAGGCATTTTACCTATTAAGCAGACAAACAGTGTGGTGTCCCTAGTGATAATGACCTGAGAAGAGGGTTGCCAGGTAAAATACAGGATACAATATACAAATATTTTTAGATGACCTGTTATCTATCTGAAATTCAAATTTAACTGAGCATCTGCATTTTTATTTGCTAAATCTGCTAAGTTTGCAGATTTAGTAAAATCCTACCCAGGGATCCCATAACAGCAGTGACTAAATTGTCCTTTGATAATGGGATAAGAAACCATGGTCTCCAAAGCTTAAATGTGCCTTTTTTTTCAAATTATCTAATAAGGGTCACTCTCTAGTCCTAACCCCAGTACCCCAAACCTTCAATAAGTACACATAGCTAGTTTTCCCATGTTGAGAGCAACTGGCTACCTCCCTGGCTCCAACTTTCACTTGCTCTAGGTTACTTGTCTACTGTTCTCACACAAAATGAACTCTTCCAAGGTGAGATCTACCACCTGCAAGTTTTAGAGAAATGAGTAGAATGTATCTACAAGTGACTAGGCAGTTGGGTGGTCAGAGGTCCCTGAGAATGTTCTGTTATTGCTTTCTATGGAATCAGCAGAGTGCAAGAGGAGGAAAGAGAGGCCTATTGTCTAGCCTGTCCCCTATGACTTGTAAGCCCACGTATTCAGGACCCTGCACCTTTCAAGCCCCCATCCTGGCTCCAGTGGCTCTCTGGTAGAGGTTATTATTTTGCTCACAAAGACAAACTGAGAGGTCTATTAAAATAAAATAAATTTCAGAGAAGAGTTTACAATACTCAGAAAATCAGAATCTTGCGTGAAGTAAGACATATTCACATGCCACAAGTAGGAGCACACATACTTCCCAGCATGCTTTGAGTGATATTGGACGATTCTTCATTTACCAGCCTCTGGGTATCATTACACAAACTAGATTAAAAAAAGATGCTGGCTGCCATAGCAGCTCGGAAGATTGTAGAACACCCTCAAATTGGAAGCTGTTTCTCCCAACTCCACTGCAGCCCACACAGCACACAGGAAGCAGACAAGTAAGGTGGTGGCCAGGTGGGTTTCACTGCTATCTCCTGAAAGAAATTTCATCTAAAAGAGACCTCAGGCCTTCGGGATCTGTCTCTACAGTTGTCAGTTGCCTATAGATTAAGCTTTAACAGAGAAATCCTGTCTGGTTATGGCTCCCCAAAGGATCTAAGCCTGGAGTCTCTCGCCATGTATTCATTTAATCAACTTTTAATGAATTTCTACTACATGTTAGCTCTGCTGATACTGCAATGGAAAATCTGGTGTAATACAAAAATTCATGGAACTGAGGGTCTAATGAGAGATACGGACAAGGAAATGAATAATTACAATGCATAATGTGGAAGTGCAAGTGCTGTAGGAGCACAAAGGAGGACACCTCACCCATTCCAAGAGAGTCTGGGAAGGGATCCTGTGAATAACAGAAAAATATATATCGGTCTCTGCCTCTATCCCTTGGCACAGAGTTCCTAAAACCTTTGTAATTCCCAAAGTTATAAGATCACCAGGAGCATCTTTTGTTCTAATATTTGCTCCTTAACCCTGGTTCCTGACACAGAGCTCCTGAATCTCTAAATTTCCTGGGTAATAGGGGTGTCTTTTGTGCTAATGAGGCGACTCTGGGTGAGCTCCTGGATAGCTTCCAGATGGGGACTGGTCACCAGAAAGACCAAACTCTGATTAGAAACTTGGAGCTTTCAGCCCCTCCCCACCAATCTTCTGGAGAGGGGCTAGAGATTGAGTTAATGGTCAACCATGCCTACATGGATGAAGCCTCCATAAAAATCCTAAAAGTACAGGGTTTGTAGCACTTCCAGGTTGGTGAACAAATCTTCATGCCAGGTAGGCAGCACACTCCAACTCCAAGGGGGAAAGAAGCTCCTGTGCTTAGAACCCTCCCAGATCTTGCCCTAGATACACCTTCATCAGGTTATTCATCTGTCTCCTTTACCATATTCTTTACCATATCCTTTACCATTTATTATATAATAAATCAATAAACATAAGTGTTTCCCTGAGTTCTATGAGCTATTCCAGTAAATGATCAAACTCAAGGAGAGGGTCATGGCAACCTCCAACTTACAGGCTGCCAGTGAGAAACACAGGTGACAATCTGGACTTTTGACTGATACCTGAGGGGGAAAGAGCAGTCTTGTTGTACTAAGCCCTTCACCTTTGGGGTCTGTGCTAACTGTGGTTAGAGTGAGAATTGAATTGTAGGACATCCAGCTGATGTCAGAGAATTGCTTGGTGTGGAAAACCCACACATCTGATGTCAGAAGGACTGTGAGTGTAAGATTGGGGAAAACACTGTATTTTTCCTATAGAGACCCCCACAGAAAATGATGTCTGAACTGAGGCACAAAGGATGAAAAGAAATTAATGGGAAAAGGTGTTCCAAGCAGAGGAAACATAAACCAAAGACCATAGGTAAGTTAGAGGAGCATTGGGATGGAAGTAGGGAATTTGAGGGTCATTAACAATAAGGTTCAGCATTTATCCAGGATGTAGTGAGTGCCAGTGTTTGGTATAGATTGTCTTCTTTGATCCTCACAGCCTCCCTCAGATGAGGCAACTGAGGCAAAGAGAAATTAAGTACCAATGGCACACCTCTAGCATGTGGTGAAGCCAGGAATTAAACCCCAGCCATTTGGCTCCAGAGCCCACATTCTTAAATCCTACTCTGTAATGCCCTAGTCTCTAATTCAAATGAATAAAACAGATGGTGGGACTTCAGCACATAACTTAAGCCTTCACTCCTAGAACCATCAACCCTACTCCCAGGTCCAAATCCAACCCAGCTTCTGGCCCTTCTGTGACCTCAAAACCTCTGTCCAGTCCCTGGTTTTCTGTAATAACTGGTGTCCATTCAAAACTCTCTTTGTTCCCTGGATCTCTGGTCAGGATGTGAGGTTCCCAGATCTGAAGCCAACTCCCTAATTCTAAAAAAACTGGAGCTTTTTTACATCTGAATCCCAGTCCCCAGTTCCCTCTTATCAGACCACTGTGCCTATTCTCTGCACTTCTTATTCTTGTTTCCTGGGCACCTCCAGTTTGCTTTAGTGTCTCTATGTCTCTGATTGGTCTCTGGAACTTAGCCATCTACAATCTAGCCTCATCCATTGCCCACCAAACCCCAAACTGGGAGGGATGGAGCCAGGTGTGAGGAAGGAGATGTGAGAGCAAGAAAGGCAACTGTGTAAGAAGCTGGTCAAATGGAGAGAGTTTGGAATATGGGTAGGGCTGGGATGAGAATCTAGGAGAGCTGTCCTTATTCTAAGGAGGAGTGTAGGACACACTTCTCCCAAATACCCTATTCCAATAGCTAGCAGAGGACTGAAACCCCTTTAAAAAGGGGTTCGCAAAGAAGAAGACTACTGAGAATGCAGCGAGCCCAAAAGAAGAGGAAAACGTGCTTAATTTTACACTAGAGTACATGCCTTCCCAGATGTTCACTTTGGTTGGGGAGGGCACCCAGCACTTAAAAGGAAAAGGTAGAGGGCTTTATAAGTGAGAATGTGGAGCCTAAAAAAGATGTAAAAGATTACTCACAGACATAGATACTGCAGCCAGGCAGAGATGACAGCTTAAACTTGGTACGACCCTGCTTAGACTCAGCACTCTCATCATACTGTGAATGTGGTTTCTGACTTCATTTTAGTGCACAGCCCAGGAGAAAACTCACCATTACATGGTATTTATTAGGCACTGCCCTACAAAACCACTGAACCTGCTACCTTCCCTATGATGCAGAGGCCAATTGAAAAGTAACCCCCCAGGTGATCCTGAAGCTGCCAGTTGAAGACCCACTTTAGAGAACAAGGCTATTCTTGTTTTAGTGCATTCCATTCCATTGCCCTGTCTCCTCATAACCTGTGAAGTACTGAAAAAAAAATGAAGGAATCTTGTGCTTTTATTTGATAAATCTGGCAACCCTAAATAGAATGGATGAATGAACAAATAAACTTCCTGCAGGAGAAAGATAAGGTGGGTGGCAACCCATCAACAACAACAAGAAAAGTAAAATCACACTGGCCAAGAGGGAGAGTTTTCTTTTCCCCAAGTTTCCTACAGATGTTTGTTGATCATCAGACACATAAAACATCTTGTGGACATTTTACCACCAAATAAGAATTGCTTTGGATTGGGTACCATAGATAGAAGTTAGGTACCATAGATATTAATACATCTTCACAGTTCAACTCAATTACCACATTGTTCATCATGTTGTTTTTCAGCATGGTAGACCATTAAAGCCAATTCTTCATTTTACAGGGTTGGAGACTAATGCTGGCCAGAGAGGTGAGTCAACTTGTTCAAAGCCACATGGTTAATTAGTAACAAAACTGGACTAGAACCAGACAATGAGCCAGTGCTCTTTCCATAACAAAGAATTGCTAAAATAGAACCTGAACAGGAGTAAGAACCCTGTTCTTTTAAGTTGATTGGTCTCAAGTGGTCCCCATGTCCTTCTGTGGGGAGCTTGTTGTAAGTTCCCTAAATGTTAACAAACATTGTTTGGAATGGAAGAAAAACTTTCCAGACCTCAGACACTGTAGGGAGCTAAAGCTCCCCAAATTTAAAAGAGTGCATGGATTGTCTCTGGAGGCCTGCTTGCATAAAAAAGAAAAGGCTGGTTCTGTTGAATTTCAGGAAGAAGAAGGTTAAGTATAGCCTAAGGGAGTGTCGAAGGGAGTGTCAATTGCATCTGGATCTTCAGGATGTTACTTTTGTGTTGTTTTGGAATGCAAAAAGAAACAGATTGTGTTTAAAAGGAGGTTAAGAAATAAACTCGGAGAGGCAGTTGTGAGATCTGCTCTCCCTCCTGCACCCTGTCTGTCTTCTCTTTTTTCTCAGTCCCCGCTCCCCCATTCAGGTACCCGGTTTGACTTGGTCGGCTGGCTTCCGACAAGACACTCAAACAGCCACCCTTTTGAGCATGGATTACCCATGTGTTTATTCAGCAAACATTTGTTGAGCCTTGTGCTAGGTGAGGATACAGATAACAAACTTCAGTCCTTGCCCTTGGAGAGCTTAGACTCTAGTTATGAGAGACAGACACATAAAAAAATAAGTATAATAAATTCCCCTAGGTACAGAGGGGGCACAAGTGAATGGATGAAAGGCTAAAGAAAGGAGGTCATCAGCCAAAAAGGAAAGGAAAGTGGACCAGGCTAAGGACTGAATATGGGGCAGAAACAAGTATGATATGGTCAGAGTTCAGTGGAAAGAAAAAGAGAATTTATCTCTGTGGACTCCAGAGATCATGGAAGGCTTTTTGGAGAGATAAGTCAGGAATTGAGCCTTGAAGTATGTGTAAGAATTATATAACCAGAGAGGAAGCATAGGATGGGAACAGCATGAGCAAAGGTATTGGTACAAGAAGATATGTTTTATATATGGGGTACCCCTTTGGATATCAAGTTTAAAACTTTTAAATCACCCTTCACGTTTTGCTTCTCCAAAATAGTTTCCTTTTGCTTTCCTGGCCAGTGGGTCACATTTGGTCTGTTCCTTCACCCACTAATTTCACACTTTACTCTCATGGTACTTCTGGTAGTCTGAAAGGCCACCATGTAGTTGTGCATGTTGGTCACTGCACACAGATGCCGAGATATGGAAGCAAATGGGGGGCTGAAATTAAAAAAAAAAAGAAAAGAAAAAATGAACTAAAAACGACAACGGAAACAGACTCATAGATACAAAGAACAAACTGGTAATTGCCATATGGGAAGGGGTTTGGGGGACTAAAGAAAAAGGTAAAGGAATTAAGAAGTACAAATTGATAGTTACAAAATAACCACAGGGATGTAAAGTACAGTATAGGGAATATAGTCAATAATATTGTAATAACCACGTATAGTGAGATGTGGGTACTAGACTAATGGGGGAGATCACAAATTATATACACCTGAAACTAATATAAAATTATATTGAATGTCAACTATAATTGAAAAAAATTATAATAAAAAAAGAAGGAAAGAAGTTCCTCCTCCCATTAAAAAATGCATTGCAAATAGAGGAGTGACAGAAACATGACAGAGTGAGAGATGTCCCCAGATCTCTCCCCTTGTAAAAACATAAGCTGAACATCTCAAACTCAATAAAAAACACCCAACCTGCACTCAAGCATGTCTGAGCAAGTGATCTGAGCATAAGAGCTACCACAGGTCAGAACCACAGGAGACTGGCAGTAGACTGTGAGAAACAAAGAAGCTGCCTCTCACAACCAGAGGGAAGGGAAAAGGTGTGGCAGGTTCCCTGAACAGCCCTGCCTGAGCTCCATGGAGCAGCAGGGTCCACGGATTAAGGCAGAAAGCAGAGAAGTGGAGATAACAGAGAAGCAACAGCTAATTATTACCAGCCACCATTGAAAAATGCAAGGCTGAGCCACAATCCCCACCCTCCAAACCAGAAGGCACCTCCCCCTATATATTCCAAAACAGAACACCATGGAGACCCAGGGGAATCTGAGAGAATGCTACTGAAACTGTCACTAACAATGATAGGGACTAAAACTGTGGGTAGTGATCGTGATTGAATATTTATAAGAAAAAAAATCATTACTGAGACTTTATATACAGCACAGATCCAAGAGGCTTGGATGCCACTGAAAGGAAATTAAAAGAAAAATGCCTTCTTAGCAACAAGCTAAAGAGAGACTTTTATATAATGAACCTACTTTCTGGGGGAAATAAAAAAGCAGAATACACTTCCATTAATGCCCAGACAGAGGAAGAGTCCATTAAACAGCATGAACAACTAAGGTGACAAGGCAGCTCAGAAAGAAAGAGAAAAATCTCCAGAAAATAAACTTAAATACACAGAAATATGCAAAGTAAATGACAAAGAATTCAGGATGGTACTTCTGAAAAAAAAAAATTATGAGGTCCAAAATAATTCATATCAATAATTCCAGGGATTGAAAAAACAAGTAGATGAGCAGAAATAGTGTTTTAGCAAGGAGATTAAAATCCTGAAAAAGATCCAAAAAGAACTTCTGGAGATGAAGAACACACTAAATGAGATGAAAAATTAAATAGCAAGCTTGGAAAACAGAGTCAACCAAATGGAGAAAAGGATCAGTGATATCGAAGACAGAAATATAGAAATAAATCAGAAGGAAGAAGAGAGAAACCAAAGAATGAAAAATAATGAAAGAAAAAATGCAAGAACTAGCTGACACCATCAGGAGAGGAAACATAAGAATGATGGGCATTTTCGAAGGTGAGGAAAAGGAACAGAGACTAGAAAGCATTTTCAGACAAATAGTTGATGAGAATTTCTCAAATCTAAGGAATGAGCTGCAGCTTGGAATTCAAGAAGTCAACAGAACACCCAAGTATCTCAACCCAAAGAGGCTTTCTCCAAGTCACATTGTGTTAAAATTAACAAAAATCAATGACAAAGACAGAATTCTCAGGCAGCCAGGGAAAAGAAGACAGTAATCTATAAAGGAAAACCCATCAGATTATCATTGGACTTCTCAGCACAAACCTTACAAGCCAGAAAAGAGTGGAATCAAATATTCAAACTATTAAATGAAAGGAACTGCCAGCCAAGAATAATGTATCCAGCAAAGCTCTTCTTTAGACATGAAGAAAAAATAAAGACCTTTCCAGACATACGAAAACTGAGGAAATTCTCTACTATACCTGCATTACAGGAAATGCCGAAAGGGGTCACCTCGTCTAAATCAAAATTACGAAAAATACATAGCTATGAGTAAGGCGACTATCAGGCAGCTGGAGGCAGAGTAGTGCAACCGTTATTAAGAACAGGACATTATAAGCTTAAACAATAAGAAGAAATTTACTATTGCAAGATAGTAATGAATGTTCATCATACATATAGACAAAAAGAGGCAATAACAGAAAGGGAGAGGATTCAAAGATCCAAATTCACAAAAGGAAATGGAGATAAGGCACACAAAGAAGAAAATGGACTACTATATATATGTGTATGTGTATATACATACACATATACACATATACATATATAT
>NW_011889116.1:4333609-4336350 GCF_000151845.1 Pteropus vampyrus
TCCTTTATATATTTGAATTGGTAACTACACGCCAAAGATTCAGAACTAAAGTATATAATACAAAACAAGAAAGACTAGAGAGAAAATCCACAAAAACCAAAACGATTAAACTCACACACACACACACACAAACACACACACACACATGGACAAGGAAGCAATGGAAACACCAAGCTTCCAGAAAGCAAAAAGTAAAATGGCTATGAGAAGACCGTAATTTCAATTATCACTCTAAATGTAACCCTAAATGTAAATGGACTGAACTCACCAACACAATCATAAAAAACCTACCAAAGAGTCAAACTCCAGGAACAGATGGCTTCACAAGTGAATTCTAACAAACAATCAAAGAACATTTAATAACTATTCTCCTCAAACTCTTCCAAAAAATCGAAGAGGAGGCAATACTTCCTAACTCATTTTATGAGGAAAAAATTACCCTTTACCAAAACCTGATAAAGATAACACAAAAAAAGAAACTGCAGACCACTATCTCTCATGAACACAGATGCAGAAATCCTAAATAAGATACTAGCAAACTGAATACAGCAACATATTAAAAACATTATACACCACAATCAAGTGGGCTTCATCTCAAGAGCACAGGGGTGGTTCAACATATGCACATTGGTTAATGTGATACATCACAGGAACAAATTAAAAAATAAGAATCTATGATCATATCAATAGATGCAGAAAAAGCCTTCAACAAAATACAGTACCCATTTGTGATTAAAACGCTTAATGAAATCGGTATAGAAGGAAAGTACCTTAACATAATAAAGGCCATCTATGACAAACCCTCAGCCAACAATGGAGAAAACCACTTTCCTCAAAGATCAAGAACAACACAAGGCTGTCTACTATTGCCACTGTTTTTCAGTATAACATTGGAGGTCCTAGAAAGAGAAAGATATAAAAGGCATTGAAATAGGAAGTGAAGAAGTCAAACTGTCACTATTTGTGGATGACATGATTCTCTATATAGAAAACGCTAAACATTCCACAAGAACACTACTAGAAACAATAAGCAAATACAATGAAGTTTCTGGATACAAAATCAATGTTCAAAAACTGTAGCATTCCTATAGTCTAATAATGACTTGTCAGAAAAAGAAGTTAAAAAAAAAAACAATTCATTTCGCGATTGCAGCAAAAAGAATAAAATACCTAGGAATAAATCTAAAAAAAACATATGAAAGACCTTTATAATGAAAACTGTAAGACCCTATTAAAAGAAATTGAAGAAGATACAAAGAAATGGAAAGATATTTTGTGTTCTTGGATTGGAAGAATCAAAATAGTTAAAATGACCATATTACCTAAAGCATTATACAGATTTAATACAATCCCCATCAAAATCCCATTGACATTTTATAAGAAATAGGACAAAAGACCATCAGGTTTGTATGGAAGCACAAAAGACCCCAAATTGCCAAAGCCATCCTGAGAAAAAGGAACGAGGCTGGAGGCATCACTCTACCCAACTTCACATTATATCACAAAGCGACAATAACCAAAACAGTATGGTATTGGCAGAAAAACCGATACACAGATCAGTGGAACAGAATCAAGAGTCCAGAAGTAAACTCATATTTATATGGGCAAATAACTTTTGACAAAAGAGCCAAAAACATACAGTGGAGAAAGAAAATTTTCTTCAATAAATGATGATGAAAAAACTGGAAAGCCACCTGCAAAAGAATGAAACTAGACTGTTGTCTATCACCACACACCAAAATTAACTTGAAATGGATTAAGGTGCTGAATATAAGACCTGAAACCATAAAATGCATAGAAGAAAACATAGGAACTAAACTCAAGGACCTTGGACTTAAAGAGGACTTTATGAATTTGACCTCAAAGGCAAGGGAAGTAAAAGCAAAAATAAATGAATGGGGCTACATCAAACTAAAAAGCTTCTGCTCAGCAAAAGAAATCACCAACAAGGTAAAGAGAGAACCATCCAAATGGGAAATATATTTGCAAGCAACGCCTCTGATAAGGGCCGAATATCCAACATATACAAAGAACTCATATGACTCAATAACGACAACACAAACAAACAAACAAACAATCCAATCAAAAAAATGGGCAGAGGATCTGAACAGACACTTCTCCCTAGAGGACATACAAATGGACAACAAATATATGAAAAGATGCTCAACATCACTAACTATAAAGGAAATGCAAATCAAAAGCACAATGAGATGCCATCTCACACCTGTTAGAATCGCTGTTATCAACAGGACAAGTAATAACAGATGCTGGAGAGGATGCAGAGAAAAAGGAACCCTCATAGACTGCTGGTGGGACTGTAAAGTGGTACAGCCACTGTGGAAAACAGTATAGAGATTCCACAAAAAACTAAGAATTGATCTGCCATCGTAATTTCCCCTCTTTCATCACTGATTTTCTTTGTTTCCTTTCTCTCTCTCTCTCTCTCTCTCTCTCTCTCTCTCTCTTTTTTTCTCTCCCCCCTGTCAGTTCACTGAAAGATATTAGTGTTTTTTTTTTTTAGTGCGTCTAGGCAGGGGTTTGTCAATGTTATTCACCTTCTCAAAGAACCAACTCTTTCTTGCATTTATTTTTTCTATTTTTTTTGTTTTTAATTTCATTTATTTCTGCTCTAATTTTGATTATTTCTTTCCATCTGCTGACCTTAAGTTTCATTTGTTCTTCCTTTTCTAGGTTTTTAAGATGAAGCGTTAGGTTCTTTATTTGGGCTTATTCTTGTTTTT
>NW_011889116.1:4336400-4336730 GCF_000151845.1 Pteropus vampyrus
TTTCCATCTGCTGACCTTAAGTTTCATTTGTTCTTCCTTTTCTAGGTTTTTAAGATGAAGCGTTAGGTTCTTTATTTGGGCTTATTCTTGTTTTTGGAGAGAGGCCTGTAATGATATGAGCTTTCCTCTTATGACTGCTTTTGCCGTGTCCAAAAAGTTTTGATATGTTGTACTATCATTATCATTCGTCTGTATGTATCTCTTGATCTCTCTTTTTATTTCTTCTCTGACCCAGTTATTCTTTAATCTCCATGCATTCGTGGTTCTTCCTGCTTTCTTTTCACAGTTTATCTCTAATCTCAAAGCATTATGATCAGAGAATATGGTTGG
>NW_011889116.1:4336780-4339184 GCF_000151845.1 Pteropus vampyrus
CTATCATTATCATTCGTCTGTATGTATCTCTTGATCTCTCTTTTTATTTCTTCTCTGACCCATTTATTCTTTAATCTCCATGCATTCGTGGTTCTTCCTGCTTTCTTTTCACAGTTTATCTCTAATCTCAAAGCATTATGATCAGAGAATATGGTTGGTATGTTTTCAACCCTCTTACATTTTTTGAGGCTATCTCTGTGTCCCAGTATGTGATCTATTCTTGAGAATGTTCCACGTGCACTAGAGAATAATGTATAAGCAGCTGTTCGGGGATGAAATGGTCTGTAAATATTCATTATGTCCAGTTTGTCTAATGTGTCATTTAAGGATGTTATTTCCTTATTGATTTTCTGTACTGATGTTCTGTCTATATTTGACAGTGGATTATTTAAGTCCCCTATTATGATAGCGTTTTGGTCTGTTTCTCCCTTTAGTTCTGTTAGTAATTGCTTTATGTATTTCGGGGTTCCTGGATAGGGAGCATAGATATTAATAAGTGTTATGTCTTCTTTGTGCATGATTCCCTTTATCATTATGAAGTGTGCCTCCATATTTTTCTTTACCTTTTTTATTTTGAAGTCGATTTCATCCGATATTAGTACCACAACTCCCATTTTGCCTGAATGCCATTTGCTTGAAATATCATTTTCCACCCTTTCACTTCGAGGCTATATTTGTCTTTGGATCTCAGATGTGTCTCCTGGGGGCAGCATATGGTTGGGGTTTGTTTTTTGATCCAATTTGCAACTCTGTGCCTTTTTATTGGCTAATTCAGTCCATTTACGTTTAGAGTGATTATTGAAATATGAGGTCTTCTTATACCATTTTATCTTTTACTTTCTGGTAGCTCAGTGTTTCCATTGCTTCCTTGTCCTTGAGTTTCTGTTTTCTTTATTTTGGTTGGCTTTTGTGGGGTTTCCCTCTGGTCCTTCTTCTTTTATGTTATATACTTCAGTTCTGAATCTTTGGCATGCAGTTACCATTACGAATATGTAAAGCATACTCATATATATACATTCATCCCTTTTCTTCTGTGTGTGCCTTATCTCCATTCACCTTTGTGAATTTGGATCTTTGAATCCTCCCTTTTTCAGTCATTGCTGTCTCAATTTGTCCCTATTTATGCTGAACATTCATTACTATCTTTCTATAGTAAATCTCTTCTTTTTACTTTATAATGCCCTGTTCTTAGTAAGGGTTGCACTCCTCTGCCTCTATCAGCCTGCTAGTCACCTTACTCCTAATTATGTATTTTTTTTGTGTCATTTGGTTTTATGTGAACCGACCCCTTTCAGTATTTCCCGTAGTGCCAGCCTTGTAGTGGAGAATTCTCTCAATTTTTGTATGTCTGGAAAGGTCTTAATTTCTCCTTCATAAATAAAGGAGAGCTTAGCTGGATACATTATTCTTGGCTGCTCGTTCCTTTCACTTAATAGCTCAAATATTTGATTCCACTTCTTTCTGGCTTGTAAGGTTTGTGCTGAGTAGTCCGACAATAATCTAATAGGTTTTCCTTTATAGGTTACCGTCTTCTTTTCCCTGGCTGCTCTGAGAATTCTGTACTTGTCATTGATTTTTGATAATTTTAATACAATATCTTGAAGAAGGCCTTTTGGGGTTGAGATAATTGGGGGTTCTGTTGACTTCTTGAATTCCAACCTACAGCTCGCTCCTTAGATTTGGGAAATTCTCATCAACTATTTGTCTGAAAATGCTTTCTAGTCTCTGTTCCTTTTCCTCGCCTTCGATAATGCCCATTATTCATATTTTTCCTTTCCTGATAAGATCAGCTAGAATTTTATTTCTCTTTCATTATTTTTCATTCTTCTGTTTCTCTCTTCTGCTTTCTGATTTATTACTAGATTCTGTCTTCAATATCACTGATCCTTTCCTCCAATTTGTCGATTCTATTTCCCAGGCTCGTTATTTCATTTTTCAGCTCTTGTAGTGTGTTCTTTATCTTCAGAAGATCTACTTGGTTCTTTTTGAGGACTTCAATCTCTTTGCTAAAGAAATCATTCTGCTCATCTAGTTGTTTTATTTTGATTCCTGAAATTGTTGATATGATTCGTTTTGGGTCTCACTGAGTTTTTTCAAAAGTACCATCCTGAATTCTTTTTCATTTAAGTCACATGTTTCTATGTCTGTAAGCTTATTTTCTGGAGATTTTTCTCTTTCTTTCTGAGATGACTTGTCACCTTGGTTGTTCATGGTGTTTAATGGACTATTTCTCTGCCTAGGCATTAATGGAAGTGTATTCTGATTTTTTTTTCCCAGAAAGATTTATTATATAATGATCTCTAGCCTATTGCAAAGAAGGTGCTTTTCTTTTGGTTTCTAGTAGATGGAGTCTAAGCCTCTTTGATATCTGCTTTATATAAATTCTTAATAATGTCTTTTTTTT
>NW_011889116.1:4339649-4345152 GCF_000151845.1 Pteropus vampyrus
AGCAGAGCTGTTCAGAGAAGTCGCCACACAGTCTCTCCTCCTTCTCCTCCTACAGGGAGTTCCTGTGGCTGTGACAGGCAGCTTCTTTGTTTCTCCCAGTCCACAGCTTGACAAATTGGCTTCTGACCTTTGGTAGTTCTTATGAGAAGATCCCATGCTCAGACGAGCTAGTGTGCAGTTTGGGTGTTTTTTGTTGAGTTTAGATGTTCAGCTTATTGTTGTTTTTAGGGGAGAGATCTGGGAATGTCTCTCACTCCGCCACGTTTCTGACGTCACTATAAATGATTTTTTTAAAAAAGAACAAGAGTCTTGGAAGATGGCAGACTAGATAAAAGAAGGGTTCGCCTCCTTCTAGGTCCACATTGAAATTACAACCAAATTGTAAAATAATCAATGTGCAGAATCACCTGAAATCTAGCTGATGGTAACACTTACGTCTTATAATATAAAGGAGTCACATCAAAGCCAGTAAGAGGGGCAAAGTCATAAATTGGGCTGGACCCACACCTGCGGGTTGTGGAGTACCACTGGGAGGGACAGCAGCACTGCAGAGTCTCCCCTGAAGGAGAGGGGTTTCTGGCCTCATTCTGGGGCTCCACAGCCCATTCCCAGTTGAGGGAAGAGGAGATTCCAATAACTCTGACTGAGAAAACCAGAGGAGAGTCCAGCCACCTGGGCGAAATGGAAGGAGACTGAATCCCAGAATGCCCCTTTGAAGGACCAACGCACAGGCTTCCTGACCTGCAGCCACTCACTCAGAACACCTGCGGTGGGTCAGAGGCTCGCTCGGGATTCATTCTGAAAAAGTTTGCATTACCTGGTGCAAGAACAAGGGCTGGAAGAGCAGCCACCATTGTGCCTTAGTCCACCCCTCTACCTGGCAATCTAGAGACCATGCCCGCTTGACTGTGTAGACCTCTCCCACAGAGACATTAGGAAGCAATGTCCAGAGGGCAGATTGCCAGGAGCTTTTGTTGCTGGATGGCTGCCACATCCTGCACCTATTCAGGGCCATGCATGCCCAGTTGGTGGCCAGCACTGTGAGCACGCATTTCGGAGATAGTTTCAGGCAGATCACTGCTGCTGACACAAACTTGGTGCAGACACTGGGGATCTGTGGGCAAGTCCCAGACAGCAGCTGGTCATGTTGTGATCTGGAACTTCTGTGGGAATGTGGGAATGGTTACCAAAGTTGCAGCAAGACTGAGGCTGTATTGATCTGACTGCCATTGTCTGTCTGAGACCCCACCTCACCCTACCTACAAATTGCCCCTGGTGGCTCATTGACAGTGAACTGCCACCACCCTGCCCCGAGCCGCCCAGGTCTCCCAATCTACACAGACAACAAACTTTGGCTAGCTCAAGGCTGGCACTGCACAGAAATCAGTTGCAGGCAGACCTCTGCTGCCTACAAGAGTTGCGATACTGCATCCAGGGAGACCAAATTTCTGTGAGCAGCTGGTCTCATTGTGAACTGTGACTACAGCAGGAATGCCAGGGCACAGAAGTTGCAGAAAAACTGAGGCTATACTGGCTGGTTGGCCATTGTCTCCATGAGATCCCTCTTTACCCAAGCCACAAAGTGCCTGCAGCCCATTGAGAGGCAGCCTCCCCTGCCCAGTCTGTGCAGGTAACAGACCACGGCAAGCACAATGAGCACATTTCAGGGAAAACATTTGCGGGCAGACCACTGCTACCTGTAGGAGCTGCAATATCTGTTGAGGGGATCACGGGAGTCTATATTGGCCTGATGATCCTTGTCTCTCTGAGCTCCTGCCCCACCAATACACTAAGTGCCCGCCACATGTTAATAGGCAGCTATCCCTGCCCTGGGGTGGTGCACTCAGGCCCAAGGTGAGCAGCAGCTGATGTTACTATGATTGGAAACTTATAAAGGGAACCACAGAGACATTGCTGGCATGTATACTGACACTGCAGTGGCAGGGGAAAATTTACTCTATAAATTCAGGAGACTCCCGGTGTCCCTGCACCACCCAACATGCATACCACCCAGAGGCTTTTCCAGTTTCAAAGACTTACAGGCAACTGATACATCTGCTAAACTGCCATAGATCATCGAAGGGTTTTAACTGGACCGCTGCCTACAGCGTTGTCACTTCCATTTACCTATAGATCCAGCATAGGCAACAACCATCCATGGATCCCTTTGTAATTCCCATGGGTAGACCTGAGCAATCAAAAGCAGCAGTTGACCTTGGCTTATGAGGGATCCCCAACCAACGCATCCGGAGGCTGGCACCAGACCAAAATGAAGCAAGTCCTGTCTAGTCCCATTAGTGATACACACAAAGAGTGGTACACAAGCCTGCTAGAGCAAATCCCACACAGTGGGGTCAGCCCCCACACAGCAACTCGTACCCTCAGGTGCAGCCATTTCCCACAATTAGCCTGAGCTTTAATCCCATCCACTGATAAACTAACAAAAATAAATGCTTAGCAACAACAGAAGATTACACACAACACACACAAAGATCATGTCCAGAGCCCCCAACATAAGGGATCAGGGAGTGTGCGCCACTAGGTCACATAGGACACTTCCTCCGTTAAGCCATCTGGCCAAGTCTGAAAGATGAAAAAAATATTCCTGACACATAGAAATGAATAGAGAGAGGCTAATAAAATGTGAAAACAAAGAAGTATGCCACAAATGAAACAACGGTAGAAAACTCCAGAAAATAAGCTAAATGAAATAGAGGCAAGCAACATACCAGAGACAGAGTTCAAAATAATGGTTATAAGGATGTTCAACGACCTTATGGGGAGAATGGATGAGCAAACTGAGAACCTCAACAACATAAAAAAAAAGTACATAGAAACCATAAAAAAGAAAAAGACAGAAATGAGGAATACAATAACTGAAATGAAGAATACACTAAAAGGATTCAACAGTAGATTGGACGAAGCAAAAGATTGAATCAGTGAATTGGAAGAAAAGGTAGCAGATTACACCCAATAATAACACCAAAAAGAAAAAAGAATCCTAAAAAATGAGGATAGTTTAAGAGTCCTCTGGGTAAACATGAAGTGTAAAAACATCCAAATCATTGGAGTACCTGAAGAGGAAGAGACAGAGCAAGGGATTGAGAATCTATTTGAAGAAATAATGACAGAAAACTTCCCTAACCTGGCAAAGGAATTAGACATACAAGTTCAGGAAGCACAAAGAGTCTCAAACAAGAGGAATTCAAAAAGACCTACACCAAGACACATCATAATTAAAATGCCAAAGGTCAAAGACAAAGAGAGAATCTTAAAAGCAGCAAGAGAAAGGCAGCTAGTTACTTACTAGGGTACCCCCACAAGAATGTCTGCTGACTTTTCAATGGAAACTTTGCAGGCCAGAACGGACTGGCAAGAAATATTCAAAGTTATGAAAAACAAGAATCTACAACCACAAATACTCTACCTAGCAGGGTTTTCAATTAAAATGGAAGGTGAGATAAAAATCTTCCCAGACAAGAGAAAACATAAGGAATATATCAAAAGAAAGCCAGTATTACAAGAAATGTTAAAGGGTCTTCTGTAAAAAGAGAACAGGTAAAAAAAAAAAAATAGAAATAACAAATATGAATAATAAAATAGCAGTAACCATGTACCTATCAGTAATCACTTTAAATGTAAATGGATTAAATGCTCCAGTTGAAAGACATAGGGTAACTGAATAGATAAGAAAACAAGACCCATGCATATGCTGTCTACAAGAGACCCACTTCAGATCAAACAACACTCACAAACTGAAAGTAAAGGAATGGAAAAAGATATTTCATGCAAACAGAAATGAAAAAAAAAAAAGCCAGGGTAGCAATACTATATCAGATAAAATAGACTTTAAAACAAAGGCTATAATAAGAGACAAAATAGAGCATTACATAATGATAAAGGGATCAATAAATCAAGAGGATATAACCCTAATAAACATATATGTACCGAACATAGGAGCACCTACATACATAAAACAATTATTGACTGACATCAAAGGAGAGATCAATAGTAATACACTCATAGTAGGAGACTCTAACACTACAGTGACATCAATGGACAGATCTTCCAGAAAAAGAATCAAAGAGGAAACAATGGGCCTAAAAGACACACTAGAACAGATGGATTTAATAGATATTTTCAGAGCATTTTACCCCAAAGCAACAAAATGTACATTCTTCTCAAGTGCACATGGAACATTTTCAAGGATAGACCACATGTTAGGACCCAAACCAAGTCTCAGTAAATTTAAGAAGATTGAAATCATATCAATCGCCTTCACTGATCATAATGGTATGAAACTAGAAATCAGCTACAAGGAAAAAAAAACTGGAAAATACACAAACACATGGAGGCTAAATAACATGCTACTAAAAAATGAGTAGATTATTAATGAGATCAAGGAAGAAATCAAAAGATACCTAAAGACAAATGAAAATGAGAACACAATGACCCAAAATCTATGGGACACAACAAAAGCACTCCTAAGAGGGAAATTCATAGTAATTCAGGCCTACCTCAAGAAACAAGAAAAAGCTCAAATAAACAATCTAACTATACACTTAAAAGAACTAGAAAAAGAATAGCAAACGAAGCTTAAAGTGAATAGAAGGAAGGAAATGATAAAGATCAGGGAGGAAATAAATGAAATCGAATCTAGAAAAACAATACAAAAGATTAATGAAACCAAGAGTTGGTTCTTTAAAAGGATAAACAAAATTGACAGACCCTTAGCCAGACTCACTTAGGAAAAAAAAAGACAGGTCTCAAATAAATAAAGTCAGAAATGAAAGAGGAGAAATAACCACAGACTCCACAGAAATACAATGGATCATAAGAAAATACTACGAGCAATTATATGCCAACAGATTTGGCAATCTGGAAGAATTGGACACATTCCTAGAAACATACAATCTCTCGAGACTGAGTCAAGAAGAAACAGAAAATCTGAACGGACTGATTACCACCAATGGAATAGAATCAGTAACCAAAAACCTCCCAAAAAACAAAAGACCTGGACCAGATGGCTTCATAGGCAAATTTAACCAAATATTCAAAAAAAGAATTATCACCAATTCTTCTCAAACTTTTCCAAAAATTCAAGAAGGAAGGCTCCCTAACTCCTTTTATGAGGCCACCATTACCTTGATTCCAAAACCAGACAAAGACATTACAAAAAAAATGAAAACTATAGGCCAATATCTCTTATGAACATTGATGCAAAAATGCTCAACCTAATATTAGCAAACCAAATTCAGCAATACATTAAAAATATCATACACCTGGATCAAGTTGTATTTATTCCTGGGATGCAAGGTTGATATAAAATCCACAAATCAATTAACATGATACATCACATTAACAAATCGAAAGATAAAAACCATACGATCATATTAATAGATGCAGAAAAAGCATTTGACAAAATCCAGCATCCATTTATGATAAAAACTCTCAGCAAAGTGGGAATAGAGGGAACAAACCTCAACATAATGAAGGCCATATA
>NW_011889116.1:4345202-4354379 GCF_000151845.1 Pteropus vampyrus
GAAATTCATAGTAATTCAGGCCTACCTCAAGAAACAAGAAAAAGCTCAAATAAACAATCTAACTATACACTTAAAAGAACTAGAAAAAGAATAGCAAACGAAGCTTAAAGTGAATAGAAGGAAGGAAATGATAAAGATCAGGGAGGAAATAAATGAAATCGAATCTAGAAAAACAATACAAAAGATTAATGAAACCAAGAGTTGGTTCTTTAAAAGGATAAACAAAATTGACAGACCCTTAGCCAGACTCACTTAGGAAAAAAAAAGACAGGTCTCAAATAAATAAAGTCAGAAATGAAAGAGGAGAAATAACCACAGACTCCACAGAAATACAATGGATCATAAGAAAATACTACGAGCAATTATATGCCAACAGATTTGGCAATCTGGAAGAATTGGACACATTCCTAGAAACATACAATCTCTCGAGACTGAGTCAAGAAGAAACAGAAAATCTGAACGGACTGATTACCACCAATGGAATAGAATCAGTAACCAAAAACCTCCCAAAAAACAAAAGACCTGGACCAGATGGCTTCATAGGCAAATTTAACCAAATATTCAAAAAAAGAATTATCACCAATTCTTCTCAAACTTTTCCAAAAATTCAAGAAGGAAGGCTCCCTAACTCCTTTTATGAGGCCACCATTACCTTGATTCCAAAACCAGACAAAGACATTACAAAAAAAATGAAAACTATAGGCCAATATCTCTTATGAACATTGATGCAAAAATGCTCAACCTAATATTAGCAAACCAAATTCAGCAATACATTAAAAATATCATACACCTGGATCAAGTTGTATTTATTCCTGGGATGCAAGGTTGATATAAAATCCACAAATCAATTAACATGATACATCACATTAACAAATCGAAAGATAAAAACCATACGATCATATTAATAGATGCAGAAAAAGCATTTGACAAAATCCAGCATCCATTTATGATAAAAACTCTCAGCAAAGTGGGAATAGAGGGAACAAACCTCAACATAATGAAGGCCATATATGACAAACCTACTGTTAACATCATACTCAATGGGAAAATGCTAAAAGCATTTTCCTTAAGATCAGGAACAAGAAAAGGATGGCCACTTTCACCACTCCTCTTCAACATTGTACTGGAAGTCTTAGCCACAGTAATAACACAAGAAATAGAAATAAAAGTCATCTGAATTGGAAAGGAAGAAGTAAAATTGTTGTTTTTTGCCGATGACATGATACTATCTATGGAGAACTCTAAAGATTCAATCAAAAAAACTGTTAGAACTGATCAATGAATTCAGTAAAGTAGCAGGTTACAAAAAAAAATCCAGAAATCAGTGGCATTTTTATACATCAATGATGAACTTTCAGAAAGAGAAATTTACAATTGCATTGAATCTATAAAATACCTGAGAATCAAATTAACCAAGAAAGTAAAAGATATGTTTTCAGAAAATTATAAGTCATTGAAAAAAGAAATTGAAGAAAATACAAATCAGTGGAAGCATATACCGTGCTCACGGGTAGGAAGAATGAACATCATTAAAATAGCCATACTACCCAAAGCAATCTACAGATTCAGTGCAATCCCTATCAAAATACCAATGACATTTTTCAGAGATAAAAAAAATCCTAAAATTTGTACGGAACCATACAAGACCCCAAATAGCCACAGCAATCTTGAGAAAGAAGAACAAAGTTGGAGGTATCGCACTACCTGATATCAAACTATACTACAAGCCTACAGTAATCAAAACAGCATGGTATTGGCATAAAAACAGATACATTGATCTATGGAACAGAATAGAGAGCCCAGAAATAAAACCACACCTATACTCTCACTTAATATATGAGAAAGGAGGTAAGAATATACAATGGGGTAAAGACAGTCTCTTCGATAAATGGTGTTGGGAAAATTGTACAGATACATGAAAAAGAAAGAAAGAAAGAAAGAAACTGGACCACCTTCTTATACTGTACACAAGAATAGACTCAAAATGGATTAAAGACTTATATGTAAGGCCTGAAATCATAAAACTTCTAGAAGAAAACATACGCAGTAAACTCTCTGATATTACTAACAGGAATTTCTTTTCAGATATATCTCTTTGGGCAAGGGAAACAAAAGAAAAAATAAACAAATGGGACTATATCAAACTGAAACGTTTTTGTACATCAAAGGAAACCATCAACAAAACAGAAAGACAAACAACTGACTGGGAAAAAATTTTCTCAAATGATAAATCTGATAAAGGGTTAATATTCAAAATAT
This sequence comes from Pteropus vampyrus, assembly GCF_000151845.1. Classification (NCBI taxonomy): domain Eukaryota; kingdom Metazoa; phylum Chordata; class Mammalia; order Chiroptera; family Pteropodidae; genus Pteropus; species Pteropus vampyrus. The sequence goes on from NW_011889116.1 coordinate 4,347,462, forward strand.
ATAAAGAACTCATACAACTCAACAACCAAAAAGACAAACAACACAATTTAAAAATGGGCAGAAGACCTGAACAGATACTTTTCCAAAGAGGAAATACAGTTTGCTAATAGACATATGAAGAGATTCTCACAGTCTCTAATCATCAGAGAAATGCAAATTAAAACCACAATGAGATATCACCTCACACCTGTCAGAATGGCTATCATCAGTAAATCAAAAATCAAGTTTTGCCGAGGATGTGGAGAAAAGGGAACCCTCATACATTGCTGGTGGGATTGCAAACTGGTACAGCCGCTATGAAAAATAGTCCGGAGGTTTCTCAAAAAATTAAAACTGGATATACCTTTTGATCCAGCAATTGCACTTCTGGGTATTTATCCAAAGAAAACCAAAACAATAATTTGTAAAGATCTATGCACCCCAATATTCATGGCAGCACAATTTACAATAGCCGAGATATGGAAGCAACCTAAATGCCCATCTACAAATGCTAGGATAAAGAAATTATGGTTCAAATATACAATGGTATATTCATCAGCCATTTAAAAAAAAATGAAATCCTACCATTTGCAACAACATGGATGGACCTAGAGGTTTTTATGCTGAGTGAAATAAGTCAGACAGAGAAAGATAAATACCACATGATTTCACTTATGTGAAGAATCTAAGAAACAAAAAGAACAAACTAATCAAAAACAGACTCACAAATATAGTGGACAATTTGGTGACAGGGGAGAGGGTTTGGGGGGCCTGGAGAATGGGGTGAAGGGTTAAAGAAGTACAAGTTAGTAGTTGATAGTTGGTCACAGGGATGGGGAGCATGGCATAGGAAATGCAGTTAGTTTAATATGTTGGCAAGGTAGAGGGCTAGGGGAAGGAGGGAGCAATTGGGGGGATCGTTTTATGAACTATATAGATGTCTAAGCAATGTATTGTATTATTGAAACTAATTAAAATAAATAAGTTAATTAATTTTCAAAAGAAAAAAACTAAAATTAGCAAACAAACTAGACAAATAATCGGACACTCATGGACAAGGCAATGGATTTGTGGTTACTAGAGGAAAGGGAGTGGTGGGGGGGTAGATAGTGGTAATGGGGTTCAAGTATTTGGTGACGGAAGGAAATTTCATTTTAGATGGTGAACACACAATGCAATATACACATGACATTTTATTGAATTGTATACTTGAAAACTATTTGATTTTATTAACCAATGTCACTCCAATAATTTTAATTTAAAAAATGACCTTCACTCTTAGGTTTCACCATTGTTTCTTTTCTTCTGTGGGGGAGGGCACTTACTTTTGGAATCTGTCCTGTCCTGATGTGTATTTCTATGGCTATCGGGTCTTGCACTACATGCTCATGGTTATATATCAAGTTCTAAGCCATTTTCAGCTACTGGCAATCTCAAAGGTATTCATCCTAAATTCTACCTCTACTTCATTCTTCTTGGGTTGCCCTACTCCCAGGTTCCTGCTACTGGGCCTTCAAAGTGTAGCCTACTCACAAATGACCGCTACCAAAAGCCTTAGATGTCTTTCGCCAGCTATTCTTGGTCTACCTTCTCATCTGGACTTTAACAGCTGATGAGCACAGAATGATAAGCAGAGCAGTCTAGCTGAGGGGAAATTGTCCAGGTAGGAAAGCAGTGGGAGATGAAATTGAGCCAGATGAAATTAGAATCAGTTTGCAACGGTTCTTAAAATAAGGCTGATGAGGTGGATATTTCTCACCCGCCCACCATGGGAAAATGGAAACCACTGGAGATTTTAAAATTGGGAAAGTGGTTTGATTAAAAAAAATGTTTTAGGGAAGCATTTCTGGAAAAGTGTTGTATATAATATTAATTGATGTTACATGAATAAAGAAGTTATACGGTCTATTAGGTTTGAGAAATACAGAGTTAAAGAAAGTAAAAGATGTTTCTTTATTGCAGGACTTCTCAAACCCTTTAACATGCTAGCATGTACATTGTGCATCTTTGGGAGGGATTTGAATGTATCCTGGCTCCTAAACTTGCATTAGCACAAAATCCTCTTTTTAACAAGGAACATGTATCAGGGCTAATGTTCCCCAAAGCACAATTTGGAATACACAGCTTAGGAAGATTAATCTGGCAATGGTGTACAGGAATGGCTGAAATGAGATGAAAGTGGGCTGAGAGACTGTTGGCAACTTAAGCAGGTATGGTGGAATAGCAGCCTACACTACTACCTCAGTAGTGAGAAGTAAGCAGAACAGGTGATTCAAGAGACTTTGTGAAGAATAATAGTGGGGTTTGGAGTAAGCCTCTGGTAGAAACTTTGTCTTATGCTTTTGTCTCCTACATTATGTCATCTAGCAGAGAACTTTGCATATGAGAAATAGACATACTGGCTGACTATTACTATATTACCAGCAGGAAGGATTTGATAAAATTATTTTTCTGTTCCCCCTTAAAAGTAGTTTACCTGATGTTTTTTACATAATTAGCACAATTTGCAAAATTAGCTCACATTTCAACTGACGATGGAGTTAGGGGCCATCTGAACAGAGTGAGCTTCTTTTTATCCATTTGCAAGGTAGATTGTGTATTTTGGTGACAGCAATGGACTGAAAGTTTTTATACGAAAGAAAAGAGGAGAGAAAGAAGAGAAAGGAGGAAGATAAAGAGGGACTGTTCTATCCCAGAGATGTTATGATTCATTACTTAACACCCCACCACCATCAAAAGCTTTCAAAAATATGTTTGGCCAATATCTATATAGGTTATAGTTAAAGAGTTAAGTTCATTAGCCAGAGAAATCTGACTGAGATAAGAAATTCCAAAGCACAATTTGGGGATAATTTGCTTGGTTAATCAAGATTTACAGAGTTAGAACTCCTGGCTTTTAAATCATGTCATGGATCTCTCAATAGATGCTAAGTCAGTTATAACAAGTTGTGGAGTGTAGGTTGTTCTCCCAAGATGTGACATTAGTTTCACCTTTCCAGTCAAATTTTAAAATTTACCAACATATTTCTAAGGCATTTCATAGCCCCTTTTGGCAGAGGCAGTGCCTGGTGAAGGCAGAAGAGGCATGGTTTCCTAAGAGAGTTCAAACAGCCTTCAGGACATCATCCATGCCAACAGGATCAACATCATGGTAGCCAGAGATTCTTAGGCAATAAATGCAACTCTGATTCAATTGGAGCTCAACTGGATTGGCACCCCTTGAGAGGAAACATCTATTCCCAAGAGTGCTGCTTCATTTACATAAACCTATAAATAGCAAACAGTCTATGTCTCTGTTTCTTCATCTGTAAAATGGGGATGATAATAGCACCCACTTCATATGATTGAGTCAAAGATTTAATGAATTTATACATGTAAAATGCTTAGTACAATGCCTGACAACTGTAAGTGCTAAGTGTTAACTATTTTTATTATTGTTGTTATCATTATTATTATTATTATATTAAGACATTTTTCAAACCACAACAATCTAACAAGATACAATCATATAGTGGTTGACAGGGGGAAAGTTTTCTCGTAGGAGCATGCCCTGTTTCCCTTGTTCAAATCTATACATTTCTCACATGCATCTTCAAAGTCTCTTTTCTCTATGGAAACCTGATCATAAGATTCTGAATGTCCTTGATATGTAGGTGCCTTCAAATGTCCCCAGAAACTAATATAGACTGAAGCACTCAAGTTTCCATAAATTAATAAGACAAGGCAGCAATGAAACAAGTCTGTGTTGATAATGTTCTCAAGAATAAGAATCAAGTTATTTTTCACCTTTCAAGCTCCAGTCTAGTGCAGGGCTTGGTCCAAAGTCGATACTCAATGAAATTTGATTAAATTGCACAAGAAGGAAGAAGCAATTCCCAACCTTAGCAGATGCCAAAGCATTAGGCAGTAGAAGAACTAAAAGAGAGATGCTGTCATCTACAACACTAGTAGGGACATAGCAAGGCTTTCATTCCGGAGTCACTTTCCCTCACATTAGGTACAAATTCATTACTCCTTCAAGATGGCTTCAGCTTTCTGTTTTGTCATGGTCAACCACCAGCGGCATGGTGCTTCTTTAGCGGCACTAAAGGTGCTTCCTGTCCAAAGTGATCACCACAGTAGCCCGTCATCTGCCTATCTTCTCAGTATGGTCTTCGTTCTCTAAAGAGTTAACATATACACTTTATACTATCTTTTATCCTATACTATAGGATACATACTTTATATTAACAAGGATTAACATGCAGCAGAGATTGGGTCATCTGATTAACATTGAGAGAGCCGCATCTCAGTTATAGCTATTTTTTGGACAACTATAATTCTTCAACTCTTTTGAATTCTGTATTACAATATTATTTTATACTTTTTATAAAGTATATTATTATATAAATATATATGTTATATTTTTATACTTTTATCCTTTTATATTCAATTAGGCATGTTATAAAACATGGTTCTCCTACATTATAATGTAAGCAAACATACAGCTCTTAGAATTGGCAGTCAATCATCTGGTACTCTATGTTTATGTCTGATATCATTCTCTGACACGCTTGCAGAGAGCACATAGGTTAAGTGACTCTTATTCATGATTGCAGAGATGAGGCCAAGGTCTTAGCTGCACAGCCAATTCAAGGGTGCAGATATTTTTAAAAGGTAAGAACAATGATATGAAGTCAAATTTGGAGGAAGAGCCAAGAAAATATATGAATCAAGACTGATAAAAGCAGTAAACCTTAATTTATACCATATTTAAAAATTAACTCAAAATGGATCAAAAACCTAAATTCATAAAAGAAAGGGGCAAATCTTCATTACCTTGAATTTTGGTATGGCTCTTAATTATCACACCAAAAGCACAGGCAACAAAAGAAAAATTATTTAATTGCACCTTATTAAAATTAAAAACTTGTGGATCAAAGGACATTATCAAAAGAGTAAAAAGACAATCCACAGAATGGAAGAAATACTTACAAATCACATATCTGATAAGGATTTAATATCTAAAATAGATAAAGAACTCTTACAACTCAATAACAAAAAGACAAACAATCCAATTTTTAAATGGGCAAGAGACTTGAATAGACATTTCATCAAAGAAGACATGTAAATGACCAAAATGATGCCCTACATTATTAGCCATTAGGGAAACATAAAGCAATACCACAAAGAAATACCACTTCGCTCCTACCAGAATGGTTATAATAATTTATAATTTATAACCAAATAGAACTTCTGGAGATGAAGAACACACTGAAAGAGATGAAGAATTAAATAGCTAGCTTGGGAAATAGAATCAACCAAATGGAGGAAAGGATCAGTGATATTGAAGACAGAAATCTAGAAATAAATCAGAAGGAAAAAGAGAGAAATCGAAGAATGAAAAATAATGAAAGAGAAATACAAGAACTAGCTGATACCATCAAGAATGGAAACATAAGAATAATAGGCATTATCGAAGTGGAGGAAAAGGAGCAGGGACTAGAAAGCATTTCCAGACAAATAGTTGATGAGAATTTCCCAACTCTAAAGAATGAATTGGAGCTTGGAATTCAACAAGTGACCAGAACATCCAATTATCTCAACCAAAAAAGGACTTCTCCAAGGCACATTGTATTAAAATTCTCAACAATCGATGACAAAGAAAGAATTCTCAGGGCAACCAGGGAAAAGAAGATGGTAACCTATCAAGGAAAACCCATTAGATTATCGTCAGATTTCTCAGCACAAACCTTACAAGCCAGAAAGGAGTGGAATCAAATATTCAAACTATTAAGTGAAAGGAACTACCAGCCAAGAATAATGTATCTAGATAAACTCTTCTTTAGATATGAAGGAGAAATAAAGACCTTTCCAGACATACAAAAATTGAGGGAATTCTCCACTACAAGGCCTGCATTACAGGAAATACTGAAAGGGGTCAGCTCATCTAAAACAAAATGACGAAAAAATACATAATTAGGAGTAAGATGCCTATCAGGCAAATAGAAGCAGAGGAGTGCAACCCTTACTAAGAAGAGGACATTGTAAGCTTAAGCAGCAAGACGAGATTTGCTACAGCAAGATAGTAATGAACATTCAGCATACATAGGGAAAAACTGAGACAACCATGACAGAAAAAGGGAGGATCCAAAGATCCAAATTCACAAAGAGGAATGGAGATAAGGCACACGCAGAAGAAAATGGACTACTATATATATGTAACTATCCTCTACATATTCGTAATGGTAACACATGCCAAATATTCAGGACTGACGTATATAACATAAAACAAGAAGGACCAGAGGGAAAATCTGCAAAACTCAACAAAGATAAAAATAAATAAAGAAACACAAGGACAAGGAAGCAATTGAAACACTAAGCTATCAGAAAGCAGAAGATAAAATGGCTAAAGAAATAGAACAAAAAAATACATCAGATTTACATGGAAGCACAAAAGCTTCCGAATTGCCAAAGCCATCCTGAGAAAAAACAACAAGGCTGGAAATATCACTCTGCACAACTTCAAATGATACTACAAAGCGACAATAATCAAAACGACATGAAACTGGTAGAAAAACAGACACACAGACCAGTGGAACAGAATTGAGAGTCCAGAAATAAACCCATATTTATATGGGCAAATTATTTTCGACCAAAAAGCCAAAAACATACAGTGGAGAAAGAAAATCTTCTTCAATAAATGATGATGAAAAAACTGGAAAGCCACCTGCAAAAGAATAAAACTAGACTGTTGTCTATCACCACACACTAAAATTAACTCAAAATGGATTCAGGACCTGAATATTAGACCTGAAACAATAAAGTGCATAGAAGAAAACATAGGAACTAAACTCAAGATCCTTGGACTTAAAGAGGATTTTATGAATTTGACCTCAAAGGCAACAGAAGTAAAAGCAAAAATAAATAAACGGTACTACATCAAACTAAAAAGCTTCT
>NW_011889116.1:4355404-4363523 GCF_000151845.1 Pteropus vampyrus
TATATATATATATGCCTTACTGTTAAATTGTACACCTGACACCTACTGGATTTTGTTAAACAATGTCACCAAAAATATTGATAATAATTAATTTCTTTAAAAAAAGCAAAAAGCGATTGCTCTATCTGTGCTAATGCTTATGTTTGAAGTGAGAAGCCATAACAGAAGCAGAAGCAACTCAAGGGCATCTGAACAGAGGCCTGAGAGAATGGTACAGCAACTTCAATCTTGCATTTGTATAAAGATGGTTGCAGTTCATTGTGCTAGTTTGACTTGTGTCCCATTCTCATTGGAGCTGCTTTGCTGAGCTGCGGGGTGGAATGTGTGATTTGAGACGCTATACAAGAGGTCTCTGGAGGCCCTGGAAAGCGAATAATCTCAGCATTTGTGTTAGGCAGAGGAAAAGGATATTCTTAGGACTGTGGGTGGAGCTAATGTGTTTGTTGGCCAGGGTTACAATTCATGGAGCCAAGGAGCAGATCACAAATGTAGAATCCTGAGAAAGCAAGATGCAAGTTGGTATAGAGCCCAAAACATAGATTACCAAATCTGGGGGGTTAGCTAAATGTGGAATCAAGAAATGAAAGCAAAAATTAGAGCGATGCAGGAAGCTAACACATGAAGCGAGGTGCAGTGAGCCTGAATTAATCCTGTGCCGTCTGCCTCAGATTTTTATAGGATTCTCATGCCTGATTTTGCATTTAAAGTTCTGAAAAGAATCAAAAGTTTAAGGTATTTTGACATTATAAACCACAATTATTAGATTCTTTTAAGAACATTTCCATTTAAGGAGAGAAGTTACCTAGGAAACTGACAGGAGCTGTTAGCAGGAGAAGGGAGGAATCAGAGAATGTCAATCATTTCTCCTCAAGAAATTATGCATAGAAATAGCATCCCTCAGACATAACAAAATAACTTAAAGGGCACTTCATTGTAGGCACAGGGACCACAGAAATGGAAGAGAGAGCAATTGCCCTATTACCTGACAATTGGATATTGGATATTGGTAATTGCAAATTATTTGAAACAGATGCTCCTGGAGTGTTGGTACCTACTATGGAAACCTTGCATTCAGAGTGATCAAGCCCACGTGCTAGTTGTCCAGGTCAGGTCAGTGTCCTAAAGGCTGAGTGGTATCAGGAGAAAAAATGGGACAGCTAGGTGAGGCCGAGGCAAAGAGTGAGACAATATCTCTGGTATAGGAGACTTATTAAACAACTGGATGGTTATCCTTCTCAAGCTGATCAGTACTCCTATACCTCATTCTTATAAATTCAGTGCAGAGGCCATCAGATTGTTTGGCCCACTAGATTTTTCTGCTACCACCTAGCAGACATCGGGGCCCATAAGGAATGAAACTGTTTTTGAGTGTGAAGGGGGAGGGGGCAGAGAAGGTATAGAAAAGTTGGGGTGTGGGAAACATTGATAAAAGAAGTGTGAAAGGACACAGAACCCAATTCGCTTCTTCTTTTACAATTCCAAGGGTTGGGGCGCTTGCCAAACCCCTAGAAGTCAGGGATTAAATATTTATCCAACAGTTAATGTCTAAAATAGATTATAATGTGAAACCGGTTGAGTTATGAGACCTACTTGAGCAGTGGAAAACTGAAATATGTTAAAGACATTCATCAGGCCCTCCTATTGCTAGTAAATAATAATTGGCTGAATTTACTTTCTGGGTTTGCCAGCAAAGGTTGCTTAGGCTGGGAGTAAAAGGAGCAGACCCTGGGCAGTTATCCCGGCAGGTAAGATTTTGAAGACAGCTGCTTCTTTCCTGTGTATTAGCCAGACAACAAGCAATTAGTAGTATAGTGGGGAAGGGAGGGGGAATGGTGTCAGGGAGAAAGGCAGCAAGTCAAAGTTAGAATAGGGAGTTCAAATGTGTTATTAATCAAAGTGTTTAGACCTGGGGTTCTTAATCATTTCTGAGCCATAGACCCCTTTCACATTTTGGTGAAACCAGTGGATTTCTTTTCAGAAAAATATTTTTAGATGCATAAAATAAAACACAATGAATTACAAAGGAAACCAAATATACTGCTATGTAATTATAAAATATTTTATATATGATTTACTAATATATGTGTTTTCTTATTAACACATTAAATAAGATCTAGTGGTGGGTGTAATAACTACCATGATTTCAGAGCAGTGATGAGCATAAAAGCTATTCTGCAGAAATCCAAAACACTAATGTGAAAAGATATGTGCACCTCTATGTTCCTTGCAGCGTCATTAATTAAGTGAAATAAGTCAAACAGACAAAGACAAATACCATGTGATTTCACTTATATGTGGAATCTAAAGAACAAAATAAACAAACAAAAACAGAAACAGACTCACAGATACAGAGAACAAAGTGATGGCTGCCAGATAAGAAGGGGGCTAGGGAGATGTGTGAAAAAGGTGAAGGGATTAAAAACTACAAATTGGTAGTTACAAAATAGTCACGGCAAAAGTACAACATAGGAAATATAGTTATAATATTATAATAACTATGTATAGTGCCAGATTGGTACTAGAATAATTAAAGGGATCACTTCATAACTTATGAATTATGTAAATGTCTAAACACTATGTTGTACACCTGAGATTAATGTAATATTAAATGTCAATTGTAATTGAAAATAAAAATTAATTAATTAATTAAAAATAAAAATACGAAATTCCAAATTATAAAAAAAATGGTATTTTGAAATCTCTACAATTTCTTTTATTTGATATAAAAGGATTTCTACTGGATTCTAAGTTGCAGGTACTGCGGTTTGTTGCTTACATTTGTGATAGAAAATGTTCAGTTTTAGTTAGAGGTTAGTGAAAACAAAGCTGTATTTTTTTTCCCATACAAATGTATTGACCCCTTTATTTTTTCAATTGAGATATGATTGGCATATCCATGACCTCTTTGGGAAATTGTGCACCCAGATTAAGAATCCCTAGTAATGAGTTCTAGATTTATCAGAGTGATCACTTTGAAAGTTATATAAATGTGTAATCACTGTGTTGTACACCTGAAACTAATATAATATTGTATGTCAACTGTATCTGAAAAAAAAATTAACTACAAAAGAACTCCTAGTAGAAGTGAGAAACAGGGGCCAAAACAAGAAACCAGGAAATAAGAACAAAGAGTAACAGAGGAGACAAGTAGGATGTCTAAATGAATTCAGATGATGAAGAACAGATACCTATAGTAGCTTTTTGTTTAAGTATTCCCATCATGCACTTCCTTGTCTGAACTGCATTCAGTTAAAGGGCCTGCCAGAAGATAGATGGGGAAAAATGAAAGAGCAGTGGCTATATGTTGACAACTACTCAACATAGAAGTTGTGTGATGACTACTTTTATACTACTCCCTCTACCTTTCTGTATATTTGAATTTTTCATCCTAAAATGATTTAGAAGTAAGAAATAAAACAAAGGATCTAACATGGTGTTTGATTGTCAGACTTCCTCAAATCCATTCATTTGCCTATTCACTGATTCAACAAATATTATTGTTGCTTCTGGCACAGCGTAGGGTATAGCAAGGCTGAAACCGGAGTCATGGAGTTGGGGATCAGACCAGGAGAAACAGTAAGGAGGAGTCAGTTACAGTCCAGAATGAATGAAAAAGAATGGCAGGACGAAGCCAGAGTTCAGAGTAGAAAGCCCTGAGAGAGGACATTCTGATGGGGTTAAAGTTCTTGAAAGAGAAAGAGAAAAGAGGAGTGGACACACTACAATGGGGGAGTAGAGTGAGTAGTATATGAATACAAGCTGGCTGGACGCAGGAATAAGGGAGTGGAGAAAAATGGCTGAAGAAGTGGGGATCCACCAATGGAAGTTTCCACATCCTCCTTCACTACTATGCCTAGCCCTTCATGGAAAAATACACTTAGTGGCTATATTATGCCCAAAAAGACATATTCAAGAATATATGATTTGGATAAACCAAAAAAAAAAAAAAGAAAGAAAGAAATCAAGTCACATCAAAGCTCTCTCCTAGAAACATGAGTTTTAAAGTTGATTGTTAATCTCAAAAAAAAAATATATATATATATATATGTGTGTGTGTGTGTATATATTTGTTAACTTTGTAAAACAGAGCTTTAAAAGGTACACAGTATAACTTGGAACTAATGCAAATCAAAAGTCAAAAAGAAGAAATGAATTTCTCTTTATATTTTATTTCCTCTAACATTTGCCTAACTGAGAAAACAGCAACTTGGTTTTAATAACATTGGAGAAACAAAATTTCCCAGAACTTGTTTCCCTTTAAACAAGTTTTCTTCCAAAGCTTATTTTAATAACAGCTTGGTAATTGTCGTACTCACAGGAGAACTCTGGCTGGCACCTTCCTATGGGAGATGCAGGATCCAGCTTGCAGACAGATGCCTACATTCTAAATTCCTGAATCATTTTTTAAAAAAGAATTGAAGTCCAGATAAGTTTCATCAGGAAGCCCTCTGGTAAGAAAGTTGGCAAATGAGAGGAATTCTACTTCAATTTGTGTTTCTCCTCCATTATTGACTAGTATGCTTCCTACTTTCAGTAAATCCTATGGCTCTATTGACAAGGACAAAGTTATATGAACTTTTCCAACTGCTTTATCTCGAATTCCTAGTTACATCTGCCACAACATCTGAAGTCGTGGTCCAGTCTCTGTCCACAAAGGTACACAATTCAGAGGAGAAAATACCTCTGAAAATATTGATCTCTTAAAAACCTCTTTAAAAGTGAGGTAATAAACATGACAGACCGAGAGACAAACATGATGTCTCCAGATCTCTCTCCTTGAAATACCGAAAAGCTGAACATCTAAAACTCAATAACAACAACAACAACAAAAAAAACCACCCAACCTGCACAGAAGCACGTCTGAGTGAGGGATCTGCAAATAAGAACTATCATAGGTCATAACTGTGGGAGTCAGGTGGCAGACTGAGAAAACAAAGAAGCTACCTCTCAGAAGCCAAAGATTCCTAATAGGAGGAAGAGGAGGGGAAAAGGTGCAGAAGGGTCCCTGAACAACCCTGCCTGAGAGAGCTGTGAGCTCCACACAGTGGCAATGGCCAGGGATCAGGGCAGAAAGCAGAGAAGTGGGGATGGCAGAGAAGTGGGGATAGCAGAGAAACAACAGTTGAATATTACCAGCCGTGGTTGTAAAATGTGAGCCTGACCTGCAGCTGCCATCCCCCAACCTAGAGGGCACCTCCCCCTATATCCTCCAAGACAGAACACCACGGAGCCCCATGAAAATCTGAGCAAACATTGAAACTCTCACTAACACTGACAGGGACTGAGACTGGGGGTATAGAGCATGATTGAATATCTATAAGAAAAAAATAGGTATTATTAAGACTTTACATGAAGCATGGATCGAAGAGGCTTAAACTCCACCTATGAGAAACCAAAAGAAAAACACCTTATTTGCAACAGGCTAAAGAGAGACCTTTATATAATAAATCTTCTTTCTGAAAAAAAAAAAAAAACAATAAACTTCCATTAATGCCCAGACAGAGAAATAGTCCATTAAACACCACGACTGTTCAGATGTTGTGGCGGATGTAACTAGGAATTCGAGATAAGGCAATTGGAAAACAACCAAGGTGACAAGGCATCTCAGAAAGAAAGAAAATTCTCCAGAAAATAAGCTTACAGACATAGAAATATGCAACTTAAATGACAGAGAATTCAGGATGCTACTTCTGAAAAAACTCAATGAGATCCCAAACGATTCATATCAACACAGGAATTGAAAAAAACAACTAGATGAGCAGAATGAGTTCTTTAGCAAGGAGATTGAACCCCTCTAAAAGAACCAAATAGAACTTCTAGAGATGAAGAACACACTGAAAGAGATGAAGAATTAAATAGCTAGCTTGGGAAATAGAGTCAACCAAATGGAGGAAAGGATCAGTGATATTGAAGACAGAAATCTAGAAATAAATCAGAAGGAAGAAGAGAGAAATCAAAACATGAAAAATAATGAAAGAGAAATACAAGTACTAGCTGATACCATCATGAAAGGAAACATAAGAATAATGGGCATTATCAAAGGCAGGAGAAGGAGCAGGGACTAGAAAGCATTTCCAGACAAATAGTTGATGAGAATTTCCCAACTCTAAGGAATGAATTGGAGCTTGGAATTCAACAAATGAATAGAACATCCAATTATCTCAACCAAGAAAGGACTTCTCCAAGGCACATTGTATTAAAATTCTCAACAATCGATGACAAAGAAAGAATTCTCAGTGCAGCCAGGGAAAAGAAGATGGTAACCTATGAAGGAAAACCCATTAGATTATCATCAGACTTCTCAGCACAAACCTTACAAGCCAGAAAGAAGTAGAATCAAATATTCAAACTATTGAGTGAAAAGAACTACCAGCAAAGAATAAAGAGTCTAGCAAAGCTCTCCTTTAGAAATGAAGGAGTAATAAAGAACTTTCCAGACATACAAAAATTGAGGGAATTCTCCACTACAAGGCCTGAACTACAGGAAATACAGAAAAGGGTCAGCTCATCTAAAACAAAATAACAAAAAAAAAATACATAATTAAGAGTGAGATGCCTATTAGGAGTAAAGTGACTATCAGGCAAATAGAAGCAGAGGAGTGCAACCCTTACTACAAACAGCGCATTATAAGCTTAAGCAATAAGAAGAGATTTGCTATAGCAGGATAGTAATGAATGTTCAGCATACATAGGGAAAAACTGAGACAACAATGACTGAAAAGGGAAGGATTCAAAGATCCAAATTCGCAAAGTTGAATGGAGGTAAGGCACTTGCAGAAGAAAACAGACTGCTATATATATATAACTATCCTCTACATATTCCTAATGGTAACACATGCCAAATATTCAGGACTGAAGTATATAACATAAAACAAGAATAACAAGCAGGAAAGCCCACAAAACCCAACCAAAATAAAAAATAAAAAATTAGGGGAGTGCTTCAAAATGATGTAGATGATAGAGGCTCTGTTCATCTCTCTGACAACCAAATCAAGGTTGTGACAAAAACAAGGAGCAGCAGCAAACAAAAATCACCTGAGTTCTAGATGAACAAGCCATACAACTAGAGAGAAATCCAAGAAATCACCCCGCAACAGCAGAAGGTAGGACAGGGCAAGGATATGGGGTGCCCCATTCTCAAGCGGCTGAGTGAGATGGAGGCTATGGCAGCAGCAGCAGCAGATGCCTCTTAAAGGGGCCGCGTCTGCGAGAGGATTTTCACAGTGACGGACCTGCTCACTCTGAGCATTAGCACTGGGCTGGCTGCTCCGGGGAGACCACGGACTTACAGGCGAACACAAAGTTGTTGGAGTAAGGGCCAGAGGCTAGGTTCACTTGGTACACAAGTGCAGTTAGTATCCATTGTTCCCTGTTGAGCACTCTCCCCTCCCAGTGTGCAGACACAGCGCCGCCATAGCCAGGACGTCATCAAACTGGATAACAGAGGTCGCTCCGCCCAGAGGATTCCCTGAAACCTTGCCTCCCCCAACCAAGGCCCCACCCAAGCAACTTCCAGGTTTATCCTCAGTGAGTCAGATGCCCCTTGCTGAGCAGTGCCTAGACTCACACTGGAGGCAGCTGGCCTCGGTTTCTGGTGTGGCCTTTTGAGGCAACTATAAGCACAGTATCTGGGGATTGCTTACTGAATCTTGACAGGTGGCCCTGGAGGGGTAGAAGCTTGGGCTAAACTTGGGCTGTAGCTGAACCCCTCTCAGGATTGTGCAACTAGACATTTACATCACAAATCTGCACTAATAAGTCCAGGAGACTTGGAAGCTTTGCTTAGTACATAGAAACAGACACACGAAGACAGCCAAAATGGGAAGATGAAGAAGCAGAAACCATATGACAGAACAGAACAGAGAGCCAGGTATAATGGAGTCAAGAAATTTAACAGATGCAGAGTTCAAAACACTGGTTATAAAGATCTCAATGAACTTTTGGGAAATGTAGAAAACTCCAACACAGAGATAAAAATGGAGATGGAGATTATAAGAGGGAGCCAGTCTGAAATGGAGAACACATTATCTGAGATGAAAAGTATATTAAATGGAATAAACAAAGTAAATAAAGAAGAGGAGCACATGCCCTATCTAGAAAACAGGAAAGCCAATCAGGA
>NW_011889116.1:4363583-4367849 GCF_000151845.1 Pteropus vampyrus
GATGATTTAAGGAGGATGTGGGACACTATTAAGGCTCCAAATATTCATCTGATCAGCATAAGGGAAGAAAATCAAGATGTTGAACAGCTTTTTGAAGAAATAATGATGGAAAACTTCCCTAACCCGGTGAAGGAAATGGACATAAAACCCCAGGACGCTCAGAAGATTCCAAAAATCAGGGATCCTAAGAGGCACACACCAAGACACGTCATAAATAAAATGCCAAAGGTTAAATACAAAGAAAAAAATTTTAAAGCAGCAAGAGAAAAACAAATAATTACATATAAAAGAACACCCATACGACTAGCAGCTGATTTCTCAAGAGAGACTATGCAGGACAGAAGGGCGTGGCAAAAAAGTTTTAAAGAATAAAGACCCAAGATATACAATCAAGAATAATTTATCCAGCAAAGCTATCATTTAGTGTTGAAGGTCAGATAAAGAGTTTCCCAGACAAAAATAGACTAAAGAAATTTATCACCACCAAGCCAGAATTACAGGAAATGTTAGAGGGACTTCTTTAAGAAGAAAAAACATGTATCAAAAAAGGAATAAAGAATAAAGAATGGTAGCAACTATATTCCTATCAATAAGTACCTTAAAGGGAAAAGAATTGAGTGCTCCAACCAAGGGATGGAGTGGCTAAAAGGATAAGAAAACAAGACCCCTGCATATGAAAAGGAAGGGAATGGAAAAATATATTACTATGATGAACCAAGAAGGTATTTAAGTCAGACAGAGAAAAATAAACACTATATGATTTCACTTATATGCAGAATTTAAGGAATAAAAAGAACAAACAAATCAAAAACAGACTCACAAATATAGTGTATGATTTGGTGATAGAGGGGAGGGGGTTTGGAGGACTGGGAGAATGGGGTGAAGGGTTAAAGAAGTACATATTAGTAGCTGACAGATGGTCATGGGGATTGACCACATACTGGGACACAGAGATAGCCTCAACAAATATAAGAGGGTTGAAATCATCTCTGATCATAATGCTTTGAAGCTAGAGACCAACTGTAAAAAGAAAGTGGGAAGAACCACAAATACATGGAGAGTAAAAAACATGTTACTGAAGAATGACTGGGTCAGAGAAGAAGTAAAAAGAGAGATCAACAGATACATAGAAACGAATGATAATGATAATACAACATATCAAAACTTTTAGGACACAGCAAAAGTGATCATAAGAGGAAAGTTCATATCATTACAGGCTTATCTCCAAAAACAAGAACAAACCCAAATAAACAATCTAATGCTTCATCTTTTAAAAAATGAGAAAAGGAAGAACAAATGAAGCCTACAGTCCTCAAAAAGAAATAATCAAAATTAGAACTGAAATAAATAAAATTGAAAAAAATTTGAAAAAATAAATGCAACAAAGAGCTAGGTATTTGAGAACGTTAAAAAAATTGACAAATCCCTGGCTAGACTCATTAAAGAAAAAAGAGAAAGGACACAAATAAACAAAATCTGGGATGAAAGAGGGGAAATTATGACAAATACCGCAGAAATACAAAGGATCACGCAAGAATACTATGAAAAAGTATATAACACAAAATTTAATAACCTAGAAGAAATGGACCAGTAATTAGAAAGATACAACCTGCTTATACTGAATCAAGAACTGGAAAATCTAAATAGACCAATCAGCAGTATGGAAATTGAAACAATCATCAAAAACCTACCAAAAAGTAAAAATCCAGGACCAGAAGTCTTCGACAATGAATTCTATCAAACATTCAAAGATTTAATGCCTTTTCTCCTCAAATTCTTCCAAAAAATTCAAAGAGGAGGCAATACTTCCCAACTCATTTTATGAGGCCAATAATACACTGATGCTAAAACATGGTGAAGATAACACAAAAAAACAAAACTACAGACCAATAGCTCTCATGAATACAGATGCAAAAATCCTAAATAAGATACTAACGAACCAAATACAGCAATGAAGGAAAGAGATTATACACCACGATCAAATGGGCTTTATCCCAGGGGCATGGGGATAGTTCAACATATGCAAATCAATTAATGTGATACACCACATAAACAAGTTGAAAAATAAGAATCATATGAGCATATCAATAGACGCAGAAAATGCCTTTGACAAGATACAGCATCCATTTATAATCATAACACTTAACAAAATCAGTATAGAAGGAAAGTACCTTAACATAATAAAGGCCATATATGAAAAACCCTCAGCCAACATTATACTTAATGGGGAAAAACTAAAAATCTTCCCTCCAAG
This sequence comes from Pteropus vampyrus, assembly GCF_000151845.1. Classification (NCBI taxonomy): domain Eukaryota; kingdom Metazoa; phylum Chordata; class Mammalia; order Chiroptera; family Pteropodidae; genus Pteropus; species Pteropus vampyrus. The sequence continues at coordinate 4,365,838 of NW_011889116.1, forward strand.
ATCAGGAACAAGGCAAGGCTGTCCACTATCGCCACTGCCATTCAATATAACATTGGAGATCCTAGCAAGTGCAATCGGACAAGAGAACGATATAAAAAGCATCCAAATAGGAAACAAAGAGGTCGAAATGTCATTATTTGTGGATGACATGATTCACTATATAGAAAACCCTAAAGACTCCACAAGAACACTACTAAAACAATAAGCATATACAATAAAGTTTCTGGATACAAAAATCAATGTTCAAAAATCCATAGCGTTCCTATACTCTAATAATGAACTGTCAGAAAAAGAAATGGAAAAAATAATTCCTTTTGCAATTGCATCAAAAAGAATAAAAATATCTAAGAATAAATCTAAGGAAACATGTGAAGGACCTATGTAATGAAAACTATAAGACCCTATTAAAAGAAATTGAAGAAGAGACATAGAAATGGAAAGATATTCCGTGTTCTTGGATTGGAAGAATCAACATAGTTGAAATGACCTTATTACCTAAAGCATTATACATATTTAATGCAATCGCCATCAAAATCTCATTGATATTTTTTAAAGAAATAGAACAAAATATCTTCAGATTTGTAAGGAACCAAAAAAGACCATGAATTCTCAAAGGCATCCTGAGAAAAAAGAACAAGGCTGGAGGCATCACTCTGTCTGACTTTAAATTATACTACAAAGCAACAGTAATCAAAACGACATGGTTTTGGCAGAAAAACAGAGACACAGACCTATACAAAAGAATCGAGAGTCCAGAATTAAACCTATATTTATTGGGGCAAATAATTTTGAACAAAAAGCCGAAAACATACAGTGGAGAAAGGAAAGCTTCTTCAATAAATGGTGCTGAGAAAACTCGAAAGCCAGCTGCAAAAGAATGAAACTAGACTGTTTTTTATCACCACACACCAAAGTTAATTCAAAATGGGTTAGGGACCTTAATATAAGATGTGGAACAATAGAATGCATAGGAAAAAACATAGGAACTAAACTCATGGACCTTGGACTTAAAGAGGATTTTATGAATTTGACCTCAAAGGCAAGGGAAGTAAAAGCAAAAATAAATGAATGAGACTACATCAAACTATAAAGCTTCTGCACAGTAAAAGAAACCATCAACAAAGTAAAGAGTCAACCAGCCAAATGGGAAAATATATTTGCAAGCAATGCCTCCGATAAGGGCCTAATAACCAAAATATACATAGAATTCATACAACTTAATAACAACAAAAAAAGAAACGATGCAATCAAAAAATGTGCAGAGGACCTTAACAGACCCTTCTCCCAAGAAGAAATACAAATGGCCAACAAACATATGAAAGGATGCTCAATATTGCTAGCTATTAGGCAAATGCAAATTAAAACCACAATGTGATACCATTTCGCACTTGTTAGAATACCTGTTATCACCTGGACATGTAATAACAAATGTTGGAGAGGAAGTGGATAAAAAGAACCCCCATATACTGCCGGTGGGACTGCAAATTGGTAAAGCCACTATGGAAAACTTTATGGAGGTTCCTCAAAAATTGATCTACCATATGATCCAGCAATCCCTCTATTGGATTTTTACCCCAAAGCCTCGAAAACATATATCCAAAAAGATATTTGGACACCGATGTTCATAGCAGCATTATTCATGGTATACAAGACATGGAAGCACCCAATGTGTCCTACAACAGATGATTGGATAGAGAAGCTGTGGTACATACGTACAGTGGAATATTCCTCAGCCATAAGAGATGAAATACTACCATTTGCTTCAACATGGATGGACCTTGAGATAATCATACTAAGCGAAATAAACCAGATAGAAAAAGTTGAAAACCACAAGATATCACTTATATGTGGGATACAAACCTAATAACAACAAATAAACAGGACAAATGAACTCATGGACATTGACAATATACTAGTGGTTACCAGAGGCTGTAGGGGATGGGGGAGGAAGAAAGTAGATAAGGAAAAGGGGTCAAATATGTGGTGACAGAAAGAAATCTAACTATGGGTGA
>NW_011889116.1:4367899-4368197 GCF_000151845.1 Pteropus vampyrus
GGGGATGGGGGAGGAAGAAAGTAGATAAGGAAAAGGGGTCAAATATGTGGTGACAGAAAGAAATCTAACTATGGGTGATGAACACAATGCAATATATATATATCTTACTGTTGAATTGTACACTCCAATTTACTGGATTTCATTAACAAATGTCATCATAGTAAAAATAAATTAATTTAAAAGTGAAAAAAATAAAAAAAAACATATCAAGATCATGAATAAAGAATGGTAATAACTACATTCCTGTCAACAAGTACCTCAAATGGAAAAGAATTAAGTGTTCCAACCAAAAGATAGA